>NC_084795.1:26438384-26758077 GCF_963169125.1 Humulus lupulus
GATTGCTATGGGCTACTGGGCTCTCTGGACATGCAGAAACAATCTGTTATGGAATAAAAAATGTTTGGAAATCTCTGAAGTTGCAGCATTGGCTTCTTCGGTTCTTTGTCAATGGCAATATGCTCAAGATAAATCCTTTGATTTATCTCTTGGCCTTATTAATCCAACTGATGGCTGTGAGCGTTGGCTACCTCCACCTGTTAATATGATAAAGGTAAATACCGATGCAGCACTTTTTGATTCCTTACATTGCTTTAGTTACTCCTGTGTTGCCCGAGACCATACTGGATCCTTGCTTGAATGTAAAGTAGCCTGCAAGCGTGGTCAAATTTCCCCAGATGTTGCTGAAGCAATCAGCATTCGTGAGGCCCTTTCCTGGATCAAAGACAATACTTGGCAACAGGTCATGCTAGAGTCGGATTTCCTAGTTGCTGTCCAAGCAATTCATTGTCCTACTACTATGCACTCTTATTTTGGCCGAGTTGTTCAGCAATGTAAGCAGCTGTTGGAAGACCTTAAGTATAGGAAAATTTCCTTAACTTTTGTCAAACGGTCCGCAAATGCCGTGGCACACTTTCTTGCAAAGTCACATAGCATCGTTTCAGGCCGTGTATTTAGAGCTGATAATGCTCCTACTGAGCTTATGAATGTAATTCTGGATGATATTTCAGTTTAATGATATTTCTCTTCAAAAAAAAAAAAAGTACCAATTTTTTTCTATTTACAGCAAAAATACTAAATCTTTGTTAATAGTTGTAGTTAAGTACTAGTATTTTAAAAATGTATAAAAACTAAACGGAAATTTACACAAATATCTTAAAAATGTAAACTAATTCAAAAAATACCTTAAAAAGTTACCTTTTGGTTGCTTACAATACTTATAAGATACCAATTAACTACTTGTTTTTTATAAAACCTTTATTTTTAGATCATATTATTTCTGATACATTTAGGTTACCTTCAAAACATATTTGTAGACATATACAAATTAGTTATTTTTAAGTTATATTATGATATCTTATCAATTAAGATACAATATGGTAACATTCAAGCTTATTTCAAAAACTAATGAGTTGTCATATAGTATAACAAGTTATCATAGAGCTTATTAATAAAAATTAATTTAGTATACTATACAATAACTTTTAAATAATTTTTTTTTAATAATCTACTAAATTAATTTTTATTAATAAGCTCTATGCATTATAGGGGCTTCTAATAAAAAAAAAAAATCATTGGTGTAATGACATTACATTTTAGTGCTATTATTTCCCTTGTTTCCAAAAATGCCTCTCTCATACTCTTCCTCTTCTCTCTTTTCTCTCTCTTTCTCTCGATTTTCTCAAAATATGTAGCCACAACACCACCGTCACCACACACCCTCATCCCTCTTTTTCTTAGTTTTTCCTCTTTCTCTCTACCCCTCCGTTTGTTATCTTTCTTTCTCCTAATTTCTTCATGGAAGCTACACAAAAAAACACATGTTAGTTTTAAATGATTTAGAACATTAGCTCATGACAAGTACCACTTAAGACACTAAGGGCGTGTTTGGAAACAACTATGTAATTACTAGGTAATTGTACGCTCTAATTCTCCACGGGCTATTAGCGAGCTGAGGTATGACATAATTACATCAGCCACGTGGATGCCACGTGCCCGGAGCTGCTGTCGCCAGCTCCCACCTCTTTAGCTCGAGGTAACCAAAGGCTTACTAAGGTTACTAAGGAGTCGGGTCTGAAGTATGGACACCGCAGGCTAAGAAGACATCCAGCTCGAGGTACTAGTTGGAGTTGACTGCTGTGACCCTTTATAAAGTCAACCACGCAATGTAAACGTGCATATATCAGACATCACATGTTTGATATATCCCTGAATTCTCAGACACGCAGCATAAACGTGCGTGTTCAGGCACCCATGACTGGGTTGGGCCGTGCGGCCCATTATCCCCCTTACCTATTGATTAGACCACACTTCATTTGTCAAGTTTTAGGAATTAATCATGAATGTCACAGAGGTGACATGATGGGTAAGAAGGTCACGGGATGACCCCCCTTGCCAACCCCCAGGTGCCCTCTCCTATAAATATGGAGACCCTGGGAGTTGCAAATGGTTGGATTCAATTGTGTAAAGAAATACCCTGTAAAGAATACCAGAAAACTAGCAATAATATTGGCTGGTGGAGTAAAAGGATTTTAACCTTTGAACCACCTAACAAAGTATTTGTATCATCATTTTATTTTAAGATCATTCATCTGTTACGGTTCGTTACTTAGCACCAATCCCATTCTCTTATTCTATTAATTACCTGTTGGCGAAGAACCACGTCAACCAGTCGAGCTGAAGATGATCTCTTCCCCGTGGCCATTCACGGTCTGGGGAATCGACTTGGTTGGCGCCCTCCCTACTGGAAAGGGAGGGGTCCGTTACGCGGTGGTGGCTATCGACTACTTCACCAAGTGGGCTGAGGCAGAACCCTTGGCAACAATCACTTCCAAGAGAGTCCTCGACTTCGTGGTCAAAAGCATTATCTGCCGGTTCGGGCTGCCGAAGAAAATCGTATCAGACAATGGGACGCAGTTCGACAGCAATCTCTTCACCGAATTCTGTGAAAGGTACGACATTGTGAAAAGCTTATCCTCCGTGGCCTACCCCCAGACAAATGGGCAGGTCGAGGCCGTCAATAAGACACTAAAGGCGAGCCTTAAGAAGAGACTGGACAAAGCCAAGGGAGTCTGGCCCGAATAGCTCCCCCAGGTACTGTGGGCGTACCGGACCTCGCATCGAACTCCGACAGGTCATACTCCTTTCTCCCTAGCTTTTGGGAGTGAGGCAGTCCTTCCTGTTGAGATAAAGGTATCTTCGCATAGAGTCCAGGCGTATGACCAGGACCGCAATCACGAACTGCTTTGTGCGTCCCTCGACCTGATTGATGAAAGACGAGAAGATTCGCAGCTCCAGCTCGTGCATTATCAACAAAAAATCACTCGTTATTTCAACTCAAAGGTCAAAAAGCGTGCCTTTAGCATTGGCGATCTGGTCCTTAGGAGAGTCTTTTTAGCCAGTAAAGATCCCAAAGATGGAGTATTGGGACCGAACTGGGAAGGACCGTACCAAGTAATCGAGGTCATAAAGGAAGGAACCTACAAGTTAGCTCAGCTTAATGGAGAAGCAGTCCCACGAACTTGGAATGCCATCCATTTGAAGAAATATTATCAATAATACCCTTGTAAGGCTTACTCAGAAAGGCCATTTTTTTTTTATTAAGAAATGAGAATTAAATCTTTTTTCATTATTGTGTATATTTGCGAATGTAATCTCAAGTAACCACAAAAGACCCTTTCCTAATTACTTGGGGGGCATATGGTGCCTGGATACAACCAGGTTTCCCTAAAGACCTAAAAGTTGATTCAAATCGATTGATCGATGTTTTTCTTAAAAAGCACGAGATATTGATAAAGGATTAACGCGAACTAAGTCCTATCCTGGATATAACCAGGTCGCCCTAAAGACTTAGAAGTTGATTCAAATCGATTGATCGATGTTTTTCTTAAAAAGCACGAGATATTAATAAAGGATTAACACGAACTAAGTCGTATCCTGGATATAACCAGGTCGTCCTAAGACTTAGAAGTTGATTCAAATCGATTGATCGATGTTTTTCTTAAAAAGCATGAGATATTGATAAAGGATTAACGCGAACTAAGTCGTATCCTGGATATAACCAAGTCTTCCTAAAACTTAGAAGTTAATTCAAATTGATTGATCAGTGTTTTTCTTAAAAAGCACAAGATATTAATCAAGAATTAACGCAGACTAAGTTTTCAAATTAACGTCCTGGATATAACCAGGCCCTAAAGACTTAGAAGTTGGTTCAAATCGATTGATCGATGTTTTTCTTAAAAAGCACGAGATATTGATAAAGGATTAACGCGAACTAAGTCGTATCCTGGATATAACCAGGTCGTCCTAAAACTTAGAAGTTAATTCAAATTGATTGATCGGTGTTTTTCTTAAAATGCACAAGATATTAATAAAGAATTAACGCGGACTAAGTTTTCAAATTTACGTCCTGGATATAACCAGGTCCTAAAACTTAGAAGTTAATTCAAATTGATTGATCGTTGTTTTTCTTAAAAAGCACGAGATATTAATAAAAAATTAACACGAACTAAGTTTTTAATTTAATGTCCAGGATACAACCAGGACTTATCTTAGAAGTTGGTTCAAAGTTGATTAGCATGTTTTTCCTAGAAAAGCATAACATGTCAATCACAGCACCAACAAAAAACTAAGACTATTACCAAAATGCATAAAGGCAAAAGGAGGTAAATCAATTAAAAGCAAAAAATTGATAAAGCCAATTGTCTCGAGGTTAGAAAAACCTCATACAAAGTTACAAAAAAAAAATGTTCGAATGGTAAAAAGAAAAGAAGTCCTAGGCCTCGCCAGGCTGCTCCGATGAGGTCACCACCTCGCCCTCCTGCTCGGCGGCTACAGAAGTCTCCCCGGTCTCGGAGGACGCCTCTTGCTGAAGGCGAGCTTTAAACTTCTCCAGGAAGCTGTCCCATGCGTTCGCCCCCAGAAAGGAGAAGTCACCATCTGGGTTAAAGACCCAGCAGTGGTACAACATAGCCTCCATGGAGGAGCTGGAGGCTGCCCTCTCCGTCACCAGGGCGGCCTTGGCCTCCTCGGCCTCGGATTTTGCGGCGTCCAGTGTGGCCCGAACGGCCCTGGCCTCCTCGAGCTCAGTCCTCACAGTGGCTAGGGCGGCCTTGGTGGCCTCGACCTCCTGCAGCTTAGGTCGAGATGCGCCCAGCTCAGCCTGCACAGTCACCAGGGCATCCTTGGCGTCCTATTCCTATTTTTGGGCCGTCTTAAGGGCGGCCAAAGCAGTCTGGTGCTCGCCCCTCATGTCCTCGAGTCGATCCCTAGAGCGAGATATGCTCCGGTGGAGAGCCAAGGCACCCTGCAGGACCAAAAGATAATAAGGCAACTGCCTTAAGAAAAAAAAACAAACATGTGATGCATGCGAGCAAGAAATACCAATGGCAAGGCCAACTTACCATGAGGGCCATCCCCAGCGAAGACTCCATCACATTCTCTGGGCTCCTCATCTCGATCGCCCGTAGGTCCCTCTCGGCGGCATTGTAGTAATGGTCCACGGTGTAGCTCGCCGTCTTGTAGACCGTCCCTCGAAAGACGTCGGGGATCTTCTTCAGAGACCGGGGGTTCACCAGGATGCGTACCTCGGGGGTTGTGGTTGACAAGGTCCCGGGGGGCACCTCCATTTCCTGAACAGGGGCGGGAGCTCGCGGGGGAGGCGAGGGCATCTTCATTGCAGGAGGGGGTGGAGGCACTTTCTCCTGAGCTGCCGGAGCCTGGTTTTTCCCCTTCGCAGGGGACTTGGAGGTACTCTCGATGGCCTTCTTCACCAGCCGGAGCTTTTTCACCATGGGCCCGGAGGCCCCAGAGGAAGGGTTCCCCCCAGGGAACATAGCTCCCAGATCGTTGCTCTCGGGCTGAGACATCTCCTCTGGCAAAACAAAGACAACATTAATATACAAGTAAAAATATTTGTGCGAGACAACAAAAGTAAAAGGGAAAACAGATCTCAAGTATATATTGAAAGGGATCCTACCCTCCGAGCTAGAGGAGGAATCTATGGTCACGACCACCGGCCCCGGAGCTACAGCAGGGGAATCTACGATATTGACTTCGCGGGCTGGAAGAGGCTCTGGGTCCGAATCTGGCTCGGGACTAGACTCTTCTACGTACTGCCTAAGACTCGGAGCTACTATACCCTCCTGAAGGGAGGGCCATGATCGAAGGTTGGTCCCGTACTCCTCAAAAAAGACCGACCTAAAGGCTAGGGTATTATCTACGACTACAGTACCCCTAGGGCAGCTCATGTCATGTCTTAGCACGAACTGGTCAACGCATTGGAGCAAGGTTACATCGTAGTCTGGGTCACTTCGATTGAGATGAACGGGCTGGTTGGGATTGAACCTAGCTAACCGAAGGTCTACAGTGGCCCTATCTAAGTCCCTAAACATATAAGGATTACCTTGCCCGGAAGGACTGGTTGCTGCTCCGGACTGGGCCCTCTCCACGTCCGTTTCTTGGGTGACCTCCAGCACCCGCTTCTGCCGCACGAGGGGCACCTTGTCCTCCTCGTCCTCTTTTTCTCTCGCGGCCTCCTCCTCGGGGATGGGCGCCATCTCACGAGCTGGAGGGAGGCCCCGCGGTATCCTCAAGGCCAAAGTCTGGCTTGGGGAGATTAGCTTGCACGCCAGCATCGTCTCGTCTAACACGAGCTGGCGATAGTCCTTTTCGCTGGGAGGCAGCCCCGCCAATGTCTCGTATTGACCCCCGAGGGTCATAGACTTGGCCGTCCTCACGAAAATGGCTGCATGAGTGTTTCTAAGTCAGGAACTAATAAAAGAAGCTAATCAATAATTAACTTATGAGCTAAGAGTAAAGGGTACTTACGAGGGCGGTTGAAATAGTGATATTCGCAATTGCGAAACCCCTTGGACATGAAGAACTGGTCTTTAAAGTCGTTGGGGTGGCTGGGCAGCTCGATGACCGCAGCCGTGTTTGGAAAACGGGTCAGGTAGTAAAACCCGTTGCCTCGCCCCCTCTGCTCCGGGCTGGCCTTGAGGCAGAAAAAGTAAAGGATGTCTGCCGGCGTGGGGACCTCTCATTCCTGCTTCAGGAATAAGTATCTCAACCCCGCTAACAAACGATATGAATTAGGGGGGAGCTGGAAAGGAGCCAACTTCACATAGTTAAGAAAATCCGTGAAGTACTGGTCTAGTGGAAGGAAGGCCCCAGCCTTGAAGTGCTCGTCGCTCCAGGCCGCGTATTCCTCATCGAGCGGCGCGCAGCTCCGTTTGCCTTCTAGGGGAGGTCGGGCGTTTAGGGCACCCCTCCCAATCTCAATATTGTGGGAAAGGAATATCTTATTCACTTTCCCCTGGTTGGTGATCTTCGAGACGATCCTCTCGGCCTTGAAGAAGGCGTCGGGCCCCACCTCGAGCTCCTGCTCCACGGCTGGACCGAAAACGGGGATTGGAGAGTCTGTGACCACCTCCTTTCCTTTGGTTTGTTGAGAAGACGAGCTGCCAGCAGTCTTCTTAGGGGCATTCTTCTTTGGTCCCATCTGGTCGCCTAACGAACAAAAGAAGAAAATTTAGAAAAGGCGACCTAAGCATAGGAAAGAATCTGACGCGAAGTGTTTCCTTTACACGGGCTGAGGTAATCTCAGCCCGTGGAGAGTGAGACCACGCGGTTCTATGAACACGCGCCTGTGCTCCCAACGGATCCCCGATTACTCGGAATCCGTGTGTCAGGAGGGTCAGAATAAATTTTTTTGCCTTGGAAGGAAAGTTTCAGTAGGCAAACAGTGCAAAACCGCCTGCGAAGCGTGCCCCCTAAGCTACCCGGTTTTTGCACCCTAAAAGCTGGTTATTTCAAACAGGCATACAAAATTTCTACCCAGAAAATTTCCCCAGAAAGTGTACCCTTTGAGTCATACTCCTAAATGGTTTTTTTTTCTACGGTCGATGCCCTGGAATAAAAACCTACGCCTATCATACCCACAAAAACCAGCAGGATACTGCATGCGGCTACAGAAACAATTTACCTAAGCAATAGTGAAAAGGAAATTTAAAACATGCATAAGCGGAGAACTTACAGAATGTTTTACTGTGAGGGGCTGAAAGGGTCGTCTGGGTTGGAGTCCTATAGAAACTGCTAGTGCCAAAGCCTCACAGGAGCTCTCACGCCTGAGCTTCTGGAACACTGGGAACAGTAATCGGAAGAAAGGGAGGGTTTTTTGAGTCTGAAAAGAAAGGAGAAAATAAGAAAATTTCCAAACAAACGGGTGACCCATGCGTAAGGTGGCCACCCCTTTTATATACGTAAGAGGCCGAGTGAGGAGGGTCGTTGGATTGCCTTGATGTAGGATACGAGGATCTCTACTCAAAAGGCGAAACGACGGCCGAGTATAGGCTAGGCCATTTAATGGGGTTCTCGAAAGATGTACCGTCACCAACCATGATGCTCTACGTACTCGACGCTTGCGTAATGAGCGGAATGTGAAGAGTCCACAAGGAAGCCTAAAAGCCCCCACTGTGGCCCCGGGTGACGTCATGTGCCACGAGCAGGGGCTTGGGGGGCAAATGTACGCTCTAATTCTCCACGGGCTATTAGTGAGCTGAGGTATGACATAATTACATTAGCCATGTGGATGCCACGTGCCCGGAGCTACTGTCGCCAGCTCCCACCTCTTTAGCTCGAGGTAACCAAAGGCTTGCTAAGGTTACTAAGGAGTCGGGTCAGAAGTATGGACACCGCAGGCTAAGAAGACATCCAGCTCGAGGTAGGAGCTGGAGTTGACTGCTGTGACCCTTTATAAAGTCAACCACACAATGTAAACGTGCATATATCAGACATCACGTGTTTGATCAATCCCTGAATTCTCGGACACGCAGCATAAACGTGCGTGTTCAGGCACCCACGACTGGGTTGGGCCGTGCGGCCCATTATCCCCCTTACCTATTGATTAGACCACACTTCATTTGTCAGGTTTTAGGAATTAATCATGAATGTCATAGAGGTGACATGATGGGTAAGAAGGTCACGGGATGACCCCCCTTGCCAACCCCCAGGTGCCCTCTCCTATAAATATGGAGACCCTGGGAGTTGCAAAGGGTTGGATTCGATTGTGTAAAGAAATACCCTGTAAAGAATACCAAAAAACTAGCAATAATATTGGCTGGTGGAGTAGAAGGATTTTAACCTTTGAACCACCTAACAAAGTATTCGTATCATCATTTTATTTTAAGATTATTCATCTGTTACGCTTCGTTACTTAGCACCAATCCCATTCTCTTATTCTATTAATTACCTGTTGGCGAAGAACCGCGTCAACAGTAATAATTACATTTCTGAGTAATTACACTATATTTTTAAATACAATGTATGTTTGGATGGCAAGTGGTGGTTACTTACGAATTCCTATTATCATGTTTGACAAAACAGTTAGTAATTACGTAGAAAAATAATATTATGTAATAAATACTATTTAAAATTGATATTATTTAGTAATTACACAATGTAATTACACCAAATTCTCATAAGGGGCTATGAGAATTGGAGAGTGTAAATAACACCCCTCAATTACCTCCAATTAGATTATTACTATGTATTACATGGTCAGACAAACATGCCAAATCAACTATTTAATCTGAATTACACATAATTCCAATTACAAGGTGGCTTTCCAAATGCACCATAATTATTGCATTTCGAACAGATATAGGCATGTTAAGGAAAAGAAGTCTGGGTTAAGTTTTTTCGCAATTTTTTTTCAATCTGAAAGTCTAAAATTTGCAGAAAATTGACTTTGCTTGATTGTTGTTCGATGGTGCTTGATGCCACCTCGATGGGGCCTTAAAAATAGAGATTTTCATGAAAAAATTGACTTTGCTCGATAGTTTCTAATTGTCTTCGTTTTGAATCCTGGTCCTTCCATGTAGGAGTTGTATTTAGCCCTTAATGTATACACCTAGGCGAACAGATTGCACTTTCTGTTCTTGTGTGTTGTAGGTTTACAAGCTTCGTTGTGATATCCATTGATTCCATAAATGCATACATGCAATTAGGGTTTTAAGTAATCAATTTATCACTGTTTACAGCTTGAACAAATCGCCACCATAGGTGGATCTTCCCTTGAACCGTCGTGATCACTCCACCTTATAACTTGGAATCGCTAGATTTTTAATTTTACTATTGTGCCCTAATTTGAACACAATTAATTGAAATTATTTTTTACATAGATATGCGATTTGTCTTGGACGAAAAAATGATGTTTTTTACAATTTGCAATTGCACCACAGTTCAGAGCTGTAAATATGGGCCAGCCCGACTCGTATCATAAAAAAGCCCAAAAAAATGGGTTGTGCCATGTCAGCCCGTCTAAAAATATGGGCCGGCCCAGGCCAACCCATAATATAATAGGTTAGGTTCAGCACGACCTATGGGCACGATATATTCGTGTCAGGCCCGGGCCGTGCTTTAAATGGGTCGGTCTGTTTTTTGAAAGCGGACCACTCTGTTTTCTTACACGGGCCTAAATAATCCAAGCCCAAATTTAAAAAAAAAATTAATTTTTTTTAATTAAAATTAAAACCTTAAATGATATCATTTTTTTTCCAGGCCCAATATAAAATGGTCTAATTTCTAATTATCCAATTCATCAAAAATAGTTATCAAAAGAATCTCGTGAGATGAGTATAAATAATTTATCTTCACAACTCATCAACCAAGAAATATCATATATAACTTGGCTTGAAAAACACAAACATTAAAGAAAGTTGTAATAAACTATACAATGTCAATTTTAATATAAAAGTCAATGCTTTAACCTACAGATTGAAAGTTTTGATTGCTTCAAAATTTAAATAACAACTCCTCAAAATTAAATTAGCACATTGGTCTTTAGCAAGCAAAAGTAGTCAATTTCTCTAACAAGCAAAAGTAGTCCATTAATCTTCAAGTGTGGTATCAACATCAGGTTAAGAACCAAATTTTTTGTAACTGTATAAGAAGCAAGTATCAATAAGTCAGCTGAAGTATAGAATAAGTTGTAATTGAAAAAATAAATAAGTAATCTAAAACAATAAAAAGAGAAATCCAAGTAATTTGTACTAGTTTAGCCACCCCACTTTAGTTTTAAAGCCATTTGCATAGTCTCATATAAAAAAACACACTATTAATTTAGTAAATAAAGACATTAGAATGATTGTTATTGCAAAAAAAAAAAATATATTGTAGCTAACAAAAAAATATATGATTTAAAAAACAATAAAAAATAAAAAATCAAGTAGTAATATACTAATATGTACTAATTTAGACACTAACTTGAATTTTGAAGATAGTTTTAATGCCACCTGCATAGTTTCTTTCATATCAGAAACACAATATAAAAAATAAAGGGAGATTAGAATAATTGATGCGAAAAAGTTATAGTTGACAAAAAAAAATGATATAAAAAACAATAAAAATAGAAATTCAAGTTGTAGTGTTTGTAATCCACAGCAAGATTGTTAAACAGTTAGGTTGTTAGTTAGTTAGAGATCAACTAATCTTCTGTTTTTCGGTTTTAAGTAATCTCTTGTAACTGGTTCTGTTGCTCTCATTATAAATATGAGTAACAACCAGCTTTAGAAAAGTGTGAGAAAAAGGATAGTCATCTGATTGTCTTATAGAGAGAGATAGTGTGTGTTTGAAAGAGAAAGAAAAGGAGTTGTATGTAAAGACTTTGTTCTTGAGACTAGAACAGAGGTGTAGAAGACAACTTCATTGAAGAGGCTCGGAGGTGTACACAAGAACATTGGTGTCTCTAACTTTCTGAATAACTAAGGGAACTCCCATATTGGGAAGAGCTGGATTAGGTCACCATGTTGGTGACTGAACCAGGATAATCTTTGTGTCTCTTCTTCTCTTTTCTTTGATTAGATTTTTGTTATTTGATTGTTCATAATTTTTCTAGTTTTGCATATACATTGCTGATTTGTATGTGTTTGAGAATTTGTTTCTGTTAAGTAGAGTTTTATTTATGAGTTACAACACTGGTATCAGAGCCATGTTGGATTAAGCAAGCAAGAACTCTGTTGAATCAAGAATGGAAGCATCTTCAGCAAGATTTGATGTAGAAAAATTCGACGGGTCTGGAGATTTCAGCCTGTGGAAGGAAAAGATGATGGAAATCCTGATATACCAGAAACTAGACTCGGCACTAGAAGAAAAGCTAGAGAAGATTCCAGAAGCATAAGGAAAGGTTGAAGACAGTACTATCATAAAACAAGCTAGATTAGCAATCATAATGAATCTCTCAGATAATGTTCTAAGGAAGGTCATTAGTGAGAAGACAGCTCTAGGAATTTGGAACAAGCTGATACAACTTTACATGGCAAAGACAACAACAACCAAGATCTTCTTGAAAGGGAAGTATTATGGATTTAAAATGAATGCATCAAATTCATTAGATCAAAATCTTGATGAGTTGAATAAAATTATCTTGGCTCTTACTAACATGGGTGAAAACATTCAGGAAGAGGATCAGGCAGTGATTCTTCTCAACAGACTACCAGATCAGTTCAAGGAGCTCCGAACAGTCATTATGTACAGCAGGGACACGCTTACACTTGATGATGTTATGGGAGCACTTCAGTCAAGGGATGCTGAACTCACTTGGAAAAGGCAGCAAGGCAAGAGACAAACAAAGATGAGGCCTTGATGGCTCGAGGAAGGCTCACAAGAAAAAGTCATTCAAGAGGGCCACACAGAAATTCTTCAAGATCTAAGTCAAGAAACAGAGAAACAAGAAAGTGCCATCATTGTGGTAAAGTAGGTCATCTGATCAAATTCTGCTGGGAACTCAAACAGAAAAAGAAAAAGGAAGAAGACGAAAAGAATGAAGATTTCTTAGCATTAGCAGATAAAGACTACAACTCTGATGGAGATGTATTTGCTGTTACTTCAACACAGTTAGAATTAACAAAGACAAATGGAGAGGCACATACTAGCACGATCAAGAAAGATCAAAATGAATGGATTTTGGATAGTGGGTGTACTTTTCATATGAGTCTAAGAAGAGATTGGTTTACTGATTATACAAATATAAATGGTGGTAGTGTGGTAATGGGAAATGACCACAAGTGCAAAGTAATTGGAATAGGTTCAATTGCAATAAAGAGTTTTGATGGATCTATCATAACATTAACTAAAGTTCGGCATATACCAGATTTAAAACGAAACCTTATCTCAGTAGAGACTTTGGATGATGATGGCTATGGTCACAAGATCAATAATGGAAATATGAGAATCTTAAAGGGAGCTTTGCACCAGCACTTGTAGCTACTATTGACAAGTGCAACTAAAATACAAAGATTTGGCATGCACGCATGGGACACATTAGTGAACAGAGATTGGTAGAGTTATCTAAGACCTCTTAGTTTTGACTACAAATTATATATATATGCCCTTCTATACTCTAATTTATATGTTAGTCTAAGAAATTTTTAAAATTTAAATAGTATAAAATAATAGAAATAAAAGAGAATTCATTTTTATTATCGAATCGATGGGGATTCTTATTTTCCCCATCCTAAAAATGAGAAAGCATATTCAAAAAAGTAGACAAAGAAATTCTTATTTTATTATAAAAAAGGAAACAAATTGAATTTAATATTATATTGTTGTTGATCAGTTCAAAACAAAACGCAAGGATCATTAGGAAGCTATACACATGCTAACTTACCTTTCTATGAAATTTGTGTGCAGGGCAAACAACACGGAATAAAGTTTACAAACAGCCAATACAGAGCAAAACATGTGCTGGAATATATACATGCAGATTTGTGGGGTGCCAGCCGAATCAAAACACAAGGAGGTAATCAATATTTTCTCTCGTAGTCCGCACTTATCCGAGGAAGTGGTTTAAAAAAATTTCTTAATAGGGAAAGAAAAGCGCCATAGGATCAATTTTATATTGAACCTGGCAGATAAAAGAAGGGGACTTTAGGTTTCTTTCTGAAATTTGAAAATTTTATTTCAATCTCAAAAGCTTTGAATTTCAATTGCTTTCTATTTATTCAAAAGATGATTTCAGTTGAAAAGTTTGGGTTTTTCTTTTAAAACATAAACATAAATGCTTAGATAAATTTAAAGAATGGAAGGTGTTTATAGAAACTCAAACTAATAGGAAAATAAAGACCCTTAGGACAGACAATGGCTTAGAATTTGTAAACTAGGATTTTAATGATTTCTGCTCAAAACATGGTATACAAAGACACAAAATAGTAGCTAGGACCCTACATCAAAATGGAATAGCCAAAAGAATGAATATGACTTTATTAAATAAGGTTAGATGCTTGTTACTTGAATCTGGTTTAAAGAAACATTTTTGGGGGGAAGCTTTGTATACTGCTTGCTACTTAATTAGCAGAAGTCCAAGCCGAGCAAACCAGTTGAAATCACCTGAAGAATTATGGTCTGGTAAGCCCCCTTCTCTTTCTCATTTAAATTTTTTTGGCTGTGTTGCATATGCTTATAATGTTGGAGACAAATTGAGTAAGAGATCAATTAAATGCATTTTCTTAGGCTATCCAAATGGTGTAAAAGGATATAGATTGCTGTCATTAGAAACAAATAAAATTCTAATCAGTAGGGATGTTATATTTAATGAAGCATAATTTCCTTTTAAAAGAAATGAGAAGGGTACTTTTCTTGATGTTTCAGGTGACAAAAATGAACCATAACATGATGGGAAAGAAGCCATATTAGAACAACCAGATAACACCAAAAATATTGACAGAAAGGAAGGAGAAAGCTAAACCTCAAGAAGGAAAATAAGACCTTAGTAACTACCAGCTGGCTCGAGATCGTACACGCAGAGAAATAAGAGCCCCAACCAAGTTTGTTGAAGTTGACATCATAGCTTATGCTTTGTCAATGAAGAATGAGTCTAAGGAGGAAGTACCAAAGAATTTTAAAGAAGCAATCAGTAGCAAAGATGCAAACAAATGGAAAGAAGCAATGCTTGAAGAACTCAGCTCATTAAAGGAGAACAAAACATGGGAATTAGTAACAAGACAAGCTGGGCAGAAGGTTATCGGCAACAAATGGATTTTCAGAATTAAAGATGGAATGTCAGAGAATGAACCAAAGAGATATAAGGCTCGCTTAGTGGCAAAAGGATAAAATCAAGGGGAAGGAGTGGACTACATAGAGATCTTCTCACCAGTAGTTAAATTGAAGACAATTCGAATAATGATTGCCCTTGTAGTTAAGAAATATTGGGAAATAGAGCAGCTTGATGTCAAGACTGCTTTCTTAAATGGAAAACTTGAAGACACTATCCTTATGAGCCAACCAGAGGGATTTGAGAAGAGGCCAGAGAAGGAAGAACTAGTGTGCTTACTAAAGAAATCTTTATATGGTCTCAAGCAATCACCAAGGTTATTGTACAGAAAGTTTGACTCAGTGGTGACAAGATTTGGATACTCAAGATCAAAATATGATACTTGTTTGTACTACTCAAATCTAAACACTTCAGTTGAAACCTTTATTCTCATTTACGTGGATGATATGCTTATAATGGGGAAGGGTTGGGATCATATCAACAAACTAAAAAATGTGCTAAAAGGTGAATTTAAATTGAAGGATTTATGAGCTGCAGTAAAAATTCTGGGGATACATATCATGAAGAAAAGAAGGCACAAATGTTAATGTTCTCACAAGAGAAGTATGTGAAAGATATACTCAGAAAGTTCAATATGATAGATGCTAAAGTGTCTGGTTTACCTATAGCAGGACATTTCACATTCTCTACAGAACAATCACCTAAGACAATTGAAGAGAGAAGAAAGATGGCTAATGTACCCTATGCAGAGGCAATTGGAAGTGTAATGTACTCTATGGTGAGCACTCGACCAGATTTAACATATGCAATGAGCACTCTAAGCCGATACATGTCAAATCTTGGTCAAGAGCATTGGAATGGAATGAAATGGTTACTAAGATATCTGAAGTCAACTCAGAATCATGGCTCGCTGTTTAGAAAGAATGGAGAGAAGATAAGTTTAAGGGGATTTGTGGATTCTGATTATGCTACCAATAAGGACACAAGAAAGTCATTAACTAGCTTCTATTTTCTGTTGAATGAGTGCCGTGTCAGTTGGAAATCTCAGCTCCAACCCGTAGTGGCACTCTCCACTACAGAAGCTGAGTTTATGGCAATAACTGAAGCCTTCAAGGAAGCAGTTTGGATATGGGGATTGCTGAAAGAAATCCAAATGTCAGAAGGCAAAACAATGATATACTCAGATAGTCAATCTGCTGTATATCTGAGTAAAAATCCTGTTTACCATGAAAGATCCAAACATATAGACATAAGAATGTTTTGGATAAGGGACAAGATAGAGAGTGGTGAAATTGAACTTGAAAAGATTGCAAGTGAGGAGAACCCCGCAGATGCTGGAACCAAAGTGCTAACTGTCAGCAAGTTTCAACATTGCTTAGAGCTGCTGAATTTTGGAGCAAGCTAATGAACTTGTTTACTTCCCAACTGGTTTCCCTTTCATCTCATCTTACTGTTAATTAAGGAGGAATTTGTAGTGTTTGTAATTCGCAGCAAGATTGTTAAACAATTAGGTTGTTAGTTAGTTAGAGATCAACTAATCTTTTGTTTTTCAGTTTTAAGTAATCTCTTGTAACTGGTTCTATTGCTCTCATTATAAATATGAGTAACAACCAGCTTTAGAAAAGTGTGAGAAAAAGGATAGTCATCTGATTGTCTTATAGAGAGAGATAGTGTGTGTTTGCAAAGAGCAAGAAAAGGAGTTGTATGTAAAGACTTTGTTCTTGAGACTAGAACAGAGGTGTAGAAGACAACTTCATTGAAGAGGCTCAGAGGTGTACACAAGAACATTGGTGTCTATAACTTTCTGAATAACTAAGGGAACTCCCAGATTGGGAAGAGCTGGATTAGGTCACCATATTGGTGACTGAACCAGGATAATCTTTGTGTCTCTTCTTCTCTTTTCTTTGATTAGATTTCTATTATTTGATTGTTCATAATTTTTCTGGTTTTGCATATACATTGCTGATTTGTATGTGTTTGAGAATTTGTTTCTGTTAAGTAGAGTTTTATTTCTGAGTTACAACACAAGTAATAGCAATTTGTACTAGTTTAGCCACCTGATTTGAGTTTTGGAGATAGTTTCAATGGCACCCCACCTGCATAGTCTCAAATCAGTAAATACAATAAAAATTAACAAAATAAAAGAATAATAGAATGGTTGATAATCATTCTTCACATTTGTCAACAAAAGACCAGAGATCAAAATATTGCATTTGAAAAAAAAAAGACATCAAAGCTGACATCAAGGCTAAACATAAAAAACAAAATATATGACCATATATTAGTATATTACTAACAAACTTTATGACCCTTCGTTCCTTCCATTATCCATATGACCATCTCATTCTAACTTAATGACCTTGTTTTAAAGCCAAACCTTTTTAGAAAGGAATACTAAAAAAATTTATTAAATCATTAACCTTTCATTCCATATGACCATCTCATTCAAAATACATAGGACCCAACCTATTTTATATACCCATTTCGAGCACGAGAGACGAGAGTTTGAGCGATAAAACATATACCTTGAGCTTATGAGTATTAGCCAACCGATTTGAGCACCGAGAGAAAGAGAGACAAATATGCAAATCCACTCCACTCTAACCAAAAAATGAGCAGATCTTTTCTCTTATTAGTTACCATGAAATCAATCAAATAAGATTTAAAATATAAAATAGGGTTTATGCCTTTTTAGACCCTGTGTTTGTCTCATTACCTGTTTGTGTTTTCTAAAATAGTTTAAATAGACTCCTAAACCCAATTTTGATCAAAGTTTTTTTTTAACTAAAATCACAAATAATTCATCAAACTAACAACTCAAAACAAAAATACAGTCATTCTGTCTAATAACTGTGTTGTTATATTCAATTTTTTGTTCATCAAAATTTAGGTTTAGGGGCCTATTTGAACCATTTTACAAAACACAGGGTCCAAAAAATAATTTGTCAAAACACAGGGTCCAAACAGGTAATGAGGTAAAACATAGTGTCTAAAAATGTATAAACCCTATAAAATAAAATATAAAAAGATCTGAACTATAAGAAACAAAATAGATGAATGACAACAAAAAAAAAGCTAATATTGTACCGTGACTGAGGAAGACCACCTTGGAGATGTCGTAGAGTGTGTCGCTGGAGATTGAGGGAGATCATGGAAGGATATAGTGGACAGAAAATACTAGATAGAGAGGGAGATGGTGAGCAGGAGAGGGCGGCAACGAGTGAGAGGGATGGATGAAGGCGTGAGAGATTTCATGTGAGAGAAAGAGAGTGGAGGAGGAAGAGGGGAAATATGATAAAATCCTAATTTGTGAGCCATCAGTGAGAGAACTAATCCAAATATATGTGAGAGACAGAGAGGAGGAGGAAGGGAAATATGATTAAACCCTAATTTGTGTAATTGGGCTTTGGATTGGGTTTATCTTTGGGCTGAAATAGAATTTTATAAACCATATAAATTATATTTATATTTTTAATTTTGACATATAAATTAATAATAAAAGCCAAATAAAAATAAATATATTTATGGATTTAATTCGTGCCTTTTGCATGCCATGCTTACGGGATTTTTACATTCATGCTTACATGTCGTGCCTTCGTGCTTTCGCGTCGTGCCTTCGGGCTTGTCGGGCTGTACCGTGCTTAAGCCCATATTTTTTGTGTCGTGCTAATCTGTAACATCGTGCCGGGTCGTGCCCAGGCCCATTTTTTTTCGTGTCGAGTCATGCTCGTGCTCCCCGGGCTCATGCCGATTTCGAGCCATGTCAAAAACCTCGACCCGTATTTACAGTACTACTGCAGATGGCCTAGGTACAAACGAACATGTGGACTGATCTTAGCCTTTGATGATGTTAGGGGTTTGCTGGAGATGATTTCATCAAAGTCTTTATTTATAGACTTGGTCAGATTGAATCTCTTCATCTTGAATCTACTCTCTCAATGAAAGCACCAAATTGTTGACACTGTTTTTCTTCAACTTGAGAACATAAGAGCATGGATTCAAAAATAGAGATATGATAAAATAAATAACACCATATTTTATAGCGGTTTGGCCCCAAAAAGATAACCTACGTCCACTTAGTCACTTTTATGGATATTTAAGCTTGAAGAACCATAGTTTCTAGCGAACTTACGTTGTCGGTTGTTCTATAGTCCTCCTTCACTTTTACATTACATAAGGACTGTTTTGTACAAGAATGAAGTTTCGACATTATGAATTGCCTCCCATATTTCTATCACATCTCTTATTTATAGTGAAGAGTTTAGGGTTACATATAAATCATGGGCCTAAGCTATTGGGCTTGACCCGTAAATAATATATTACAACATTATAATAACAAAAATATAGTTGTATTTTGATAAATGATGACTTCGCACCCCTTTGTTAATTCTGTTAGTGTAGACAGTCTATCTTGAACGAACAAGCATAAAACAACCAAGCGCACGAACACATGTCTCTGTTAGCAAATTACCACCTTCTTGAGCGAACAAGAGTTGAAGAATATGACTAGGCGACCAAACCTCTTCTGTTAGCGTTTGGTGGTTTACTTTGTGCTTTGTGAGAACAGGAATGCAATTAGTCAAGGCTCTGCGATCAGACATATCTGTTAGCGTTCTGCAGGCATTCATGAGTGAGCAAGAATAAGAGTGTGTTACTGGGCAATTAGAATCCTTTTATTAGCGTGTGATGGCTTGCCTTGTGCGAACTGCGAAGAGAGGTAGAAGAACTTGCCTTGTGTGAACAGAGGTAGAAGAACTTCTCTGTTAGCACATGATGACGTCATATAAACGAAACATGCACACTATATTTTCCTGTTTGTGCATACATGCCTGACTTGTAAGAACAAACATGCTATAAATTCTATTCATCTTTCCTTTGAAGGAAATAACTAGCAGGTCTGAGATCATTAATTGTTATTCTTTGACACGTCATCATGCCCAAAAAATGGGTATAACATATGTATATACACATTTGAGAAGTTTCACAAATATGTATATAAACATCTTAAACTTGTATATCTCGAAAAAATACCCAAATTAAAAAAAAACCTCAAATGGATACCCGAGTGAAAAATTACGCCTCATGCAAGAATCACATCGAGCACCATCGAGCCCCCAACAAGCAAAGTCGGTTTTTTTTCATGAAAATCTTAATTCGAATTGCCACATTGAACTTGCATCAAAAACCATAGAGTAGCTATCAAGCAAAGTTGATTTTCTGCAAATCTTATACTTTTCTCTATGGGTGCTCGATGAAACTCGATGGTGCTCGATGCGATTCTTGCAAGAGGCGTAATTTTTCACTCGGGTGTCCGTTTTGAGTGATTTGTTTTGAATTTGGGTATTTTTTTCGAGATATACACATTTGAGATGTGTATATATACATTAGGTAAGTGTAAAGCTTGAAAAAATAAAAAATATTCACAATATACTTCACATTTAAGATATGTTTTGGTATGTTTTCAAGCTTTAAACTTCTCAAATGTCTACAGATACATTTAAAACGTGGAGATCTTGAAAAAATATCCAAATTAAAAAAAAAATCACCCACTATCAATCAAGTATTGAGTAGGCGTCGAGCACCATCGAGAAAAAAATTAATTTTCATTAAAAAAAATTGATTTTAAGGCCTACTGAGCAACCATCGAGTAAAGTCAATTTTTTCATGAAAATCTTGATTTTTAAGGCCCTATCGAGCTAGCATCAAGCACCATCGAGGAGCATCGAGTTGGGCATGAAAAATATAGTTTTTTATGGCAAAATTGATGAAGCTCGATGCTTTGCTCAATAGTTGCTTGATACTGCTCGATGGTGCTCAATTCAATTCTCGAAAAGATTCATAATTTTTCACTCGAGTGTCCATTTGAGGTGATTTTTTTTTTTATATATTGGGTATGTTTTGAGATCTACATGTTTGAAATATTTATATTCATATTTGGAAAGTGTAAAACTTTATAGCTTGACCAAAATTGGGGTATTATTTTGAATTTTGGTATTTTTTTCAAGCATTAAACTTCCTAAACATTTATAGATACATATGATATCTTTAAAATAGCTTGAATTGTTTTGTAAATAGCTTTAAAGTTGTTTAGAATACCATATGCTATCTTTTTAATGTAAAATAAGAATACACTTTTTGGTAACTTTTCAAACACAACAAAAAAATACTTATCCCAACCATCTTCTCCGACGACGGCAAGAAACACATCTCAACAAAAATAATGCACATTTTTTGGTCTTTTTTATTTAACTTTTACCTAAATAAATTAAAAAATAGTTACAAAGTTACTTTTCATACATAATAGAAACTATCATCCAATTTCCAAAAATAAGCTTGGAGTTAATTGTTGAAGCAGTTTTTCACCGACAGTAGATTTAGATATCTAATAATCTTATTAGTGCTTATTTCTAAACCATATTGAACTTATAAAAACCCTTTCGTACACACACAATTTTACATGGTTCAGTGGTTAAAATCCACCTAGTCTACGAGACAATATTATTGCTTTTCTCTCACAATTTCTGCAGAGTTTCAGCAATACAAAAAGGCTGTCCCCTTCCCTGTCCATTATCCCTGATATTTATAGTGGAATTTCCTGGATATGTTTGGGTAACCGTTTACATAAATATGATATACATTTAATACTGATAATTCCCATTTACATTGGGATATGATTGCATAACATAATATACTCCTGCTATCTCGGATAATAAATGATAAATGAGCAATACAACCTGGGCATTAATGAGCGTATAAAGAGCCTCCAAGTCTCTCAGGATCCTTCAGTGTGCGTTCTGACCAGGTTTCCACGAGCTAAATATCTTCATCGAGCTGGTGATCAAAGGAACCTTAGCTTGGATTAACTTCAGAGCGCCCAAAAGGGGGATCTGGCCACTATATGCCTCGAACTGGACCGTTATCCTAAGAGGTGGCCTGATAATCACCTGAATGTCGTATTGCTAAGTCCCAACTCAAGTTGCTCACATCATTATTAGCTAGATGTTTTACTTGTCTATTTTTCCATATATTCATCTGCCAAGTGTACCCCTAGCTGAGTGATTAAACTCGTGCTAATTTTTAGGATACAACATTTGCCCCCCAATCTCCTGCTTATGCTTGATGTCATCACTTTTTGACACACGTAGTAGGGGTTTTTAGGCTTCTGTCATGTAAAAGCATGCCTGCCTACTACTCGAGTGTTGGATACGTGGCCGTCTGTAATTGGCGTCTGTTCGGGTTTCAAGGACTGTGACAACTGTCCTGTCAACTTTTTGTCGCTGCATGGCTCATTTAATCTTGGCCTTTGGATCTCGAGCTGACCCAATCAGATGGCCTGAATTAATTTTCAAAGTTTACGTATAAATAGGGAGATTAGACCTGAACCTTACCACCTTTGCATTGAAAAACTTTCCTTTCAAAAACAAAAATTTCCTTTTTCTCACAAACTTTTCCCAAAAACATTCATCGCCCTTCAGTCTCTCAGAAGCTTTCAAGCTCCTTCCTGTGGACGTATCGACATTCTCTTTGAACGAATGTATAAATTGTAAGTATTTCCTCATCTGGTTTGAATTTTTCATTTCTTTATTTTCCAGTGAGTTTTTTACTTCGAAAAACATTCTTTGTTCAATATCGTTTCATGTTCTGGTCATGTTGACCTGTGAAATTGGCCAACGGCCGTATGTACAGTATACGACACCTTTTGAATGAAATAAATAAAATAAATGAAAGAGTACGATTATCTTAAATAAACACACATGAATTTTATAGTGGTTCAGCCTTGTACTGATGAACATTAATAACCTAATTCACTTAGTCTTTATTATTGAATTACTCGACAATAGTACAAACTGATGAATTCACTCGTCAGAAAGATTTTTCTCCCAAAATTCCAAAAAAAGAGATCCCCTGAAATGAAGCCTTGGGTTCTTTATTTATAGTACCCAGGGGTTGTTACATGACTAGTAATACTGGGATCGTGGTTTGGCACACGATTATCAGGTAGTGGAGGTACGTGTCCACCTCCCCATGATTATAAGATCGTGGGTCTTCTCGTTGTTTCTCTAGATCGTGGTGGATAATGCACGATAGAAACCTCTGGGAAGATGTTAAGTCTCTATTGGTATATGAGACTTAGGTGCAAGGCCCAGCGACCCGAGCTTGGGTGCTAGGCCTTTGACCTTCTGGGTGCTGGACCTGTTGATCATCTGGGTGCTAGGCCTCTGACCTTCTGGATGCTAGGCCTGTTGATCTCAGTTTGAACGAGAGTGAATATTTCTCAGTGAAGTGTACTTAGGGGTTTGGGCCGACCAGCCTATAAAGAATATGGTGGGCCGACCACCCAGGTGGTTTCTTGAGCATGTCAGGGCGACCACCCTAGGGGTTGGGGTCAGGGCGACCACCCCAAGGGTTCCTTGGGCATACGGGGGCCGACCACCCCTGTGGTAGGGGTTAGGCCGACCACTATTTTGGATACACTGGGGCCGACCACACCTAGGGTAGAGGTCAGGTCGACCACCCCTAGGGCCTGCTTAGGTCGACCTCCCTAGGGGTAGGGTCAGGCCGACCACCCCTAGGGGGCTTAGACTTGGTCGACTTCCCCATAAGTCCTGGACCTATCTTTTATGCCCGTCGGTCTTTTATCAATACTTTGTCATTTTTTCCGTGATTTGTGACGTCACATGTTGCATTCTCATTCGCTACGTCATCCTCGTATTTTTGAGGGATAATATTTGTCCCCCAAGTTTATTGCAATGTTTTCAACATTATGATAAACTTGATCCTGGCCCAAGAAACATACTGTAACAGTACCTAAATAGTTAAGTCCCTCAGGACATTACATAGTACTTATTTTTAACTATCGATAATTTGCTCGGTACGAATTTTTTTAGGGACAACTAGAAATTCCTAAAAATAATTAGGTTTTTCAAGGAAATTTGAAATCCTAAAAATATAACATATTTTTCAAGGAGTTTTTAAAGTCCTAAAAATATAATATATTTTTCAAGGATATTAATTCCTAAAAATAAAGAATATTTTTCAAGGAGTTTTAATTCCTAAAAATATAAGATATTTTTTTCAAGGAATTTGATTTCCTAAAAATATAAATATTTTTCAAGGAATTTTAAATTCCTAAGAATATAGATATTTTTCAAGGAGTTTAAATTTTAACCATATTAGATATTTTTCAAGGAAATTTGAATCCCTAAAAATATCTTGTCTGCCTTAGAGGTTATAAGTAGGTTTTCTCTTCTCATTCCTGCTCCATGCGCCACTTTCAAATAGGATCCAAGTATGATTTTTCCAGGTCCTCATCAAACTAGATCTTTGGTAAGTTCTTTCATCTAATCTTCACATCATTTAATTTAAATGTGCTTAGATTTATAAGAAATACTTAAGTTTTTGAGGAATTCTCATTTGAATCATCTTGTTTTGTTGTATCTTGATCCAAAATAATTAATTTAATTGAATCAAGATCTTTCTAGAAAATGGTGATTTCCAGTGATATAAACCCTATGGGAGATTTCCAGAGATAGGAACTAGGTTAGGCCGAGCACCTTCAGGGCTCCTCCTTGTGTAATTTTCAGGTATAGGAACAGGGTTAGGCCGAGCCCCTTAGAGCTTGGTGAGCTGAGCACTTCCTTTCCCTCCCTTAGGCAATTTCCAGACCTAGAATTAGGGCTAGGCCGACCACCCATAGAGCTTTATGGGCCGAGTACTCCCTTTCCCTCCCTTAGGCGATTTCCAGGCCTACAATTAGGGCCAGGCTGACCACCTTAGGGATTCATGGGCCTAGTACTCCCTTTCCCTCCCTTAGGCAATTTCCAAGCCTAGAATTAGGGCTAGGTCGACCACCTTAGGAATTCATGGGTCGAGTACCTCCTCTTGCCTTAGGCAATTTTCAGGGATTTAGGGTGGTCTTTCAGATGATACTCCTCGCCCTAGTTAGTCTTCTTGGTCCTTTATTCTGTCTTTCCTTTCATGCCATTGGTGGGGCACCTTGTACTTGACAATTTTTACATATGACATTTTATGCCTTCATGCTTTTTTGTTATGAGTACTCAGTGTATTGATTGAAATTTTTTATTTCCAATGCTTACCAAGTATATCAACTCATAACCCTCATTGGTTCAGGTATCAGTATACTCTGCACACATGTATTTTATGTGCCATACTAACCTTACTCCTTTACGTTTTTCATGCTAACAACCATGGTAATGTGAGTAGTATGATACTTCACCAAGTACCATCAACAAAATAGGTCAGTTCGGCCACCCCATAGGGTTGATGGACTGGCCGACCACCCCATAAGGGACATGGCTAGGAATCTCCTTACCAATGCCTTTTTTGTTTTTGTTTTTTGCACTTTCGGACCATTTGTTGAACAAATGTTCTAGAAAAACTCGAGCTTGCTTAGTACTTAAGGTCACGCCCTCATTGCTCATGTATACCCCAATCGATATGTACTATATGCCCCCCAAGTGATCATGGGTTTAAAAGCCTTGGTCACTTGCTACTTGACCATGCTTTGCTTCGAGCATTTAGACACATAGTACTATCCTTTTCACCCAATGATGCAAGCAGCAAATGCTTGTCCCTCATTGGGAGCCGGGTGATGGTTTCATAGTCACTAGTAATGATACATATACACAGATGCAGATTGTGTAGCAAGTGTCGATCACGATCTACGTAATCTCTCGTGTACTCGTTATAATGATTGTAGACAGAAATGTCTAAGTTGGACCAATCAGGTCTAGATGGGCTAATCGAGCCTGTAACGAGTCTTAGATCACATTATTGATCGGTCCTTCAAGGAACAGATTCGATTATGATCCGATAATGGCGAGTGGTCCTCAGACCAATCTTTTTTTTTATCGTATAGGTCGATAGGTTCCTCAAGAACCAAGATCGAACGTGATCAAATAAGTTGGCAACAAGGTCCTCGGACCAGTCTCTTGTTTGGATTGTATGGGCCGATAGGCTCCTCAAGAACCAAGATCGAACATTATCCGTAAATTTGGTGACAAGTCCTAGGACCTATCTTTTTTGTTGATCGTGTGGGATGATAGGTTCCTTAAGAACCAAGATTGAACATGATCAAATAAATTTGGCGACAAGGACCTCAGACCAGTCTCTCGTTTGGATTGTATGGGTTGATAGACTCCTCAAGAACCAAGATCGAACATGATCCATAAATTTGGCAACAAGGTCCTAGGACCTGTCTCTTTTGTTGATCGTTTGGGTCGATAGGTTCCTCAAGAACCAGGATCGCACATGATCAAATAGTTTGGCGACAAGGTCCTCGGACCAATCTCTCATTTGGATCTTATGGGTCGATAGGCTCCTCAAGAACTAAGATTGAACATGATGGTATGTTCCCTTGTCTGTCCGGAAGATGGTATGTTCCTCGTCGAGAGGGTGCATACTTATTTGATTATACCCAGAATATGCATCCATGAATGAGAGTATTTCATGTCCTGTCGTTGCATCGACCAATTGGTCTATTCTTGGTAGTGGGAAGCAGTCTTTGGGGCAGACCTTGTTCAGATCTGTGAAGTCCATGCATGTTCTCCACTTCCCGTTTGGTTTTAGGACCAACACGGGGTTTGATACCTAATCAGGGTAGTAGGCCTCCCTTATAAAACTGTTTTCCTTGAGCCGCTCGATCTCCTCCTTCAGGGCTTGAGATCGGTCTTTGTCAAACAGTCTCATTTTTTGTTGCACTGGTGGGTAGTTCTTGTCTATATTGAGGACATGACTAATCGCGGATGGAGAAATTCCAACCATATCCTTATGTGACCAGGCAAAGATTTCATGGTTTTTCTTCAAAAATTCCACCAATCGTGCTTTAATTTCCACCTTGAACTCCTTCCCAACTTTGATTACTCTAGTCGGGTCCTCCTCATCTAGTAGGACTTCGTCAAGATCTTCGACTGGTCTTACCCCCATGACGTCATCCCCAAAGCGAGGATCAATGTCGTTTCCCTCGCTTTGGGAAACTCGCTACAACAACAAATCGTTGTTAAAAGGAGCCCTCAAATCCAGTAGAATGTTTCTTTCAACGTCAACTTCCATGTCGACAACCTCATCGGTTCCTTCACCTTCTTCGCAGCAGGTTACTATCATGTTGTTTACGCAGGGTCCTTTCTTTGCCTTGACCACTGACGCATTATAGCATTCTTGTGCCTCCCTTTGGTTACCCTGTACGCATCCTTGCCCTGCACTGGTGGGGAACTTCAAAGATAGATGCCAGATAGATACTGCTGTGTGTAATTCCATCAGGAGAGGTCTATCGAGCACTACATTGTAAGCCGATGAGCAATCAACCACCAGGAATTCTATCATCACAGTCTTGTTCCTGGGGGAATCCCCCACCGTGAATGGTAGTCTGATAGTTCCTGCTGGTGCTAGGCATTCTCCCGTGAACCCATATATCACTTGGGAACACGGTGTCAGGTCCTTGATCATGAGCATCATCTTCTCGGGGGGATGATTTATAGATGATATCTAATGAGCTTCCCGTATCCACTAAGCATCTCTTCACCCCGGGCATTGGCGATTTGAATGGTAAAGACCAGGGTGTCATTGTGGGGGTACCTCACGTGCCTGGTGTCATCCTCTATAAAAGTGAGAGTTTCACTTTCATACTTTGGATTTTTTGGAGACCGCTCCTCGACTGCCATACACTGGGAAGACTCCCCTACCTCATGTCTGAGGGTCCTTGCATATCGCTTTCGGGCATTGTTACTTTTGCCTGCTATGTGGGGCCCTCCACATATGGTATCTAGTGTAAAGTCTACAGCCATCGACTCCAGTGGTGGACTTCTATGCCTTCGGAATTCTGGATTCCTGCTTGGGGTTTCGGTCTTGGCTCAGTACCTTGAGAGTTTTCCTGATCGGAGAAGAAACTCTATCTCATTCTTCAATTGTTTGCACTCGTTTGTGTCGTGCCCATAATCATTATGGAAACGACAAAACTTATTCTTGTCCTTCTTTCCTTCTGAATGCAAGGGTGGTGGCTTTCGGTATGGTACCTCCTGGTATGTTTCCAAGTAAATCTCAGTCCTTGATGTAGTTAGGACGGTATAATTGGTGAACCTGGGCTGGTAGGGCTAATGCTTAGGATGGTTGTCGGCTAGTGCTGACTTAGCTTTCTTCTCTCCACCCTGCTCGGCCCCTGAGGTATTCCTTTTCTTACTGTTGCCCCCACTACCGCCCTGAGGGTTTGTGCTGTTCTTATCTGTCTTGACAGTGGTCGGATGGTTTATGCCTATTTCTTCCTTCATGATAGGATCATCTAGCTTCATGTATTTGTCGGCTCGGTCCAGGAACTCTTGCAAGGTGTTGATAGGGTTCTTATGTATACTATCCCACAAGGGACTATGATAAATTATTCCTGCCGAGATGGCAACGAACTTCCCTTCATCTCCTACTATGGACGCTTGGTTCGCCTCTCTCATGAATCTTTGGATGTAGTCTTTCAGGGATTCATCTTTCCCTTGCTTAATGTCACCTAACTGATTGGCTTAAATTGGTTGAATCCGCTCGACACTAAAGACCTTGCAGAATTCCTTCTTGAACTGCTCCCAGGAAGTGATGGATCCAGGTTTGAATTTCCAATACCATTCCTGAACTGAGTCAAAGTAAGTGGTAGGGAATATCCGCACCTATAATCATGCTCCACACTGAGTAACTCCATCTGATCCTCGAACTTCCCAATGTGTCATACTGGGTCCTCCTTCCCAGTGTATGTTGAGAGTTTTGGGGTCTTGTATTTCAGTGGTTGTTGAGCAGCTTAGATATTCGCACTGAAGAGACTCCTAATTCTATGTGCCAACTCGATATGGGAAGGTTTCTTTGTCAGACCCTGGATAGCCATGACGAGTGCATCTATTTGAGCCTGCACTGCTGGTGGGATCGCTGGTCTAGGTAGGGTAGACGTCCCTGGTATCCCCTCCTGAGCGCTGGTCCTGTTGATGACTTCCCTTAGATCTTGAGGTTGGGCATCTTTCCCCAGCCTATCGAACACCGTATTGGTGTTATTCATCGGTTCTTTTCCCTTGCGAGACTGAGGGTGTAGGGGTGGTAGGTCTCCCTTGTCCCTGTCGGTGCGACCCTGCCCCCAAGCCTCTCCTCCTATATGACTTTGAGATTTTGAGCGATCGTTTCCATTCCTGTCACGCCTCTCAGATGTTTGACCCTCATCTCCTGCGTTGTTTTGTCGGTTCCCCTGGGAGGGGGCCTTCGGGTTGGTAATACTCCTACTCCGAGATGAAGTGTTATTCTTCTTAGTCATGGAGGAGGCAGTCTTGGACTGTGCCTCCTCATCCTGTCTCTGGGAAAGTGATTCTAAGAGTGTCCTTGGGGTCATACTCCTCCCCTGGGACTCTCTGTTATCATTGTCTCACATTCTTGTTGCTTTGGCCTGAGCCTCCCTCACCGCCTGAGCATCAGCTTCAGCGTTAGCTCGGGCTAACTGAGTAGCCGCCTCCAAGGCCACAACAGCCTCTTGGTGTCTCCGGTCAGCTTCTTGCTCCCTCTGGATCATTCTCTGGACCTGCTCATCTATCTCCCATCGTTTTCGTTCCATAGTTGCCCTCTGAAGGGAAATTTATGCAGCAAAGGTCTCCTGCCTTGCCAGAAATTGCGCCATCTCCTCCTGGTGAACGTCCTGTGGATCTTCTGCATTAGGTTGGTCTCCAACCTCCACCCGAGGTTCGTTAACGGGATTCATGGGATCCTGAGTGTTGGAATCCCTGGGAGTCGTCTTCCTTGTCCGGTTGGGTTTTGGAGGCATTGTAAAACTGATGAAAGTGTGTTTCTTGATTTCGTACTCTCAATGAAAGCACCAAAATGTTGACCTGTGAAATTGACCAACGGTCATATGTACAATATATGACACATTTTGAATGAAATAAATAAAATAAATGACAGAGTATGATTATCTTAAATAAACACACAAGAATTTTATATTGGTTTAGCCCTATTCTGATGAACAGCAATAACCTAATCCACTTAGTCTTTAGTATTGAATTGCTCGAAAATAGTACAAACTGATGAATTCACTCGTCAGAAAGATTTTTCTCCCAAAATTCCAGAAAAAGAGATCCCCTAAAATGAAGCCCTGGGTCCTTTATTTATAGTACCCAGGGGCTGTTACATGACCAGTAATACTGGGATCGTGGTTTGGCACACGATTATCAGGTAGTGGAGGTACGTGCCCACCTCCTCATGATTATAAGATTGTGGGTCTTCTCATTGTTTCTCTAGATCATGGTGGATAATGCACGATAGAAACCTTTGGGAAGATGTTAAGTCTCTATTGGTATATGAGACTTAGGTGCTAGGCGCGACGTCCCGAGCTTGGGTGCTAGGACTTTGACCTTCTGGGTGCTGGACCTGTTGATCCTCTAGGTGCTAGGCCTGTTGATCTCAGTTTGAATGAGAGTGAGTATTTCTTAGTGAAGTGTACTTAGGGGTTTGGGCCGACCAGCCTATGAAGAATAGGGTGGGCCGACCACCCAGGTTGTTTCTTGAGCAAGTAAGGCCGACCACTCTAGGGGTTGGGGTTAGAGCGACCACCCCAAGGGGTCCTTGGGCATACAGAAGCTGTAATGCCCCAAAATCCCTAATGCAGTTTAAGGGATGGATTAGTAGGCCGGGAGGGCCATAATTATTTTATTATGCCATTAAACTATTACATGCATGTTTATGTGAATTATATTATAATATGGTGTTAAATGCATGCATGTGGGTCCACATTTCATCATAGGGGTATTTTGGTAATTTGGCCCGTTGAGGGCATAATTGTATATTTGTATGCATGTTGGTGAACTGTTATTGAGGCCACATTTTAATGTGGATTTGTTCGAGTTATTCGGCATGAGACGATCTTTGAATATAAACTATCGGTTTGGTCATAACAGGTTTAAGCTCGGGGCTCGGGGTGAGTCTCGGAATAATTTGGTGATTAGAGCATTGCCGGGGATTAAAGGGTAATGGGATAATAATTATTGGTATTTGAGGATATTGAGAATAACGGGAATTGGAGGGTGTTAATTATGATTAACGAGATAGGTGGAAAAAGACAGTTTTACCCTTGGGAGTCTTTAGAAATCTTTATTTGACCTAGGGGCAAAATAGTCTTTTTACCCCTAAGATATATATCAAGCATGTAGACTGTAGAAGCTTACCAAAAAACAGAGTATTCTTCTCCTTCAACCGATCATCACTTCTCTCTTTTCTTCTTTGCAAGTTTTGAACCTCAATTTGAAAAACCAACCTAGGAATCAAAGTTTGGGGCTTAGGACTTTAGTTCATCCATTGAAGATGACTTTAATCTAGCTTAAGGTAAGGTTCTAGTTCCATTTTATAGTGCTTTGCTCTATTTTGTGCTAGTTTTTAAGGTTTGGAGTTTTGATCATGATTGGGGAATTTGAGGAAGTTTTGATTGGTGAAATGTTTGGGTTTTGATGCTTGTATGGTGGACAAGATGTGGTAATAGTTGGTGGTGTTGCTTGGTGGTATTGGGAGAGATTTTGTGAGGTTTTGAAATGAGTTCGAAGGGGTAAAACATGGGTTTTTAGCTGAGTTTCAGGTTGGGACGTGGCTCTGTTATAGAGCACCGCGACCTAAGCTCGAGGAAGAAGAAGGGAGAAGCTGCAGGGCCGTTGGACCGCGACATGGAGATGGAGAGCTGTGGCCCGTGCTGGGGAAGAGAAAGGAGGGCCACTTCTAGTTCAGGGGCGGGCCGTGGCCCTTAGTGGCATTTTGGCAAAAAATAGGTTTTTGGCTTGGGGATTCATGCCTTAGACCTCAGGATCGATCCTATTTCCCGGTTTAGTAAGATTCGATGTCTCGAAGGCTAGGTTTTGGTTCAGAAACCTTTGTTATTCATTTTATTGATGGAATCCCATATTTGGTTATGACTAGGTGACCATTAAGGAACTAAAAGGTTGATTGTTCTCAAGGTTCGTTCTTTTATTATTTCTCGTTTGAACCATAGGTAAGAAAACTGCACCCTGTGTATATGACATGCGTGATTATTATAGAGGCATGTTGATTGTTAAATGTGGACATTGATTGCATATTAAATGCTTAGCAAATTTTTCTTACTTGTGTATGGCACTAACTAGTTAGAATCGACATTGGTCGCGTGTTACTGACCTAAGAGTCGGAAACGGCATAAGCGTCATGAATGCAGAGCCGATAAAAGATTAGATCTAATCAACATCTGCATTGAATGACTCATATGTATGAGCATTAATGCTGGACTGACCCTAGGTTCGATGAAAATTATAAGCGCTTGTCTAGTCTATGACAAGTTACTCAGAGCCAGGGCCAAAGGCCTAGGTGACTGTTTTGTCACATGGCTAAGGGAGCGGTACCCACAGTAGTGACTCTGTGGTCACTTGGTAGGTTTATGCTGGTGACTATTTCACCAGATACCTATCTCGTTTAAGCTAGTGAAATGATCACTTATCTGTAAAGGGAATGGGATCCACCTTAGTGACTTTTACAACTATCACTCCTTTATTTTTGGACTGAAAGTCCTGGATGGTTATTATGATCATTTTTTGATATTATATTCTTGCTGTATTGAGTTTTCTTGCTGGGCTTTGGCTCATGGGTGCTATGTGGGGTAGGTAAAGGGAAAGAAAAGCTCACCCAGCCTTGATTGGAGAGCTTAGGTGGTGATGTGTACATATGCGGCCGCTTGACCACCACGGCCAATGAGTTCTCAGGGGAACTAGGGGATCTACCCTATTTTTGTCGCTTAGATCGGCGGGCTGTAAATTTTATACTATAATGACCATTTTGCATTGTAAATAACTTGTAAACGTTTTTATGGGCCCATGAACAGTTTTATATTTTAAATAAAATATATCATTTCCTTTTGATTGGTTTTCCACCTTAACCTATTAATAACACCTAGAAGCACGTTTTTAACCAAAGAACTCGGTTAGCGAGTTAAATCACGGTTCAAAGTTCACCGTACCGTCTTGGGGTAACCAGGGCGTTACAGGGGCCGACCACCCCTGTGTTAGGGGTTAGGCCGACCACTCCTTTGGACACACTGGGACCGACCACCCCTGAGGTAGAGGTCAGACCGACCACCCCTAGGGCCTGCTTAGGTCGACCTCCCTAGGGGTAGGGTCAGGCTGACCACCCCTAGGGGGCTTAGGCTTGGTCGACTTCCCCATAGGTCCTAGACCTATCTTTTGTGCCCGTTGGTATTTTCTACATACTTTGTCGTTTTTTCCCTAATTTGTGACGTCACAGTCGTATTCTCATTCGTCACATCATCCTTATATTTTTTAGGGATAACAAGTCACGTCTGAGTTTAAATAGGGTTCAGTTTAGGCTAAATGAATGAGGATAGACTTGTTTAGAAATAAGGTATTAAAAAACTGGGCAATTTTTTTGGATTTTACAAAGAAAATATCACTGGTAAATCCATCATAATACATGTTTGGATGTAGAAGTTGAGGGGGTTTTAGGTTTGGTTCTGGGTAGCTTAAGGGTCACGATTCCTTAAGCAGTTTTGTATTAAACTGCTTTCAAAAGAGAAGAAGTGGGTTTGACGAGTCTAACACACGAATCCCGAAGTATCAGGGAATTTCTTGAATTCAAAGCGCATGGTCTAGGACTACGCGTGAAACCATGCGTTGATGCTCGGACACATCTTAGCTCATGTAAATTTTAAATCACCAAAAGTAAACCACTTAAACCCTCAGATCACTGTACCTTTATCGTCGTAGCGAGTAATTGTAATGTCCCAAATTCCCTAATGTCGCTTAGTACCTGGATTATGAGGCCGGGAGGGCCATAATTGATTTAATATGTGATTATGTAATTATATACATGATTAAGTGAATTATATTATTATATGATGATAATTGCAAGCATGTGGGCCCACTTCTTATAAGAAGGGCATTTTTGTAATTTTTCCTGTTGAGGGTATATTTGTATATTTATGTGCATGTATGTGATATTTGGGTGAGACCACATTATTATGTGGATGTGTTTGAGCTATTCGGCATGAGACGATCCTAGGATGCAAGTTAGCGGTTTGGTCATAACAGGGTTAATTACTGGGCTCGGGGTGAGCCTAGGGGTAAATTGATGTTTCGTACATTATCAGGAATGAGCGGATAATGAGATATGATTTATTAATTATTTGAGGATATTGAGAGTAACAAGAATTGGAGGACATTAATTATGATTAACGGGATAGGTGAGAAATGACAATTATGCCCTTGGGTGGCTTTGGGAGATTAGAATGGCCCTAGGGGAAATTTGGTCATTTTGACCATTGGATATGTTCAGCCGAGGAAGTATGTGGAATAAACTAAGGCAAAATAGAGTTTTTTCTTTCTCTCTCACTCTCTCAGTCTCGATCACTTTTCTCTCTTTCTACTCAATTGGGATTCTAAAACAAAGTGGAGAATTAAAGCTTGAGGATTAAGGCTTGAGAGTTGAGGATCGTGATCAGCAACTGAAGGGGGTTCAATTCATATTTGAGGTAAGGTTTTCATCTGGAAATTTCAAGGTTTCGCTCTGTTTTTATGTGGTTTGGAGGCTTGAGAGTTTGATTGTGTAATTGGATGTTTGGTGATGTTTTAAGTGTTATAGAGCTTGGGTTTTGCTGTTAAACTAGTGATAATATTGTGGTAATGATTGATTGTGATATTGGGATTGGTTTGATGAGTTTTGGCTGAGTTTAGATTGAGGAAAATGCAAGGGATCTGGGTTCGCGGGGTCAAGTCGCGACCAAGTTCATGCAAGTCGTGACTTGAGTGTACCCCAGAGCCTTCACTAGGCTCTGTTTGGCAAGCACACCGCGACCCTCAGGGGCAAGTCGTGGCCCGCCCCTAGCACCTAGACAGGGGGGCTCTCTGTCTTGGGGATGCGTTGCGACCCTTGGGGGGCAAGTCGCGGCCCGCCTGTCCTCTTTGAGCCTGGCTGGGTTTTGTTTAGTCTTAGGCACGCTTTTCGAATTTCAAGGCTCGAGATCGAATCTACTAACCGTTTTAGTAGGATTCGAGGTCTTGGGATTTGGTTTTTAATCCATGAACCTTTTATTACTCATTTTATTTATGGGATTTCATATTTGGTTATGATTAGGTGACCGCTAAGGACCTAAGGTTAGGATCGTTCTCAATGGTCATTTTTATTTATTTTATGCTCAAGTCTGAGGTAAGAAAATTGCACCCAATATGTGACATACATGATTATTGATGAGGCATGTTGACTGCTCTATATATGGACATTGGTTGCATTGTAAATGCCTGGCAGCATTGTTTACTTGTGAATGGCACTGACTTATTAGTCAGAAATGACAATGGTGTTTAGTAATGGCTGTGAAGCTCTGACTTATCAGTTATCATCGACAATGGTACTGAACACTGGTCGTATGGAATTGACTTATGAGTCGAGAGTGGCATTAACGTATTAAATGCAGGCCGAAATGATTAGATCTAATCAACATGAGGATTAAATGCTTGACCGACCTATTGGTCAAAGAAAACTAAAGCACTTGGCTAGTCTATGACTAGTTACTCAGTGCAAGGGCTAAAAGGCTCAGGTGACTTGATAGTCACATGGCTTAAGGCGCAGGACCCCAGAGCGACTTATTAGTCATCTATTTAGGGCGCAGGACTGCAGAATGACTTACTAGTAATCTATTTAGGGCGCAAGTCCCCATAACGACTTAATAGTCAACAATCCAGGACGTAGGACCCCATAATGATTACATGATCATTTATTTATATTTTATACATGCAGTAATAAGTTTTCTTGCTGATCCTTGGCTCACGGGTGCTATGTGGTGTAGTTAAAGGGAAAGAAAAGCTTACCCAGCCTTGACTGGAGAGCTTAGGTGGCGATGTGTACATATGTGGCCGCTTGACCACCATGGCCAAGGTGTTTCTCAGGGGAACTAGGGTTTAACCCTATTTTTGCCGCCTAGGTCGGCGGATTGTAACTTTCGAACTGTAATATCCATTTTGGATTGTAAATAACTTTGTAAACACTTTTATGGGATCCCATGTACAGTTTAATGTTTTTAGTAAAATATATCCATTCCTTTTGATTGAGATTTTCACCCTGGCCCATTAATAATTCTTAAATGCACGTTTATGGCCTAATGACTCGTTTAGCGAGTTAAGCACTGTTTAAAGTACACAATGTGACGGTCTTGGCTAACCAGGGTGTTACAGTAATTGTCTTAGGTCGCCACTAATAGGCCGCTTTATCGTCAGACGAGCTAGATCATGGCTCCCCCAAAGAAAAACATCACGAGCTCCTCTACTCAGAACAAAAACAAAGGCAAGCAGGTTGTGTCTGACTCTCCAATTCCTCATTTCAGTCCAGTGGTGGAGAGGGAACTTGTTATCGACCCCAACGATTTCTTCGAGGCCGAGCACATCGTGTCCCAGATAGCGACACATGGGAAAGTTAACAAAATCCTGCTGAGTCATGAGATTGAGATGGGAGTTTATGGCCTCCTTGCTTGACCTCCGTTGGAAGGAGAGCGGAGCTGTGCCCCTCTCCAAGATGACTATGGGGCTTGGAGTGATGAACACCTAAAGGCAAGTGCATTCCTCCCACTGGACCAGTACTTCGTGGATTTCTTGAACTACAACGAACTGGATTCGTTCTAGCTCCTCCCAAACTCGTATAGAATTTTGGTGGGGTTAACATATGTAACGAACCAGAATTACTAATATGGCTTAAGGACCTAGAATAGTGTGCCGGGAGGGCATAATTGGTTTATGTGTGAATTTATTAATTTAACGCATGATTATATGATAAGCATGCTTGTGTGGTTATATGAATGTACATGTGATTATATGCTATAATTGTGAGAACCACATTATTATGTGGGTAAATCTGCAGCATGCGACTTGAGGCGATCCTAGGGAGCTAGCTAGCGGGAAAGTCACAACAGGGCTTAATACTTGACTTGGGGCAAGTCAAGGGGTATTTTAGGTGTTGGATGGTTATTTAGGTTATCGGGTTATGGAAATAAATAATTGGAGATATATTTGAGGTTAGGAAGCTTAGGTGGGAATACTGGGGAATATTACCATTTCGCCCTCGGGGACGTTTCCGGTACCCCGAGCCCCGGGATTAACTTAATTGCCTAAGAATAGACTAAGTAAAACACAGAACTTGGTGGAAACAAAAGAACCGACCTTCCCTCTTTCTCCCTTTCTCTCTCTAAGAACACTACAGAAAACTTAAGGAAAACTCAGTTGGAATTCAGTGGATTGAGCTGGAGTCTTGGAGGATTAACTCAGTGGAAGCTAGGGAATCAAACTAGAAATTAAGGTTAGCTAAAAGCTTTATGCATGATGGTTAAATTTTGTGTTTATGGCTGAGTTTTGAGGTGTTATGGGTTTTGACATTGAAGGATTGAATTGAAGCTTGGAACCTAGGAGTTAGCTCAAAAATCTTTTAGAGAGCTGGTTCATCAAAGAAGGTAAGCTCGAATTTATGGTTTAATAGCTGAACTTTAGTGTCTCCTTGACTGGTTTTGATGTTTTTAAGCTTTTAAGTTTCAGAGATTGAAGTGAAATTTTGGTGAGATTCTAGGCTAAGTTTTTGCTGGGTTGTGTTGCTGGAATTGTGTTGGAAGCTTTGTGATAATTGAGTTGTGGAATTGTGATAGTTTTGGATGGTTTTGAGAGTAAAAAATGGAGGTTTTTTCTGGGTTTGAAGGGGTCGGGCTGCGACATAGTTCTTGGTGAGCCGCGGCCCTCTGAAGCTGATGGATGTAGGAGATGGAGGGCGGGCCGCGGCATGGTCTAGGTAGGGCCGCGGCCCGTGTCTGGTTTTGAGCCTAGATGGGCTTTGTTTGGGGGCTATGCCGTGGCATGGGAGGCTTGAGTCGCGACCCTTAAGGGAATTTTGGATTTTGGGATTTTAAGCATGGGAATTTAATGATAACTCTAGAAATTAGAGTTATTTTACCACATTTTTAAGCTAAAAATGATTTAGTTCTTAAGTTTTTAATTAAATTATTAAGTTTTAATTACTTTTTGAATTTATTAGCTTCATTTTACTTTTTATAGATTTTTATATTTTTATAATTATTCTGTTGTAAAATTTTATTTATATTTTTTATATAAATAAATAAATGGGTATTGTTGAACTTAAATGTTAAATTAAGTTATAATTAATATTTTCAAAGAATTTATATGAATTATTTATAATTGAAAATATTTTATCATGACTTAATTTATATTTATTTTGTAGGGAAATTAGTGCAATTTTAGACTTTGAAAAATAAGGAAAAGAATGAAGAAAAGTGGCGTTTTTGAGAAAAAAGAAATAAAAACTGGCATTTTTGGAAGACCATCACACCCAGCCCGAAGGCCCATCTGCCAGGCCCAATCCGTCACTTCACCAGCTGCCTTCCCAAAATTATACATATGCAAAAGAAATGTACATGCCGAAGTCCCACCCGTGCACTTCTTCTCCAGCTGCCTCAAGACCTCTCCATGCCGTACAACCGAAGCTGCTCCCAGCGCCAGCTGCATCTCCAAGCCAGCAGCTGCTCCATTTGGGCCGGATCCCTCCACAGGCCCAACGCCACTCTCCTCTTCAGCAAGTAACCAGCCATCACATGATGCACCTCATCACCACTGCCAACCGAAGCATTCTTCAGCAAACCAAGTCCAAATGCTTTCCTTCAGCCCCAAGGCCCAACAAGCTAGGCCCAAATTCCTGCCCAAGTCAACCTTGCCAAACAGCCACAAAAAGACCAAAATGCCAAAGATCATATTTTTCCTTCCCAATATTTTTCACTCAAATATCAATTCACTCTTCCCTATTTTTCTTACCTAAATAAACATTCCTAATTCATCTTTTTACCCTAGCTTTTCACTAATCTTTTACCCAACCAAACATTTTATCTTTCCAATACTCTTACACTTACTCTATTTATCCTACCACTTCCCAACACAATTAAATTAATCAATATATTTATTTTAATTTGATTAATTTAATCTCCATATTTTGCCTATAAATAGAGTGTTGTAAGACCATTTGGGGGGCTCTTCTTCTTCATCTTTTTTTCAACCTCTTCTACACTCCATATTTCTCTCTTCTTTTCTCTATTTTCTATCTACCATTTTCATCTTTTGAAGAGCATGTCAAGTATGTTATTTTGTAATTTTTATTTCAATCTAGTTATGAGCTTCTAATCTTTTTCAAAGGTTATTAAGATGATGATGAAGCAAAATGTAACTAGATAGTATTTTTTGTTGTATGTTGATTTCCCATTTGTACAACATTGTTTATGGATTTTTCTATCAAATATATGCATTTTTCATCTAGTGTTGATTGTTAAAGCATATTACACTTAGTTCTTCATTATGCAAAAATATGATATTCTTTGATTAAATGTTTTTCATTAAATTGTTCACATCTAATTCTTAGAGCATAAGTATCATATTTTGCCTAAACATAATCTCTTTGATTTTTTGTAGTTTCATTAGGTTGTAACACAACTAATGCTTAGAAATTATATTTTATATAAGTGAAGAAAAATCCTACCTTTTTGAAAGAGTAACTTGTGCTTGAATAGAAAATGTATCTTGAAAAAAATATAGCGTGATTTATTTCAACTATATCTAAACTTGGGAATCAATATACTTATAAATACTATTGAACTTGCATTTTGTCGATTCTAACATCTTAATAATCTTATTTTACTTATCTCATTTGAAAACCATTTTTCTATTTAATCATTAATCTTTTTATTACTTGTCTTTTATTTTTCTAAAACAAAATCTCATCAAATATTTGGAACTAGGTTAGAATATTCTTGCTTTGTTTGAAATAGTTTCTTTTGATGTTAGTCAACTCCCATGGGTTCGACCTCGTACTTACATGAACATTATATTCTGAAACGATTCGTGCACTTGCGAGTTTAAAATTTAAAACATATCCGTTTTGGGTCCAACATTTAACCTAGGGTGCTCGGGATCTAATCTATTACCGTGCTTGGTTGAATTCGATGTTCCGGAGATTAGAAATTTGTCTAGAAGCCCTTCTCTACAATTATTGATGGTATCCCTTATCTTGGTTGTGACTAGGTACTAAGCTAGGGCTCGGGAATCGGATCATGCTCAAGAGGCGTCGCTCGTAATCAATAAACTTGGAAATTAAAGGTAAGAAAATTGCACCCGGTTGTGGATTTAGGATTCCCTGGTTGTATGCTTTATAGAGGATGGTATTATGCCATGTAAATAGTAAACAAACGGCCTAAGAGTGCCGAAGTTTACATTAGCGCACAGGGTGCGACTTGGCCACTGGTAGCTGAGGACAGCTTATTATGCACTGAGCTCGGTTTAAGCGGGTTGGAGTCAGTGGGGTAAGCAGAGGGTGCGACCTAAGGTGTCGACCCTGATTAACATATGATTTGACTGTTGTTATTGGTTGGTGAATTAGTCATGCTGTATAGCTGAGTGTTGATTGGCTGAATCTTTGATTGTATCTACGTGCTATGTGATTAATGTGATATGTTAAGTATATGATCATGATTAAAGGGTTATTCAACTGTTGTCATTGCTTGTTATATAGTGATGTGTTTTCTTGCTGGGCCTTAGCTCACGGGTGCTTCGTGGTGCAGGTAAAGGCAAGGGCAAGCTTGATCAGCCCTGATTCAGAGAGCTCTGAGAGCAGAATGTACATGATCAACTGCTCAGCCGCCACGGTTGAGGGGAAGACGGGAACAGGAGAACCATAAACGTCTGTTTTGCCCTTAGAGTGGCTAGTGGTTGTTCGTACTTTGTCAACTTTGTAAACTGACTTTTAAACAATGTTTCTTTTGGGATCCCATGTATAAAAATGTTTAGTTATACGAAATGTGTCTTTTTAGACCCAAACCTTTTAACCCTAGCACATTAATGATTTCAGTGACACGTTTTTAACTAAAAGACTTGATTAGCAAGTCCTGCACCTTATAAGTACACAGTGTAGCGGTCTTGGCTATCCAGGGCGTTACAAAATATCTGTTTCTAAGGCATGAGTGGGAGGTTCCAACCTCAGCAAATATTATTTACTTTTTCTGCCTCAAGGCCAGTCCTGACTAGAAGGGGCGAGGTGATGGCTTTTACTACCTCACTCGCTTCCCAAACTCGACATCCATCATTGACCTCCCTAGCCACCCTAATGACTCTAAAGACCAGTTCTCTATGTCAAATAGTTTCAAGAACTATGATCACCGATACTTCAACCGCCCTCGTAAGTCCTCTAAATTTATGAATTCAGTACGTGAACTCTCTTATCACTTTCACTTTTTTGTTGTTTAACTATTCTAACTAAGTTCGTTCCTTGTGCAGCTATATTCGCGAGGATAGAGCAGTCTGACACCCTTGGGGGTCAATATGAGACATTGTCTTGTCTTCCTTCAATGGAGAAGGACTTCCTTCAGGTTCTGAGCGATGCTACCATGGTGGCATGCAACCTGATCAGCAAGGGCCAGACGCTGGCTCTCAAGACCCGAGGTCCACTTCCCGTTCTACCCGAGCTCCCCTCTCCTCAAGGATTCTTGCCCACCAATGAAGACACCGAGGAGGAAGAAGACTTGGCAACGCTGGTGCACAAAAGGAGAGCTCCTGAAGATGATCAGGGTTCTGATCCAGAGCGAGCTGCGTTCGGGGCAGTAGCCGGCCCCTCCGGCCTAGGCATATATCCACACATATCCACACATATAGCATACTTAAACAACATTTAGGCATATAATAACTAAAAAAAAACTACATCCTAACAATAATGCAATCTAGGGCCGTGCCCTGCAACAACGCTATGGGCCCACGCCCTGATCCACGGGTGTTACAGTTTTCTTACCTTTATCTCGAGCTCCACAATGCACCAAAGCCTCGAGCACGGTCCTCTATCTCGAGCCTCTCCGAAGACCTAGTCACAACACATATAAAACATCCTTTAATGCTAATCAATCCAAAACCACTTCCCAGGACCAATCCAACACTCTCGGAATCCCCAAATTCCTAAAACAATACATCGAGAACATCCCCCGAACCTTCAGAGCAAAAGCCCAAAATTGCAAAATTCCTTGCTCTGAAAATAGCCTAGCGCCGCGTCACCCAGCAAGTCAGAGAGCATTCCCCCATCCCAGAAACAGCCTCGAGCCGCGGCGCCCAAGAACAGGGCCGCAGCGCTCCTTCGCGAACCCAGACATCTGGGTTTTCCCCTACGTTTTTCCCGAGCCAAAACAACTCCAATTCAACCCAAACAAGTACCTAAGCCCCAAAATCAATTTAAAACCCCAAATGAACCCTCTAACAACCTATAAACATAAAAAACAAACTTAATTACACAATCACACTCAAAATCCACTCTTGAGTTTCAAATTTCAGAAGTTCAAACCATGGCTTCTAAAACATAATCCAAAGCTTAAAAACTGGAAACCACACTTCTAATATCTTAAACCACACTAGGTACGAAATTTAAACATGCTAAGGATTCATACCTCAATCAAAACTCAGCTTGAACTCTTCTCAATTCCAGCTTCAAGCCCCCTTTCCTTTTGATTATCCTACTGAATTTCCAAGTAAAACCAGCCATATTTCCTTTAGGTTCCCACACTTAATCTCTGTAAATTCAAGCTTAATTTCAACAAAGACAGAGAACAAATTCTTACCTTTGATCAATCCTTGCTTAAATTCGAATTTGGTTGCCTCAAACTCCCTTAATTCCCTCCTAGGTTTCAAGAATTCACCTTCCTTCTTGCTTCCCTTCCTTTCTAGCCCTTTCTCCAAATTCAGCATAAACCCAATTCTAGCTAAGTGTTATATGTGAATCATTATCCCTTCAGCTGAAGCTTATCTACCCTTAGCCAAATGACCATCTTACCCCTCATAGTAATCCTTTCCTAACTAAACCTCAAGGCCCTTTTTTGTCATTTCATTTCTATTACTATTCTACCACTTTCCATTACAACTTGTTACTCTCAGCAGTTACTAATGGTTACTCAGGTTACTCAATCACCAATAACCATTAACCACAAATTCTCAACTCAACTCACGAAATTCCCCAAAGTACCCCTAGGCTCCTCCCGAGTCGGGTATGAAATCCCGTTGTGACTTTTGAGTTAACTAGCTCTCTAGGACCGTCTCGGCACGTGCATCACATTAATATCACCACACTTACGTGATACAAATCACATAATACCATTAACACATTTATGCCCTCAGCGGGCTAAAATTACCAATTTACCCATAACATACAAATGGGGTCCACATGCATATTTATACCACCTAACATGCACTCTAATCACATATTCATTCAAATTCATATATTATCATGTTAATTCACTTATTGCCCTCCAGGCACGCTAATCAAGGCCCTAAACCTTATTAGTAACTTGGGGTGTTACAGGCGACCTGATAATCATCTGAATGTCTTATTGCCAAGTCCTAACTCGAGCTGCGCACATCATTATTAGCTAGATGCTTTACTTGTATGTTATTCTATATATTCATCTACCAAGTGTACCTGTAACTGAGTGATTAAACTCGTGCTAATTTTTAGGGTAATACATTAATTAACTAAAATAAAGTTTTTTTTTTTTTTTTGCAGAAAGGTAACTAATGAGTATTTAATTGGTATTGTAAGTCAACAAAATGGTCGGTGTTAATTTCAGTGACGACAAGAAAACATATGTTTTCCACATATTAAAATGATCACCTTAAAGAGTAGGCTGCGATGGTACCACTCTTAAGTCCATAAACCAATAGTGTGGCATGAATTTTATTTTAAAGTTGTGAAGAAGAGAGAAAAGAGAGAGAGAGAGAGAGAGAGAGAGAGAGAGAGAGAGAGAGAGAGAGAGAGAGAGAGAGAGAGAGAGAGAGAGAGAAGTAACATAATGTTATAGTGTTTGCAAAAAATAGTATAAACAACTATACTTTTGGAATTAAGATGGGTCAAGGTATTTTTGGAATTAAAATGATAAAAAAGGTCCAAATATAATTTTTTTCAAAACTAAATCAATCAAGCTAGAGCCTAATGCTACAAAATTGTACGTCTTGCTCCAATTGGGTCCACCAAAGGCTCACATGATGAGAGCAATTTTAAAGTGGGCATAATTTAATTTTGGTTTTTTCTATAAGCTTATTATTAAGTAGAAATTACATTTTATATGGATTTTTTAATTAAGTTTACAAAAATATGCCTTTTTTTTTTTTCATAAAAAGTTATTTTATGGCTTTTTTTTTTAAGAATTTTCAATTTTATGGATTTAGTTTCCTATATTTTTGTATAAGACTTGGTTTATGTCATAGTCTTACTCTTAATCAAGTTTTATAAATTGGAAGGGTATTTTTGTAATTTGATTATTATTTTTAGCTTAATTGATTTGTTAATATTAATATTATATAACTATTTTTAAATTAAACTTTAACATGGTTGTTTTGCAATTTTTTTTGTAATATGAATTGTGTTTATTAACTTTTTTTATTTATTATAAACAATATTTTCCTTTTTTTTAGATTATACATTTTTTTAGGTCTGAGTAAGATAACCAGTTACTTGATTAATTACGTTTTATCACGTTTTCACTTTTGGCTTTTTTTTTTTAAGATCTAGATGTTCTTGTCAGGGTAACCTGTTACCATCTCAGGAGTAACCAATTACCTATACTATTTATTATAAACATAAGTTTTTTTAATTTCTTATAAACATTTTTTTTCCATTTTTTTAGATTGCACATTTTTTTCCAAATCTAGGTAAGGTAACCAGTTACTTGATTAATTACGTTTTATCATGTTTTCACATCTGAATATTTTTTTTTAAGATCTTGATGTTCTCGTCATGGTAACCTATTACCATCTCAAGGGTAACTAATTACTTATATTATGGGTCACCAGTTACCATCTATATAACATTTTACTATCGTAAGGGTAACAAGTTTCCCATATTATGAGTAACTAGTTACCATCAATATAACATGTGACTATCCATGTAAAATCGGAGATGTGCACTACTATCTATGTATTAAGATATAGACATAACATATTAAATTGACAAAGCCACAACAAGTATATGTGAAGAACGACTAAGGGAATGGTGGAGGTTCCACAAATTACTTTTTGAGATGACTTCATTGATTTAATGCTAGATGACAACCTATGACTTCATTTTACTAATGGCTTCATTAATTTAATGCTAGATGACAATCTATGATTTCATTTTACTAATGACTTTCTCTATAGCATGTACATTTTTTTGAAGGTTGACCATTGTCTTGTGTAACAAAATAAAACAATCAATCATAAGAATATATTTATTATTTATTTAAATGAAGTAATAATATTTAACATTCTATTTAGTTTTCTCTTGCAAATCCCCACTCCTCTATGAACTTGTTCTTGTTTGCTTCCATTCCTCCACCCATTTTGGCAGTCCTGTGTTCAAAAAAGCATGTTTAATACTTAAGAAGAGATGTTTTAGCATTAATCAATGTTCATTCAAAAAAATGTTACCGTCTCTACAAATTTAGATTAAGTTCACAATATATTGTATCAAATATACATATTATAATGCATATAATGATAACCTTCAAACCAAAGAAAACAAAGTTTCAATATTTGACAATAAATTTCAATTTCTGCATAGAGAACCTTATAAACATGCTGCTAGTTGCGTAAGAATAAAAGCATAATCAAGAGAAATGTGAGACTCCCCACAATAGAGAAGCTCCCATAATTAAGAAGGCCATCAACATTGTTAAGCTTTAATTTGCAAACATAAAAGAGATTTGCTAATGGTCCTCCAAGAAAGCAAAGGAAGCAGTATATTTCATTTTCTTTGAAAAAAAAATCTCATATCACATTAACAACCACAAATGAACACACACCAATCAAGTATAAAAAATTAATAATGCTTCAGCTCCACAAAACAGATATTGCTTCAATTTATTGACTTTTTCCGATTGTATATCCATGTTTATCCCTTATTTCATCATTACCAACCAAGTACCAACAAACACAAACACAAAGCAACCTCTTAGATTTGGAAGAACTATCAAAACTCACTTGTAAATATTTATATAACGCATAAAAGGGACATTTTATGTAAAAAATCTTCTCTAAATATATCATATTATATAACTGAAATAGTATTAACAAACCAAACTGATTAAGGGTAAAAAATGTATATTTATTAATTTTAATTGTCAAAATAAATTAAGTTTTAATTAATTTTTTCATAGAATTAATGTGATATATTTTATAAATGAAAATATTTAATTTGTTTCAATTTTGTAAGAAAATGATACAATTTTAGTTGAATAAAATAAAGCAAAACGAAAAGTAAGTAAAAGTGGAAGAAAATTGTCATTTTGAAAAAGTCAAGCCCAAATTGAAATAGCTCAATCCAATTCATGAAGATGCCATGTCACCAATCCATGCAATTTCTTCTCCACCAATAAGAGATGTCAATTACATCTCATTCCATCAAACATTGACAATCCATGTACTTCACTCTCAACTAATAGAAGTGTCTTTTTTTCAACAAAAATTAGCAATTCATGTGCTTCCCTCTCAATTAATGGTAGCTTGCCACATGTCATTTCCACATAATTTATTTGTATTCTACACCTACAAATAGGATGTAGTTTTCATTTGTAAAACACACTTATCTCCTTACCATCTTTTCACTCTATTTCCTCTTCTCCATTTTATCTTTAAGCCTAGTCTTCTCACATTTTCAATGAAAAATGTGAGAATGAATTTTAACTTAGGCTGGAGTTTTCTTTTGGTGAGGATATGGGTGAAACTTTGTATTTTGTAATTTTTTTTTATTTTGAATTTATAAAAGTGTTTTAATATTCAAATATTTGAGTTTTATTATTTCTATCATTATTTATGCAATTAATATTTATTATTAATTTTATATAGATCCAGTCAAGCTTTTTCTATGTAATTTTAATAAAATAATTTATATTAATTTTATTATTTTGTGGGTAGTCTTCTACTGCATTATCGCCGAGATGGTATAGTGTCGCTTCTAGATTTGTTATAACAATAGTTTTAGCATGCGATATAAATTTTTTATTTTGTGAGTAGTCTTTTACTACATATTGCCAACGGTATTATGTCGATTTTAGGTTTCTCATAACAATAACATGTGCTTGTACTTCAAGTATAAAATTTTATTATTCAAATACAAATGCAAATTATCAAAGTAAATAGGTGACCAAAATATATTGTGGAACCCCAATGCCTCACTAAGCCTTTTTATTATTTATTGTCTTTTATTTTTAATCCTTCAAACAAACAAATTCACAAAAATATTGTTTCTTTTCACTGTTCTTATATTACTTACTTTCTAACTGTTTTATTTGTCTCTTTGTTTCATTCCCTCCTTGTGGAATCAACCGTCCATCTATACTACAACTATCGCTTAGTGGAAGTCATGTTTGGGCGTTAATCACCATTTATACACAGAAGTCAGATGTTGCCAGTGCAATTTAAACTAAACATAATTGGTATATAAACATTAAGTGACAAAAATCACACACCGTTTTCATCGAGTAAGAGATCAGAATAAAAAAGGAGTGGGAACAAAACAAACCAGAGGTCTTGGATAACACAAGAGTGAGAAAGCAATGAGTTCAGGACTCTGATGGCCAAAGCTTGGCTAACTCCATTTTATTTGACATAGTTGAAACAAGAGATATCAACTAATATATATATATATAAATAAATAGATGTTTAAGAGTTAGTAAAGGTTTGTACTGTCAAAGAGAATGATGGAGGAGATTCTTATGTGTCGGTTGTTGGTCGGCGACATCAGAGAACCCAGATTCTGACCGAAGACAACGAAGACACCAGATCTCGTTCTCTGCTGCCGATTGGAGACCCTGAAGAATAGGTCTTCACCATGCAAGCCAGTCAGGCACACCAAAACACTAGGGTTCATGATTGTTGCCACCACCAACACCCAAACCAGAGATTGATAACGAAGAGAAAATGACCACCACATCGCAGATCCTCCGATATACAAGGCGATTAGGATTGACACAAACCCGACGTGCACAAGAACACACCAATGGCTCCGGACGATCAGAGATTTGGATTGAGAAAAAAGTTTTACAGTCGGCCTTGGTCGATTTTGCCTTCTAGGTGTTGAATTGTTCTTTAGTTTTTACCTGCTATTTCATTTCCCATGTATTTTTTTTCTTTAATTTTCCCATAAAAATAGGAAAAAGTATAATCCCCATATTTTTGCACAATTATACTCTAAAAGCCATATGTTGACGCCATTTTGTGTCAGCTTAATTATGTAGAGCAATTAAACAATTTGGATGGAAGAAAAGAATAGAAATATATTTTTAATGTGGTTCAGCAGTTAGAATCTGCCTACAACAATGAGTCACTTTTATTAACTTGTCTCCATTAAAGCTTTAGGAAGGAGCAATTTCACAGAGTATTTTTCAGTACCAAGTTATGCGTGAGTACAAATGACCAGAGCCATGCTATTTATAGACCTGGTTACAAGAATATCTTCCCACAAGTTTAGGGAAGTTACAAGATATATTCAAATTTAAATTCAAAGGAATATTTGAATAATAATGCAATTGAAGTGTCTTATTTAAGATCCCATAAAAGTAGGGATTCAATACATGATTTAATATAATCCCTAAGAAATAGGAATTTCCTAACAACCTTTCCCTGTGTGTGTTTAAAGCGTCCTCGAGCTTGAACATTTCTTCAACGCACTTTCGAGCTCACTCGTAGCCTCGAGCTCACCATTCCAATTGTTGCCACCTCCTTGCGTGATCAATCTGTCGAAGTCATCTCTTTTAGGAGATTGATGCCTTTGAGCCTACCACTCATGTTCGAGCGCTGATGTCGTAGCTCTGGAACTCCGTGACAATTTGTACAAGTATAATGCTAACATTTGTTAGTCCTGAGCTTACTTTTTACGAGCCTACATTTCGAGGTTGTTTATCTATTCTCGAAATTTGGGTGTAACAGCATAATATTGAAAAACTCTCTACTATTAATCTAAACAACCAGAATAATGATACACAAATTTATATTTATACTATTAGTGTATAAATATTAATCAAATACAAACACTTGTTATGATTGGTTATATACAAAGGGAAATTTCACTTTTTATCTCTAATAATACCTAATATTACCAAAAAATCCCAACATTAATAATATTTTCAAATTAATGCTAAGCTTTTCCCTCCTACCGAAAATACCCTTCCCATTCAATCTCAGCCTTCTCTCTCTAAGTCTCGGTTTCTCTCTCTTTCAGTCTCACAAAAATCCCCCAAAAACCATCGAACCCCCACCTCCGTCGAGCCGCCATCTCCGTCGAGCCGTCGAGCCCGCATCTCCGTCGAGCTCCCACCTTCTCCGTCGAGCCCCCACCTTCTCCCATTTCTCCGGCGATCTCGAGCCCACTGCAAACTCCCATTTTTCTGTCAAACCCGAGACCCACGGAGCATATTTCCTTCAAAGTTTAAAAAACTAAGGTAAAATCTTGAACCCAAGTCCATATTTGCTTTATATCGTTGTTGAATCTGTGATTTGTGGAATGGGTTGTCCGATTTTGTGGGAAATTTTTTATGGGTTTGAACCAGTGGCTCGATAGGTTCGATTATGGTTCGATAGTAGGCTCGATAAGGTAGTTTGAACAGTTCGATGATGGATCGATTATGGCTCGATATGAGCTCGACATGAGCTCGATAGGAGCTCGATAAGAGCTCGGTAGGATATGTTGTATTATATTACAAGAGCTCGATAGGTTCGATAATGGTTCGATATGAGACTAGACTGTAGCTCGATGGTTATTTATCTAGACAGACAGATTTTTCATAGCTCGATAGGTTCGATAATGGTTCGATATGAGACTAGACTGTAGCTCGATGGTTATTTATCTAGACAGACAGATTTTTCTTAGCTCGATAGGCTCGATGCTGGCTCGATAGGCTCGATAAATTTAGGTTGTTGATATTTCTCGATGGAACTCGATAGTTTTTCGATAGTGCTCGATAGGGTATGTTTCAGCTCGATGATAGCTCGATAGAGATCGATATAGCTCGATGACAACTTATTTCAGTGTTTTTTTTGAAATTTTTTTTATTCTGTTTTCTTACAAAAAAAATTTCATGTGTTGTTACAGATGCCTAAGTTGCTTGTTCCGTTCAGTGATCACTTTCCTGGTCGAGTGACATATCGGGGTAGTAGTACTTTAAATCACATCAAGACCAGGTTTTTGGAGCTCGGGCTGCTTGAAAGGGCTAAGGAATCCCCTTTTAAGCAATTCTTTTTGGCTTCGGAGTTTAATTTCTCCGGAGTCTTGGTGCATCAACTGTTGCTGAGGAAAATCGCCAGCAACAACGAAGATGAGGTGCATTTTTTCTTGGGGTCGAAGTCTTGTAGATTCGGCATGGGAGAGTTTGCCCTGGTGACGGGGTTGGATTTCAGTGCCTTCCCGTCACCAGAAGAGTTGGAAGGGCGTAATCTCAGCGATCGGTTGATAAAGGAGTATTTCAACGATGCTGAGAAAGTAAAGCTGTCACAGGTGGACCATGCTTTCAAGACTTGTACGGTTGTGGAAGATGTGTACAAGCTTGGTCTATGTCTGTTTGTTGAGGGGGTTCTGAATGCCATTGAGGGAAAACTGCACATTTGGCGAGATATTCTAAAAATTGTTGAGAATGTAGAGTACTTCTTCAGCTATCCATGGGGGAAGTACTCTTATAGGAGGCTATTGCATTCTTGTAAGAAGGACATGGTGAAGCAAAAGGCCAACTATGATGCCAAGAAGGATGCCAAGGTGCAGCAAGAGTCCAAATACAGTATGTATGGTTATGCCCCCGCCTTACAGTACTGGGCATATGAGGCTATCCAACAGCTTGCGGTGGAGCTTGTTGTGAGCTCGGGAAACATGTTCCCGAGGATGCTTAGCTGGTCGCATCGGAAGAACAAGGATTTCACCAAGTCCGTCATCGCACCGATATTATTGAAGAAGAATGTAAGTTATGTTTTTTTTTTTTTATCTATATGCTTATCTTTTATCATTATTTGAGTTAACCAAATGTTTTATGTTGTTTGCAGTTAATTGTTCTTCCGATGTTGAAGCCTCGGCCAGCAGAAAAAGACTATTACTTGTCTTTGACTGAGGGAGATCTTCCCCTTTATCCTGGGCTTGGCCAGGATCCCTCGGAGACTGATGAGGAGGAGGATGCGACTTTTGAGAAAATGGCAGAGAAAGTTTCTCAGGCTGCCGAGGCAGCCAAGATATTTGTTGATGCTGCCCCGGGGGAGGAGGTTGCAGGTCCCACCCCTCCTATTCCCCCAGCCTCAGCCCCAGCCTCAACCTGTGCCCCAACATCAGCCCCAGCCTCAGCCCCAGCATCAACTTGTGCCCCAACATCAGCCCCAGCCTCAGTGTCAGCCCCAACACCAACCCCACCACCAGCCTCAGCCTCAGCCCCTGAGCTGGCCGACTTGATTGAGCGGTTGGACAGAGTCGAGGGTCGACAGGAGACCCTCTTGAAGAACCAGTCAGTGATCTTGGACGTACTCAGTCAGATCCTGACATTTGTTAAGGAGAAACCGAGGGGGTCCAATGAAGATTCAGAGTCAGAGTCATTGGATCTTCCGCTAGACTATGTTGATGATCCAACGACGCCCCCTACCATCATTGTGACACCAGATGCTGAGACTCCGGGAGTCGTTATTGTCAACCCTGAGGATGTTGCTGGGGTTCAGTTTCAGAGGGCTAGACGCCAAAGACGCAAGCCAGATTGGTTTGAGGACTATACGGATCCCACGAGGAAAAGACCTCGCACTGCTGCAGCTGCACCAGCAGACGAGGCTACACAAGAGGCTACACATGTGCTGGACCCTCTCAAGAAGCCAGATCCCAAACAGTATAGGACAATGTGCAAGTGGCTTCTTGGAGACATGCCCAACAAGACCCTGCGGGATGTAAAGACTGGGAGTCACGGTCCAGCATGGTTTCTGACGTTGAAGACACCCCAGTCGTGGCTCAATGATGGGGTAAGCAATTTATACCTAATTATGGACTGTTTTCAATTTTACATGTTTTATTTTTACTGACTCGATGTGAGCTCGATAGGAGTTCGATAGTAGTTCGACATGGATGTTAAAATAGGGGTTGTTCTTTACTATTTCAGAGTGGCTCGATGTGAGCTCGATGGAGCTCGATAGGTAGTTCGATAGGGATGTTAAAATAGATTGTTTTTTTACTGTTTTAGAGTGGCTCGATGTGAGCTCGATATTAGTTCGATAGGGATGTTAAAAGCTCGATGTGAGTTCGATAGTGAAAATTCCCTTAACAAAAGTGGCTCGATGTGAGCTCGATGGAGCTCGATAGGGAGTTCGATAGGGATGTTAAAATAGGTTGTCTTTACTATTTCATGATGGCTCGATGTGAGCTCGATAGGTAGTTCGATAGGGATGTTAAAGTAGGTTATTTTTACTGTTTCATACTGGCTCGATGTGAGCTCGATAGGAGTTCGATAGTAGTTCGACATGGATGTTAAAATAGGGGTTGTTCTTTACTGTTTCAGAGTGGCTCGTTGTGAGCTCGATGGAGCTCGATAGGTAGTTCGATAGGGATGTTAAAATAGATTGTTTTTTTTTACTGTTTTAGAGTGGCTCGATGTGAGCTCGATATTAGTTCGATAGGGATGTTAAAAGCTCGATGTGAGTTCGATATGAGTTCGATAGTGAAAATTCCCTTAACAAAGTGGCTCGATGTGAGCTCGATGGAGCTCGATAGGGAGTTCGATAGGGATGTTAAAATAGGTTGTCTTTACTATTTCATGATGGCTCGATGTGAGCTCGATAGGTAGTTCGATAGGGATGTTAAAGTAGGTTATTTTTACTGTTTCAGACTGGCTTGATGTGAGCTCGATAGTAGTTCGATGGTAGTTCGATAGGGATGTTAAAGTAGTTTGTTTTTTTACTGTTTCATACTGGCTCGATGTGAGCTCGATATGAGCTCGATATGAGCTCGATGTGAGCTCGATGGAGCTCGACATCAGCATTTTATGATGGTTTTTGCTAATTTTTTTATCGTACTCTCTTTTGCAGCATATTGATGCGGCAGAACACATGCTTCGTATGCGTCGCAAGTATTTTCCCAATATATATCGACAGAATGCAGTTGTGATGAACAGTTATTTCTCACAAGTGATACCTGCCCGATATGATCAGTTCAAGAAAACAGCCGACAAAACAAAGTATTATTGGGATGCTGACATTATGTCCATGTTGACCGGCATCGAGCAGCAGTTTCTGGCATCTTGGGGAGGAGTTGAGGATGTATATTGGTGCCAGAACTATGGACAACAACATTGGTTTGCCATTGAGGCTTCCATTTCTAGTTGGACTCTGACTGTTTACGATTCAGACAACTCGGTGATTAGTGACGCAAAGCTTGAGGATATTATGAGTCCATGGTGCTTTATGCTACCTTCTCTGTTAATGCAGAGTAAACTGTTTACTGATAGCTTGATGTTGAAGATTCCATCAGCAGGAAATAGGCCGCATCAGTTCACATTGCGTCGCAAACAGAAACACGAGCTCCCTCAGTCAAAGAGAAGGTAACAAACATCATCTTCATACTAATTTTGTTTCTAACTAAATTTATAGTAATGTGCACTTAATATATATATATTTTTTTTACAGTGGGGATTGTGGTGTGTATGCTATCAAGTATATTGAGCATCTAATGGTCGGTCTTCCATTGGAAGCTATCTGCGATGAAAATATGGAGGTGTTCAGGAACAAGTGGACCACAGACTTGTGGTATCAAAATTTGTTACCTTGATGATTGTATATATACAGGGTCTTTACATGTACAGTTTGTTGTTCACATTTTTTTATAATTTTCATGGGCTGTTATCGAGCTAATATCAAGCTATATCGAACTGTTATTGAATTATCAAAATTTGTTACCTTCATAAAAAGAGTTTATTAATACAACAAGTTCAAATGGGAAAAAAGAGTTTAAAGCCTAGCTTTGCCATAAACATAACTTTTCAGAAAAATCAAATAAAAAGAGTTTATTAATACAACAAGTTCAAATGGGAAAAAAAAGTTTAAAGCCTAGCTTTGCATGTAGCCCTGTTGTGGCCAAGACCACCACACATGCTACACTTGCGATGACTGGGAATGATTTCTCCATTCGATGGAGTGCGGTTTGTCTTCCTTCTTCCCACCTTATTCTTCTTCGGTCGACCAACTGGTTGTTTTTCAACGGGAACCCCAACTTGCATTTTCTCTATGTTCTCGGGAACTTCCCAATCATCCTCATTCCCAGTTGGGTAAATTGTTTCTTTGTAAGACTCCCTCCACATCTCAGTAGTGTAATATGGTGAACACAGTGAGTAAATGTTGACATTGCGCAACATGGCCGCAGCCACACCATGAACACAAGGGTAACCCATTATTTGAAACTGACCACAAGAGCATGATTTGGTCATCAAATTCACCTCACCATCACCTTCTGGGTCTACCACATGAAATTCAAACTGTCCAAGAGGATGGACTTTCAAGTACCTTGCATCATCCGCAATGCCTGAGACATCTTTCTCATATGTTGTTGCTAATTTCGATGTGCACTTCTCTACCTCCTCACGACGCGCGGCAAACCATGACTGAATTGTGAAACGAATGAATTCCACAAAAGTAGTGACTGGGAAGGTTCTTGCGTCTCTGGTTTTGTTGTTGAAACTTTCAGCGTAGTTGCTTGTCATTACATTGTATCGATTCCCAGGAAAGTATACACGAGTCCACTTATCGAAGCCAATACCCTCGAGATATTGAGCTATGGCAGGATCCATTTGCTTTATATTATTGAAGAACCTGTGAAATTTTGACTTCCGAAATGCATATGCCGCATTATACATCTCCTTGTGACAGTGATCGGTCTTGAACTTAGCGATTACATTCATACTTATGTGATGGTAGCATGCGCCGTGGTAGGCATCAGGGAAGACCAACTCAAGAGCATGAATAATGCTAGCATGCCTGTCTGAAACAAAAGACAGATTATCAACAACTCCAATGGCTTCCTTCAATTTCATCATGAAATACTTCCAAGAAGCATGATTCTCACTGTCAACAATCGCGAATGCAATTGGATAAATGTGGTTATTCGCATCCAATGCGACAGCACACAACATGTGGCCACCGTACCTTGACTTTAAGAAAGTGCCGTCCACACATATAACAGGACGACATGATGTAAATCCCCTTCTACAAACTCCGAGTGAGAAGAAACAGTAAAGAAAGCGACCGTCATCTGTGACAAAATCAGTAATTGTACCTGGATTCTTTTGCTGCAGCATGTACAGGTAAGAAGGTAACTTGGAGTACGATTCTTCAGGTGTCCCCCTAACATAACCGAGTGCCTTCTCTCTGCATCTCCAAGCCTTAATATAACTCATATCGATCCCAAAATTATTCTTCATATCCTCCTTTATGCTGTTTGGTGGATAGCTAGTGCCATCAGTAGCATATTTGTTCTTGATAAGGTGCCCAATGACAGAAGGTGCTTCTTGACGATGGTCTTTTTGTCGCAATTCTAGTGAGCAAGTATGTACACTATTATAAACAGTGATCTCAAACATCTCTGATCGCGCTACTTTTTTCCCTCTTATTCTCCAACCACAATCAGGATCCTTGCAGGTGATATACAACACATCAGTACCAGACTTCTTAACCATAAACTCAAAATTATTCTTCATTGCAAAGAGAGCCGCTTTGGTTTTCAATTCCATCTTGTTCTCAAATGTCTTCCCAAGATGTAATTCCCCCAACGCTATACCGGATGAGGGTGATTCAGAACGACTACAAGCTATGATATCTTCTTTTGTAAACATGGGAGCACTCCATTTTCTGTGATCTTCTGTTGAACATATTGAAATGTTCCCTGTATAGTTATATTCTGTTCCACCATGACGACTAGAGCTGGTGCCAGGTGTTCGACGTCCTTGACTTGGTGGGTTCGTCCGTGCAATATGACGTATTGGTTGTTCTTGTGCTTCTTCTACTTGCAAATGTTCAGCTAATAGATCATCATCCACCGAATTGTCTCCTAATTCCTCATTGTGTTCGGCTACCGGATCGTCATTCACATAGGGGTTGTACTCATACTGGTTGTCCCTCAGGTCACCAATAGGAAATCCTAAAGTACTGGCTGCTCCCTCAAGTCCGGGAGTGGAATATGGGTCTGCAATGACAATCTTTTTAACAGGAGTGACACACAAGGCCAACCTTTCTTTAGATGTTACTCCTATGAATGCACGGACACCAAGATCACTTTCAACATGAACGGGTGTAAACGGTTGGTCGCCGCAAGTGTAAGGAACCTCCAATTTCAACTCATACATCTGTTTATCAACTTTAAGTTCCTTGTGCAATATGTCAAGAAGTTGCAAGTACGTTACAGTATCCTCCATCGGTATCACCGTGCATTGAGGGTCCTTGAAAATCCACTTATTCCCTTGTAATTCCCAAACACCATTGTAGGATACAAAAACGTAGACAATAGAGCCTGTGTTGGAAAAAAAAACATTAACATTGTCAGGAAAACTGTCATTTTTCCAGAAATGCAATAAAAAATAACATTATCGAGCTTTATCGAGCTATTATCGAGTTGGAATCGAGCTACCATTTCTCAAAACAGAATACAAACCTAACCAAACCCTCCATCGAACCCCTATCGAGCTATTATCGAGTTATCATCGAGCTACCATTTCTCAAAACAGAACATAAACCTAACCAAACCCTCCATCGAACCCATATCGAGCTATTATCGAGTTAGCATCGAGCTATCATTTCTCAAAACCGACTATAAAACACAACCAAACCCTCAATCGAACCCTATCGAGCTCATATCGAGCTACTATCGAGCTCACATATTATAGATCCATTCGACCCCTTCTCGAACCCTTATCGAGTTTCCATCGAGCACTAAACCGAACCTATCGAGCTATTATCGAGCTAACATCGAGCTACATCGAGCTCTTACAAAGACCTTCTTCTACATACCATCGAACCGTTATCGAGCTTCTATCGAGCAAAAAAATTGCAGAAAACCCAGAAAAACACAGATCGCGGAATCTCTCAAAAAATCCCGAAAAATACACCAATATAGGCTCAGATCTGTTCAAAATAGCCAAAAAAAATGTAAACAAATAATACCCAACACAAAATGTAAAATCTCATTACCCATGGTTTTTCTCCTCCAAAAACTCTCAAAATAGATGTTGCCTTTGATATTAACGAATTCACAGAAACAATGGAGATAACTAACAATGATTTTGACAAGAAAATTATACAAAACTGTAGGTTTTATGGAGATTTCGTGAGAATTAGAGAGAGAGAGGGAGGAGAGTGGAAGAGAAGGTTTTGTGAATTTTTGATATAATGGGAGGGGTATTTTGGGTATGGGAGGAAAGTTTAGCATTAATTTGAAAATATTATTAATGTTGGGATTTTTTGGTAATATTAAGTATTATTAGAGATAAAAAGTGAAATTTCCCTATACAAATGATAAGTGTTAAAATAAGCAAAGTATAAACACTTAGTAAAATTCACATAGTGAAGATGTGAAATTTGAGCTTCAATTGTAGGCACTTTTAAAATGCAATTTTGGATATTACTTTTATGAGTACCTCCTCTTTGGAGCTGTTAAGTGTTGACTTACCAGATATGTATCACTTCGTAATTTGGATAATTTTTGTTATCAAAATATGTATTTTTTAAATTTGAATTAATTTAAAATGTCTTTGTAATTCATATTTCTAATTTAAAATGTTTTTTTAATATTATGAAATTGACCGATTGCAGAGTAACAAGTGTCTGCTTAGTCAAAATGTTTAACAGCTCTAACAGAGGAGGTACTTAAAGAATCAATGTTTTAGCAACTTTAGGTATTTTTCCCACAAAGAAAAAATATTAGGTATTTATCTTTAACATATATTGAACATTGAGTATTTTTGCCGTAAAAAAAAAAAGGTATTTAACCTTAACAAATGTAAAGCATTGAGTATTTATGCCGCAAATACCCCAAAGATTTTTATCTTTTATTATTTGCTTTTTTAATAAAAAAAAATCTAAGTGTAATAAGAAAAATAAATTATCCATTAAATCTATTATAAACAACACTCTTAATGAGGATGGGGGATGGGTTAGGAAGGGTCGAACCCTTCATTTTCTTATACTGGAGAAGAAATATGGATCAGTTGAACTAGTTGTGCAGAGAAAGAACCCAAGCCTTTGGACCCGCTGGATTGGTGCATGAACTATTGCAGAAACTATAAGGAAATCAACCACTTTAATCTGCACCAACAGAGACGAGCAGAATCGAGATGGAAACCACCTGACGAAGGAGTGACGAAGATTAATGTTGACACAGGAAGAAGAGCTGATGGTGAAAGGCGTAGCTTAGCTACTGCTGCTAGAGATGCGAGTGGAGTTCGTTTGGGTGCTAGAGGCTCAGTCATCAACATGCCTTTTGATAGCCTAACAACGGAGCTTTTTGAAATCAAGGAAGGAATGCTACTGCGAAATGAGCTGGGGCTGGCAAATTTTGTCTTTGAGTGGGATTGTACTACTGTTATTTCCCTGGTCTCGAGTAATGCTAACTAGTTATGCAACTTAATTTTTTTTAATATTTTACACTTCCTTTTATTAATTAAAAAAATACCTACAATGTCCATTTATTACTCTTGTACTTAATAATTAATAAAAAAAAACATTCACACTTTATAAAATATTCTAAAAGAAAATCACAATACTCACTTTACTCTATATAATAACTGCTATACCATGTTTATGAGAATAAAGTATACATGCCCAGAGAGTGAGTTTGGAGATATTTAAGCTTGTGATTAAATAATATTACCATTAATAATATTTATGTAGTTATTAAATAATGTTTTATTTCAGCTCAAACTCAAGGGAGTTAGCTCGAAAGAATAACTGAAGTATGCCAGCTCGAAGAATATCGATATCAACTCGATATTATGCTGAAAAGAATAAAAAAAATAGTATTCAAGTAAATTATCCCTATTTTTTGTGGAACTAATCTATATATTGTATTGTTGACTGAGTCTTATATAATTCAAATTCAAATAAGATATTTGTATAACTCTTTCCTAAAATTATGGTGGAGAGTATGTGAACCCAATCTATAAAATACCTGCGATTGTTCACTTGTAATTTTCATGCACAAATTTTGTACCAAAGCTCTGTGGAATTGCTTTCAAAGCTTTAACACAGACACATTAATAAAAGTGACTCGTTGACTAGGTTGATTTAACTACTGAACCACGTAAAAAATCTTTGTTATTCTTTTATTCATTCAACTTAATTGTTCGTGTTCTTAGTTGACGAAAAACGTCGTCAACAGTTTGGTGCTTTCATTGAGAGCATTAAGAGATTTTTTCAAACCACCCATTTAAACCTTTGTTCATCGTATAAATGGCTGCACCCACTGGTAACTTCCCTGGATGAGGGAGTGGACAACCACTGCCCAGAATTTCAAGGGAAAATACACCATGGCCTGAGGAGCATCCTTGACAAGCAAACAAACTAACTATAAATGATGACCAAACTCCATACGAAAGGAGTGCCTCTATAACACCACTTAATCCTAACCAAAGTTCTAGACCACCTCGTCAGGACTATTATAATCTTGACAGGTACGTCCCAATGGTGGAACTGGAGAACCAAAGATTGTGAGAGAGGTTGGTTGAGGCTACTCGATTAAATGAATAAATGGAAAGAAGGGCTATTGAATCCCAGACGCCTCCAAGAAGGACCAGGAGGCGACCTCGAGGAAGTAATGCTTCACGAATGGTCGAGCAGATGGCTCGACAGGCCTAGGCTGGAGGAACTGCAACAAACCCTGGAGTTATCCAACCAAGCTGTAATGCCCTGGCTAGCCAAGGTCGTTCAACGGTGTACTTTTAAATAGTGCTAGACTCTCTAATCAAGTCATTTGTCCATAAATGTGTAACTAAAGGTAATTAATAGGTTATGGTAAAAACATTTGGTCAAAAGAAGTAATCATTTCATTAAAAAGTATAAGGTTACATACGGGATCCGAGAATAAACGATAAAAGGTCATTTACAATTGAAAAGAATACACCAGGCCGACAAAGCGACAAAATTAGGGTTCGGCCCTAGTTTCCTGTGAATCCCTAGCCATGGTGGTCGAGCAAGCTGCATATGTACACGCCGCCACCAAAGCTCTCCAACTCATGGCTGGTCCAGCTTCCCTTTTCCCTTACTTGCACCACATAGCACCTGTGAGCTAAGACTCAGCAAGAAAACTTAAACATGCTCATATGCAGTTAATAACATATTACAAAATCATAAATATCACACCTAGCAGTAATAACCCTGCTCGTGCATGCATTCTCTGTATAGGTGACTGTTGCCCTAGATAAGTGATTGTAGAGCCACCCTGGGGTCCGTTGCCCTATTCTCTGCATAACCAACCTTAGGGATGGCCAAGCATACCTGGATCTTTATTTTCCAAGCGACCATAGGGTCAGTCAAGCGTATACCATGCTCTTGGATAGGCCTAACCATATCAGTCTGCCCTCAGCGCGCTATTGTCGCCCTTGACTTATAAGTCAAGCCTTTTAATCAGATAAAAAAAACAAGTACAATTCATTTAAAAATTATCCATAGACAAAGCATTCAAGCATGCTTAATTAAAAAATCATAGGCATAATCATAATCATGCTTATTCATAGGGGCCCGAGCCCTAATGGTGCAATTTTCTTACCTCTGGTCCAAGCATTGGATAATTAGAAACGACCCTCGAACACGATCTCCTTCTGAGCCATAAAGGTACCCTAGTCACAACCATAATAAAGGATATCCATCAATATCAAGTATATAAAAGCTTCTGGACTGAGTCCTAGCCTCCGGGACCTCGAATTCTACTAAACCGAGTAGTAGATACCCTCCTAAGCCCTTAGTTTGAGTCCCCGCAATTCGAAACCTCACTTGGCTATTCTTCCAAATTACCGCCACAATGCACCCTTGATGGGCCGTGGTGCACCCCAAAGAGAATATTCCTGGACTTGTTTTCGCTGGACACGCACCGAGGCGCTAAGGCGGCTCAGAACCCCAACGCCCTTGAGGTCATACGGGTCGCGGCGCTCCAAGAATAGCATCGTGGCGCAACCCCGCAAACCCAGATTTCCAACAATTTTATCCAAGCCAAATCCCTCAAAATTCATCCCAAATAACAACCATACTCATAATTGAGTCCCAAAACCTTATTAATACACTTAAGGCAACACAAATAGACTTAAAACCAAACCAGAAATTAATCAAAACAGAGTTTAAATCTTTACCTTAGCTGAGTAATTACGAACCTAAGCAACACCTTAATCCAATCCTAGCTCCAAGCCCTCAATTTTCAAGTTAATCTCCTCCAAAATTCAATAGTTCACTAAAGTGAAAAGGAGGTAGAGGGAAAACGAGAGAGAGGACTTGAATGAGCTGATGAGTGGTTTTTTGTTGTTATCTATTTTTTTTCTTTCTAAAAGCTTCTAGGTGAGTAAGATAATCCAGGGCTAGGGTAAAGACCAAAATACTCCTAGTGTAAAGTCTTTTCTATAATAAGGCTTAATGCCTTGATTATTGGGCCAAGAGGGCAATAATTTTTTTAATTATGTATTACATGATTATATGCATGATCGTACAAATTATATTATAATATGACTTGTTGACGGTGAATTCTCATCAACGAAATCAGATCAGAAAACTCAAAGATAAGTATGAAGATATTTAGATTTAGATAAGAACTTAGAATAAGCTTAAGGAAAGGTAAAATAAATATCAACAATGGAGTAAGCCTTTGTTTATTGCTCAATAGCTTGAGTGTACAATGAATTTTCCAACCCCCTATTCTGAGGGGTTAAGCTCTATTTATAACTGGGCTCTAATGGCCCTTTATACATGGTGGCCCCTCAGGACAAAATAGTACATGAGTACACTGTTAGGGTAATAGCACAGGTGGTAGTGGTGTTGGAAGAGTGGTGGTCTGCTCTAGTACGTGTTAGGGGTATGCAAAAGTACTCCTTTCTTGGTACCATATTATGCCTCCACTACTTGTCGGGTACATACCTCATAAGCGTGTTGAGGGAGTCCTGACCATGTACCATTCTTGTACTACCACTACCTGTCTAGCGTGGACACTGTATCTGTACTCTAACTCTTCTTGGTTTGTAGGCTCATTCCGTATCTCTTCTGACTTCATGTTGAATCGTTGTGAGGCCCTTTCTGACTTTTCATCTCATGGGACTCACAGGGAGAGTGGTGCCCCGTTGGTGGCACTTGTCTCAGGAAGAGATGTAAGGCTTCTTCAACGAGGCTTGCTGCGTGTGCGATGAGGCATGATGCCTATGAATGAGATTAGGATCTCACCTTGCGAGACCATCACTTTGCAGCCCCCATGCCGCGAGGCCCTTGGTGTGTGACCGAGGGGTGTTTAGTGGAGGCAATGTCTCGCGAGGCCTCGAAGGGTGCGAGACGCTTTAGCGAGGCCATGTCTCGCGAGACCTTTAAGGACACAAGATGCTTTGGGAGGCTATGTCTCGCGAGGCCCCTAAGGACGCGAGATGCTTTGGGGAGGCTACGTCTCGCGAGGCCCTTAAGGATGTGGTTGGTGTGCGAGGCGAGACCTCGAGGCCCTTAGTGTGGCTGGTGCACGAGGTGAGGCCACGAGGCCCTTGGCGTTAGGTCCTGGTGCGCGCGGGCGCGAGACCCCTGTGCACGCGGGCGCGAGACCCATGTGAACGCACTTACGAGGCACCTCCTAGGCACGGCCAAATGCGCGAAGCGAGGTCAGGTGCTTGGGGGTCGCAAGCCGCATACCTGGGCGAGGCATGGGACACCTCCCAGGTGCGAGGCATCTTCTCGATGCAAGGTCAATGGTGTGGAACACCTCAGAGCGAGACTAAGCACGCCTCACTTGGTGCGAGACACATGGTGCGAGACCTTCGCGACGAGCCTAGGCATGGTGCGTGAGGTGTTGTCATGCGCGAGGCACAGCTGGGTGCTGCCGGAGTGGTGTTCGCGAGGAACATGCTCGAGGCGCAGCTGGGTGCTGCACGAAGTGCTGTCTGTGAGGCCCATGCGCAAGCCGCATCTGGGTGCTCCTGGAGTGGTGTCTGCGAGGTCCATGCACGAGGTCCAGCTGGGTGCTGCCAGAGTGGTGTTCGAGAGGCCCATGCGCGAGGTGCTGCTGGGTGCTACGCGAAGTGGAGGCATCTCGGGAGGCTGGGGCCTTGAATCCGAAGGGCTTGGCTAAGGGCCATGTGCGCGTGACAGAGGCGTCTTATGAGGTGATGTGGCTTGGAGGCCTGGAATGACCTCGTGAGGCCTAGGGCCCTGCGAATGTCTGACATTTTGGTGGCCTGTAATAACCTTCTGCCTCCATCACGTACTTGGCGCCTTTGGTGCCCCTTAGCTGCTTACTTCATTAAGGGACTAGAAACCTTTTTTTTGGTGGATTTTTGATATCCACATGACTATATTATCATGTTTAGGTGTATAAATCATGCATGTGGGCCTGTTTCTTATTAGAAGGGTATTTTCGTGATTTTGACCCGTTGATGGCATATTTCAATATATATGTGCATATTGATTGAGACCACATTATTATGTGGATATATTTGAGTTATTCGGCACGAGACGATTCTAGGGAGCAAGTTAGTGGTTTAGTCCCAACGGGGAGAAATACCCGGCTTGGGGTGAGCCAATGGATATTTTGGGTGATCTGGAGAGTCACCGAGAATCATTGTAGCGTAACTCGTATTTTGAGAGAAATAGAAATATTTTGGGTTTAGCGGAATTATTATGGGAGATTTGGGTATAGAGAGTGATTAGAGAGCGAAATGACATTTGTAGCGTCCCAAATTTGCTAATAAGGCTTAGGGCCTCGATTAGCGTCCGGGAGGGAAATAATTATTTAAATTATGCATATATGTGAATTAAATGATTATGTGGCTAGAAATGCATGTTTAAGTGAATTAAATATGCATATGGGCCCAATCTAGTTATTAGGGGCATATTTGTAATTCTGGCCCATTGAGGGCATAAATGTGATATATGTGTGTATTGTGATTGACACCACAAAGGAGTGGTGATATATTTGTGATGCACGATCCGAGATGGTCCTAGGGAGCAGTTTAGCTAAATAGTCACAACGGGGTCGAATACTCGGCTCAGGAGGAACCTAGGGGTATTTTGGGAATACAATTGGTGTTCGAGATTTACTGGGTAACGGGTAGTAATTTTGCAATTATTTGAGTATGTTGGGATTAAATGAGGATTTATAGGAACACTCAAGGATTTAACGGGATGTGGCAATTGATGGGAATGCCCTTGGTGGCATTAAAGGATTGAGGATGGATATAGAGGCATTTTGGTCTTTGGGAATTAGCTCAAAGTTGAAAATATCTGAGAGGTAAGATCCTAAACTCAATCTTTTCTGTTGAATTCTACAATGGATTGGAAGTTGCATGAGAGTTAAGCGTTAAGTGTGATTTTGGGCGTTGGTGCGGATTATGGAATTATTTATGGGTTTGTTAGGATGTTTAGGCTATATGGATAAGGAATATGGGCTTAAGTCTAGGTGTAATTGATGTTTGGGGTATGAATTTGTGGTTTAGGCTTGGGGAAAAATGCTGGAAAATGGTGGATTTTAGGGTTTCTGGGGCCCGAGCCGCGGCTTGCGTGTTCGAAGAGGCTGAAGGAGCCTCTGAGTTTGCCCAGGCACCGCGGCGCAAGCGAGGCGCGCCGCGGCCTGTGTCCTTCAGTAGAGAGAGTTCTGCTCTCTGACCTGTAGGCGCGCCACGACCTTAAAGTGCATGATGCGTCCCCAAATGGAAAAAAAGGAAATTGAGGTTTTAAGCTTGTGAATTTGAAGTTATTAAGAAAAGGCTTGGGAAGGATTCTACTACATGGTTTGGTAGAATCCAAGGTCCCGAAAGCTAGATTAATATTCCGAAGTTATTTATTGGTTTAAGGCTTGATGGGTGGTTATTATGAATGCGTGTAACTAGGTTTTCAATGAGGCTTGGGTTAGAAGACTGTGCTCAGGATCGCGGTACTCAGACAGCTCGGGACACAAGTAAGAAAACGGTTGTACACGTAGAGCAGGGCATGATCCTATTGTTTGTGTTTTAGGGTGCGGCCCTATTATTTTTTCTTAATATATGTGTGGATATCTGTGATTATTATGCAATGTTAGGCATGTTTGTGAGTGAACGACGAAGGCCGGGAATGGCGAAGGCCGAAAACGGCAAGAAGTCGGGTACGACAAGGGGCCACGATTGGCATTAAGCACATTGAGTGCAGGCCGCTAGGGCGAGACCCTCCTAGGGTGTTGTATCCACCCTCTCGGTGAAGACCGCGAACCCAGGGCCTGGTAAAGCGCCTGGGACGGCGTAGGCCACTATGTGTTTAGCCCGTTGGCTGTTTTGTTGTATACTGTGGATTGTTATGTTATATGTTATATGTTGAGTTTTCTTGCTGAGCTTCGGCTCACAGGTGCTCTATGGTGCAGGTAACGGCAAAGGAAAGGTCGATCAACCATGAGTACGGAGAATATGGAGCGACGGGTACATGTTCGACCTACCTGGATGCCATGGCAAGGGTTGTTTTGGGGAAAGTACTGTAATGAACTGCTTTGTCGCTTAGGTCTATCGTAATTATAATTTTGAGTTGTAATATATTTTCTAAACAATATTTTGGGATCCCAACTGTATAACTTTTTATGATTTCAATGAATGTCCAAATTTTTATAATTAAAGTCAATAAGCAAGTTTTGTTTCAGTTTAGTCTCACTTTTAACCTAAAACCTCGATTAGCAAGCTAACGACACATTTTTAACTCACATAGTAATGACTCTAAGGAAGTAAAGCGTTACAACATTTTTGCCCTTATGGGGTACTGAGAGAGAAGCGGGTTGAGTGGGGGCATTTTGGTCATTTGGGACCATTTGAATATAAGGTTAAGGCCGAGTTCATTAACTCAGAAAACACAAACCTCTATCTCATTCCCTCTCTCGTTCTCTCTAAGCTCGTTATTATTTTCGAAGGAAACTCGAGTTTCAAAGCTCGAATTCAAGCGAGATTAGAATCATAGCGATTCTAGGGCAGATTAGATGCTCCGTGAATATTTATATGAATGTGATCATATGATTACCTGCTCCATGAACATATATAATTGTGAATGTTGGAAGAGCAGGGATTATGATTGATGTATGAATGCCATGGGCATGTTTATAGCACTGCAGTGGTTTGTGAATGTGGTGTGGTAAGATTAATCCTGTGGGGAAAGTTCTTGATATGCTCATCATGATTAATGGGTCAAGCTATTGACTGCAGATTCAAACAGTAGGTTTATATTCAAGGCAGATAATGAGGCCTGGTGGTGGTTATACAGAGGTTGGGAATTACAGCCAGGGTATTAGTTCTTTATCTGCTCCTATGAATTTCAGCAGATGTTTACAGATTTGCAATCAAGATTGTAGAGGCATGAGGAAGAGATCAGGTGTCTGAAGCAACAACGGAACCTGTCAAGAAACACTTCTTCCTTTGTTATGCCAGGAGTGGCATCAACTTTGGTTCAGCCTAGGGTTAAGAACAGATGGGAATTTATTTGTGGAAGATTCCAGGAGTATTACCCTCCAGTCTTCGAGGGAGGCCTAGATCCATTCAGAGTTGAGCAATGGATGGGCATGATCAGTTCCATTCTTGACAGTATGGGGCTGGTTGGTCACGATATGGTGGCTTGTGTTACATTTTTATTGCGGGATGATGCCCGGACGTGGTGGGATGTAGTATCCCAGACACCAGATATAGCTGTGATGGACTGGAAAGAGTTTAGGCAGCTGTTCAATGAAAGATATTATTGTGATGCAGCCAAGATTTCTAATATTAATGAGTTTCTGAATCTCGTTCAGGGAAAGGCAACATTAACTGAGTATGTTGCCAGATTTGATGGGTTGGCCAAGTTTGCTTTTGACATGGTACCCACAGAAGTAGCTCGGAAGGAAAGGTTTGTTCAGGGATTGAATCCTGGAATAGCTCGGGGCATTAGAGTTGCCCCAGTGCATGAAATCTCTACCTTTGTTCAGGTGGTAGGGAAGGCTCTTGCTGTTGAGAGCATAAGAGAGCATGGAGCTCAGATAGTGGTACCTCCACTTATTGGAGGAAGCAAGAATGAAAGTTGGAAGGCTTACCCAGTGTGTGCTCAGTGCAAGAGACGTCATTTGAATGTGTGTCAACCAAAGGAATGTTTCGCATGTGACATGGTTGGGCATATTGTGAAGAATTACCCAAGGCTAAGAGAGGATGAGCAAAAGAGGATAGACAACTCGACTCCAGCTCGAGTGTTTATTCTGAGGCAGTCAGAGACTGAGACTAGTTCCTCGGGGGTGGCAGGTCAGCTTGCTAGTTCTGATTTTTGAGTGATACTGAATGGTTTTGGTGCGATGTTGTTTCTTCCTTTGTTGCATATAGAGAATCATAGAGTTGTTATGCAAATTGCATGGTTATGTTATGATGGGAAAGTGTTATTGTATTGGTGATTCAAGAGATGAGGTGAATTATTGTGGAAATGACTCATTGGTTGATATGATAAAGCTGGTTATGACTGGCTTTGGTATGATCTGGGATGTGGATTGGATAAGTAAGTATGGGGCAATGCTAAATTGTAGGGAAAGGATAATAACTCTTGGGCTTAAGAGTGGGAAGCCTTGAGATAGTTGACATGATGTATGGTTTTGTATGCTTATGACATTTGTATTGAGAGCTAGAGTTTTATTGCAGGGAGATGCATAGAACTCTTAGCTAATGTGGTGGATACCACTTAGATTGTGCCAGTAGGGTCAGGACAGACTGGACTAGTCTGTGAGTTTCTGGATGTGCTTCCAGGGGATTTGTTAGGGTTTCCTTTATATAAAGAGATAGAATGGTAAATGGGTTGGTGCCAAAAGTAGAAACATGTTTTAGGGTATTGTTTTGAATGGCTCAGTAGAGTTGTAAGAACTAAAGGCTCAGTTAGAGAGTAATATGGCGTTCTCTAAGGTGGATCTTGGATCTAGTTAGTACCAGCTCGAGATCAGGGAGAAGGATATGTAGAAGACTGTTTTATATCAGATAAGGGCACTGGGAGTGCTGAGCTATGTTTTGAGAATTTGTTTAATGTGAGTATTTATGTATCAGATGAATAGAGCATTCAAAGGTTTATTTGAATGGGATTTGTGATCGTCTTAGACAACGGTATTGTGAAGTTTTCTCTGCGGAGATTTGCCAAGGTCAAGGAACGCCTCGATAGGCAAAAGTTTCCTTGGATGACCATGATATTATATGTGCCATGAGAAAGAATTCTGAGTCTTCTTGCAAATTAGAATCAGTTTAGAAGTTGTTATGACACCTCAGTGGCAGAGAAAAGTGATTGCCTATGCAACATGTTGGTTAAAGGATATGACCAGAACTAGAATAGAGTTTCTGGTGGGCCAGGTGGTCAGTTTTGTGCTTAAGATTGATATCTCAGAGAAGCTCAAAAGAAAAGACATTTAAGTGGACCGCAGATGGCAGAATTTAGTGGAAAGTCTTAGCTGGATTAGCTAAGAGTTGTACAGTGTCATGTATGAATTTATTGTGATTTAAGGATCCGATTTGGAATCCGATGGACACTGAGATTAATTGGGAGATTCTGGATGAATCTCATGCTACTCTTGTTTTCTCTTCATTCAGGCATCAAGGAAATGTAACAGGATATGAAAGCTTTATAGTGGTGGCCTGGGATGGAGAGGGACATAATGGAATACGTGGTAGAGTTCTTAACCTGTTAGCAGGTCAAATTAGAATATCAGAGATCAGTAAGGCCATTGTATCCTTTAAGTATTCCATAATGGAAATAAGGAAGCATCGCGATGGGTTTCGCGGTGGAGTTGCCCAGGTCAGTGGGACAGCGTGAGTTGGCATTGGGTCATTATTTACCAGTTTTCCAAGTGAGTTCATTTTTATCAGTAAGAGTAAGTAACACAGCTGAGCAGTATTCAGATCTCTATGTGAGAGAGAGATAGTACGCCTTCATGAAATTCAAGGTATATCTTATTGGATGAAGACTCTATTGTTACTTCCAGGTCTTGGAAGGGTTAAGGAAGGCGATGAATATATAGATGAAATTCAGTACAGTTCCCTATTCTCAGATTAATGGGAAATCAGAGAGAGAGAGAGAGGGAGTTATCTAGTATTAGAAAGATATCTTATAAGATGAGGTATGTTGATAATGCTTAGTGCCATCTCATTAGAATGAGATGGGTGAGGTGTTGATTCTGGATCATGTGATGGTTCAGGGGATCATTGAGGTTATTAGAGGTTAGAGCTTGGATGCTCACTTCTCAGAGTAAATGGAAAAGTGTTACTGAATTGAAAAGTAGGAACATGAAGTTCCAAGTAGAAGAATGTATCTTCCTTAAAGTATCACCATGGAAAGGGGTGAGGAGATAGGGGCAAGTTGAGCCCTAGAGTAATTTAACAGTTTGAATGGATTATTTTGACAGTTTGAGTCCTGGATAGGACTGGTCGGTTGACTTTGGATCGGCCTTATCTTTGGCACTGTCAGTTGTATACAGTGTACTACGTATCTCCATGCTGAGGACATGGGTTGAGAGAAGCTCATGAGTTGAGTTATGAGAATCTGGGAATTTGAGGCTAAGTTATCCTGTAAAGAATAGCCAGTCCAGATATGAAACAGAAAGAATAAGGTTTTGAGGAACAAAGTGTACCTTGGGTTAAGGTATGTTGCAGAAACAGTGAGGTCGAGGGAACGACCTGGGAAACTGGAATCAGTTGTGCGAAATTGATATTCCGGGCGGTTCAAATGAATTTCGAGGATGAAATTTCTGTAAGGAGGGGATAGTTGTAATGCCCCAAATTTCCCAATAAGGTTTATGACCTTGATTAGGAGGCCGGGAAGGCCATAATCGATTTATCATGCTATTAAATGATTATATGCATGTGTTATGTGAATTATATTATTATATGATGACAAATGCATCCATATGAGTCCACATTTAATTATAGGGGCATTTTGGTAATTTGGCTCGTTGAGGGCGTGATTGTGTATTTTCATGCATGTGGGTGAATTATAAATAATACCGCATTATAAGTGGATTAGTTCGAGCCATTCGGCATGACACGGTCATGGAATGCAAGTTATCGGTCTAGTCATAGCGGGGTTAGTTTCGGGGCTCGGGGTGAATCTCGGGGTAATTTTGTGATTAGAACGCTGCTGGGAATTAAAGGGTAACGGGATATGAATTATTGGTTTTTGAGAATATTGAGAATAATGGGAATTGGAGGGTGTTAATTATAATTAACGAGATAGGCAGGAAATGACGATTTTACCCTTCGAAGTCTTTAGAAACCTTTATTTGACCTAGGGGCAAAATGGTCTTTTCACCCCTAAGATATATATATATCAATCCTTAATGATGTAGAATGTTAGAGAAAACAGAGTGTTCTCCTTCTTCATACGATCATCATCTCTCCTCTTTATCCTTTGGAATTTTTGACCTCAAATTGAAGAACCAAGCTAGGAAATCAAAGTTTGGAGTCTATAATCTTAATTCATCCATTGAAGAGGACCCAAAATCAGCTTGAGGTAAGAAATCATCCATGAACTTTAAGCTTTACTCTGTTTTTCTTTTAGTTTTCAGTCAAGGAGATTTTGATGTGGGTTTTGATGAGGTTGTCATATGTATGAAGTTTAGGGGTATAGTGGCATGTTTGGGTGATGTTTGGGGCTGGTTTGAAGAGTTGTTTTTCAGGGGAAGTCGCAAGGAAGGAAACCAGAAGGATTTTGGTCTGTGATTGGCGCAGCAGCGCCATTCATGGCGTAGCAGTGCTAGACAGGGCAGAGAGCTGGGCCTCTCTGACTTGAAATAGCGCCTCAGCGCCATTTAATAGTGCTGCAGCGCTGGTCCATTTTCCAGCAAGCCTATTTTAGGGCTCGGGATGACTTTTAAGGCTCGGGGATGGGTTCCTTTACCCCGTTTGGGTAGTTTGAGATTCCCGAGAGTGCGGGCTTGATCCCGGGAGTGTGGTTTTAGATTGTGAACCTCTTATTGATTTACTTTATTAATGGATTCCACTTGGTTATGACTAGGTGACTGTTAAGGAGCTAAAATGTTGATCGTTCTCAAGGGTCGTTCTTTTATTAATTCTCGCTCGAACCTGAGGTAAGAAAACTGCACCCTATATGTGACATGCATGGTTATTCTTGATGCATGATGGATGTCTAAATGTGAACATTGATAGCATATTGATGGCTTAGCAATCTTGCTCACTTGTGTATGGTTATTATTGAGGCATGTTGGATGTTTAAGTGTGATGCATGTGATGCACGAGAAACACGTGATTAGGGCATGCCATGAATATTGAATATGAGATTGTTCAGAGCTTGAGCCTCTGTGTTTATGCATGATTCCAATTATGCTAGCAATTATTAAGCATGCTGAATGCCATGTATTTGGATATTTGACATACGATACATGTTTGGTAGCGTTGCTTACTTGTGCGTGGCACTGACTCATTAGTCAAAATTGGCAAAGGTGTCAGTATCAACTGTGAAGCTGTGACTCATTAGTCAAGTTTGGCAGTGGTACTGGGCACTGGTCACTGTAATGCCCCGAAATCCTTAATGCGGTTTAGTGGCTGGATTAGTAGGCCGGGAGGGCCATAATTGCTTTATTATGCCATTAAACTATTATATGCATGTTTTTGTGAATTATATTATAATATGATGTTAAATGCATGCATGTGGGTCCACATTTCATGACAGGGGTATTTTGGTAATTTGGCCCGTTGAGGGCATAATTGTATATTTGTATGCATGTCGGTGATATATTTTTGAGGCCACATTATAATGTGGACTTGTTCGAGCTATTCGGCATGAGACGATCTTTGAATATTAAGTGGCGGTTTAGTCATAACGGGGTTAAGTTCGAGGCTCGGGGTGAGTCTCGGGATGATTAAATGATTAGAACGTTGACGGGAGTATAAGGGTAACGTGATATGAATTATTGGTAATTGAGAATATCGAGAATAGCGAAAATTGGAGGGTGTTAATTACGATTAACGAAATAGGTAGAATATGACGATTTTACCCTTGGGAGGCTTTAGAAACTTTTGTTTGACCTAGGGGCATTAAGGTCATTTGACTTGAGATATATATGGTTTTGGTAACTTGTAGAAGAACAGAACAAAAATAGAGCAAGGTTTCACCTCTCCCGTACATCATCCTCCTCCTTCTTCCTTTCAATTTTTGAAAGCCAATTTGAAGAATCAAGCTAAGAAATCAAGGATTTGAGTTTATAGATTTGGTCCATCCATTGAAGAGGGTTTAATCTCGAGCTTGAGGTAAGATTCAGCCATGAAATTTCTAGTTTTACTCTGTTTTTGGTTTGGTTGAAAGCTTGGGAGTTTTGATTATAGAATTGGGTATTTGGTGTGGTTTTAAGTGGTTAAAAGCTTGGGTTTTGTTGTGGGAATGTTGCTTGTGTTGTGGTGGTGATTGGTGTTGATTTTGGGATTGATTTGAGGAAGGTTTTGTTGTGTTTGGTTTGAGAAAAAAAGGGAAAAAATCTAAGTTCTAGGTTGAGCTGCAGCCCTGTTCTTGGGCGCTGCAACTCAAGCTGTGTGAAGGAGAAGTTGGTGTTGATGGGCTATTAGAGCTGCGACTCTAACTTGTAGAGCTGCGCCTCTAATGCTGTCAGAGAAGGTTTTGGGCCCCTGTTTTGGGTGGGGCTGCAGCTCAAAAGTTTGGGGCCGCGGCTCAAAATGGGAATTTGGCCAAAATGGGTTTTAAGTGATAGAAACTCAAACCTAAGGGCTCGGGATCGAACCTACTAACCGGTTTAGTAGAATTCTACATCTCGGAGTTTAGGACTTGGTATGGGAACCTTTGGTTATTCATTTTATTGATGGAATCCCAAAATTGGTTATGACCAGGTGACCGTCAAGGAACTAAAAGGTTGATCGTTCTCAAGGGTCGTCATTTTACTATTTCTTGCTCGAACCAGAGGTAAGAAAACTGCACCCCATATGTGACATGCATGGTTATTCATGAGGCATGTTGGTTGATAAATGTGGACATTGATTGCATATTAAATGGTAGCAAATATTGTTTACTTGTATATGACACTGACTAGTTAGGGATACTGACCTAAGGGTCAGAAACGGTATAAGCGTCCTGAACGCAGGGCCGAATGAAGATTAGATCTAATCGATATCAGCATTGAATGACTCTAAGGCATTAATGCTGGACCGACCCTAAGGTCGATGAATCTTATAAGCACTTGACTAGTCTAAGACTAGTTACTCAGAGCCAGGGCCTAAGGCCAAGGTGATTGCTTGTCACATGGCTAGGGAACAGAGTTCCATAGTTATGACTCTAGGGTGATGAGGAAGGTTATGTTGGTGACTAGTCATCATGCACCTATCCTGTTTAAGCTAGTTAAAGGTTCACTTATCTGTTAAGCCCCGGTGACCCTATCGTCACATGGCTAAAGAGAGTTGTACCCATCTTAGTGACTTTTGTGACTGTCACTTATTTTTTTTGGATTGAAATGCCTGAATGATTATTATGATCAATGTTGATATTATATCATGCTATATTGTGTTTTCTTGCTGGGCCTTGGCTCATGGGTGCTATGTGGTGTAGGTAAAGGGAAAGAAAAGCTCACCCAGCCTTGAGTGGAGAGCTTAGGTGGTGATGTGTACATATGCGGCCGCTTGACCACCACGGCCAAGGCGTTCTCAGAGGAACTAGGGGGTTTACCCTATTTTTGCCGCTTAGGTCGGCGGGTTTGTAAATTTGAAACAGTAATGACCATTTTGAGTTGTAAATAACTTGTAAAGTTTTTTGATAGGCCCATGAACAGTTTTATGTACTTAATAAAATATACCATTTCCTTTTTATTGGTTTTCCACCTTAGCCTGTTAATAATACTTAGAAGCACGTTTTTAACCAAAAGACTTGAATAGCGAGTCAAATTTCTGGTTCACCGTTCACAGTAACTAACCTGGGGTAACCAGGGCGTTACAGGTCACACAGTGCTGACTCATAAGTCAGGAACGACCTTAGCATATTCAACGCAAGCCAACACAGATTAGATCTAATCGACATCTGCATTAGATGACTCAACAAGAGCATTAATGCCGGACCGACATCAAGTTAGATGAAAATTAAAAGCGCTTGTGGGACTTACCCATCAGTCACTCATTTGTTTAAGCTAGTGACTACCCATCAATCACTCATCTGTTTAAGCTACTGACTACCCATCAGTCACTCATCTGTTTAAGCTACTGACTACTTATCAGTCACTCATTTGTTTAAGCTAGTGACTACCCATCAGTCACTCATTTGTTTAAGCTAGTGACTACCCATCAGTCACTCATCTGTTTAAGCTAGTGACTACCCATCAGTCTCTCATCTGATTAGAGCCATTGCATGAAAGCCCAAGTAACGGTTTCGTTACACGACTATGGGCACCGAGCCCCATAGTGACTTGCTTGTCAGTCACTCATTATGGTTTAACAGAACCTCAAAGTGATATTCACTCATCTGTTTAGGGCTATAAGCTCTGTATGATCATTCTGATCATCATTTGCATGGCTTTGGGTACTGAGCCCTGTGGTGACTTGCTTGTCAGTCACTCAGTATGGTTTACCAGAACCTCAAGTGTTAAATCACTCATCTGATTAGGATTGACTTGATAGTCATCCCATCAGGAGGGCAGGATTTCTTATCCTTGATTCCCCATCATTATATGAGACTATATGCATGCTTGAATTGAGCTATATTTTCTAAGCATGCCAGATGTGATTTGATATCATGATATGATTGTTCATGAGCATATTGAGTTTTTTTGCTGGGTTTCGGCTCACGGGTGCTATGTGGTGCAGGTAAAGGAAAAAGAAAGTTGGACCATCACTGAGTTGGAGAGCTTAGGTGACGATGTGTACATATGCGGCTGCTCGACCGCCATGACTGAGGGTTGAAAGAGGAACTAGGGTTAAACCCTGTTTTGCCGCTTAGATCGGCTGGTTGTAAATATTTTGTTGTAATAAACCTTTGAATTATATTTTTTGGATCCCAATGTATATAGTAAAAGTTCTAATGAAATGTTATATCTTAACCAAAAAATTTAATCCCTAAACCGCTAATCATACTTAGTTACATGATTTTGGCCAATCGACTCAATTAGCAAGTTTATCACTGTTTATAAGGCACACCGTAACGGTCCCTGGAGTTTAGGGCGTTACAAGCCTGGTTGGGGTAGTGTTCTTTTTGGCACGTGGCGTCTTCATATGATTTAGCTAATTACCTTCGCTTTTTTCTTAGTTTACCAGAAATGGCCTTTCACTTTTTCTCGCCTCATTTTGAAACCATAAAGTGCCATGATGGCTTCTCCTAATAACTGTATCGATGGTTGTACAGTCACTGAAGAGTGGGCTAACGTGTGTGGCGGTTGAGGAGACGTGACTGGAGGGACGTGCTAGTAGAAGTTGAGGGGACTGTTGAATGGGCAGTTCCATTAATGCCTGGCCGAAGAGTGGGTATTCTTCCTTGTCTATAAATCAGAGCAATTTTGGAGCTATGCGGCTCTGTTTGGAGCAATACGATTCTGTAAATCGGAGCTGTTCAATTTTTCAAATGAGTCGTAAACAAAATCTATTCAACCCTATCTACATAAATTGTTTTATGGCTCTTTTTGTTTCTTGGTACATATCGAGCAACGCGCAAGCACTTTAACATTAATAAAAATTAATGTTTCTAAGTCCATTTAATTACGCGCTTTTTCCTCTCTCTGTCCATGTATGACTATTGTGCCCCCTAATTGACCGAGCAAGATTCATAACTCTTGGGTTATTCTCTTGGTCACTTGCTAACTAACCAGAGTTGCTCGTAATAACCTGTTCGGGACCACTTAGGTTTGCCAAAACCTATTAAGGTTTCATACACTGTCGACAATACATGAAATAAATCACTAGTTAGCTAGATAATCATTGTAAAAAAAGGCTTGTAAAACTGGACAAAATTCGTGTCTTATTGGTTAAAAATTAACCATACAAGCTTTGTCGCTACATTGTAGCTTACATTCATAAATATTAATTATAACAATAAATGGGAAAATCGTGCATGTGCATAATTAATCAAGCTAACTCTGGCTGGTCGGTGTTAAGGGAAATCTGTGCCTGTACCGGCTAGACAATGATTATTTAAAAGTATAATCTTTATTGGTAGTAATTCCTTAGGTGTTCCCCATTCCAGTAATGGGGACAGGTACGAACTGGAGATCTTGGTCATACCGTGCTAGCTTGTACGTGCCAGGTGGTACTATCTCCGTGACCTTGAAAGGGCCTTCCTAGCTTGGCCCTAGTACTCCTACTAAGGCATCTCGATTTTCTGAGAATATTCTTCGCAGGACTTGATCTCCCATGTCAAAATTTCATTCCTTAACTCTAGAATTGAAGTACCGAGCAACTTGTTGCTAGTGGGCAGCCAGGTGTATGTTGTACTTTTTGCGTCTTTCTTCAATTTGGTCCAAGGATTCGGCTAGTAGCTGGTGATTATAATCTTGGTCGTACGCCGCACGCTGGTGAGATGGGGGAGTTACCTTAACTGGAAACCTTGCTTCATACCCACATGTAAGTGCAAAGGGGTATCACCAGTGGCTGTTCAATTGGTAGTCCTGTATGACCAGAGTACCTCAGCAGTTTCTGTAGCCAATTTCACTTAGAAGCATCTTCAGAGTGTCTTTGAGAGTTTTTTTAACTTCTTCTACATGCCTGTTTGCTTGTGGGTGCAAGACTGCTAAGAAGCTTTTTGTGATGCCATGCTTGACACATAAATTAGTAAATAAATGGCTATCAAACTGTGTGCCATTGTCAGACACTATTTTCTAGGGTAGACCAAACCTACAAATTATATTTTTCACCACGAAGTCCAATACTTTTTTGGAAATAATGGTTGCTAGTGGCTCGACCTTCGTCCACTTGGTGAAATAATCCACTGCAACTACTGCATATTGTACTCCCCCATTCCTTTTGGCAATCGATCAATAAGGTCAATTCCCCAAATGGCAAAGTGCCATGGAATTTTCATCTGACACTTGTCGCATTTTGTAACATATGCCATGGAATCCTCATTCATAGTTGGCAGAAGTAGCCTTGCCTCATAATTTTCTAAGAAACTTTGCCCCCTACATGGTTCCCACAGAAACACCCATGTACCTCCTCCAACAACCGTCTTGATTCAATTTGGTTGACACACCTGAGCAATGGCATGGAAAGCTCCCTTTTGTACTTAACCCCGTCAAAGATTAGGTATCGAGTAGATTTCCTCATCAGTTTCCTAGATTCATTGCAACTATTGGGCAAGATTATGTGTTCTAGATAAGCTGCAATCGGGGTCATCCTGGATGGAGTGTTGTCTATTAGAAGGACTGGTTCTGGCAGGTTGATACTAGGTTAACCAGGAATTCAATAGGAACCAGGTTGGCCTTGTCCACCACAGTACTGCTAGCCAGTCTGGCCAGTGCATCTGTTATGGCATTCTGCTCTCTTGGTATCTGTTGGATAGTGTATATCTTAATCATAGGGAGCAGGTCTTTGATCTTAGTAAGATAGGCCATCATTATTTCTCCCCGAGCAGCGTACTCATCGAGGACCCGATTGACAACAAGCTGCGAATCATTGTATATGTCCAAGAATTCAGCCTTCACTTCTTTTTCTAACTTCAGGCACGCGATTAGTGCTCCATACTCTGCTTCATTATTAGATGCATTAAACCCAAAATAGAGTGCACAATGGATGCGCTGCCCTTCAGGTTTGATTAGCGAAAGACCGGCCCCAGACAGCTCATCGGTCGACGAGCCATCGACGTGCAACTTCCAAACCTGTGGTTCTTCTTCGGAATGAATAGTGCATGATTCTGGGTGCTCAGTGTTCTGCTCAACACTTGTACTAGGCAGCGGTCTAGTCTTTGATGAGTGCTCGACCATGTCTTCGCTCAGTTTTAGTATACCGGTACATTTAGCTACAAAATCTATGAGAGCCTGGCCTTTAATTGCTGTTCAGGGCTGGTAGGTGATTTCATACTTTCCGAGCTATATAGACAATTTGAGTAACCGACTAGAGGTGTTCGGATTTGGTAGGACTTGGCGCAATGGTTGGTCGGTAAGAACCTTTATTTTATGGGATGAGCTTGAAAGTATGGGCGAAGTTTTCTGGAAGACAAGAGCAGGCAGTAAGTTAATTTTTCAATTAGTGCATACCTGCTCTCGGCCTCGACCAGCCTTTTATTGATATAGTAGACTGGATGTTGAATCTTATTTTCTTCTTTGAACATGACTACACTAACCGTTTTTTGAGTTACTGCTAGGTATATGCATAGTTCTTCGCCCTCCAGAGCTTTTGAAAGGATCAGGGGTTGTGCTAGCTGCTGCTTTAGAGCTTGGAAGGCTTGTTTGTACTCCTCGGTCCATTCAAATTTCTTTGTACCTCTGAGGATATTAAAAAATGAAATACATTTATCAATAGACTTGGACACGAATCTCCTTAATGATGTTATGCATCTTGTTAGGCTATGCACATCCTTGATCCTGGCTGGTGAGGGCATGTCCAGCAATGCCTTTATCTTCTCGGGTGAGCTTCAATTTCCCTGGAGTTCACTATAAACCTCAAGAATTTTTCCCGACCCCACACCAAAGAAGCACTTTTGGGGTTTCAATTTCATTCTATACTGCCTCAAGATGTTGAAGCATTCCTACAAGTCCTCAATGTGCCCCAGCCTTTTTAGATTTCAACAGCATATCATCCACGTAAGCCTCCATGCTATTTCCTATCTGGTCTTTGAACATATGGTTTACCAGCCGTTGATATGTGGATCTAGCATTTTTCAGGTCGAACATCATATCTTCATAGCAGTATAGCCCCACATCCGTGCGGACGCTGGTGTGCTCCTGGTTGGGTGGATGCATGCTTATTTGGTTGTACCCCGAGTAGGCATCCATAAAGGTTAAGATTCCATGGCTTGCTGTAGCGTCTACCAGCTGGTCAATTCTCGGAAGTGGGAAGCAGTCCTTTAGGCATGCTTTATTTAAATCTGTGAAATCTATGCACAACCTCCACTTGTTATTAGGCTTTGGTACCAATACGAGATTTGACACCCATACTGGGTTGAAGGCTTCCCTAATGAAATTGTTATTTCGAAGCTTCTCCACCTCATCCTTTAATGCCTTTGCCCCGTTGGATCTAGTAACCTCCTTTTCTGCTGTACGGGCTTGAACTGTTTGGTACCGATGTTGAGGGTGTGGCTTATAATGGTTGGGCTGATCCCCACCATATCATCATGAGACCAGGCGAATACATCTTGGTTGTTCCATAGGAATTGGATCAAGGAAAATCTTATGTTCCTGGACAACCCTTTTCCTACCTTGACAACCCTGGTCGGGAGCCCTGGGTCAAGCGGGGCCTCTTCTAATTCTTTGACTGGACCCACCCCTGTATCAATATCCACAAAACAAGGGTTTATATCCTCCTCCCCCCCCCCGTTTTGGGCTGCATCTTATTTCTGGGGAGTGGGCCCTGTAGGCTGTGCGGTACAGACTGTCTTCCCTGCCTTTTTTATTTATGAAATATAACATTATCTGGCCACTAGTTAGTTCCCCTTGAGACATCATATACCTTCTCGTGTTGGGAATTTGACGAGCAGATGGAAGACCGAAGTGGTTGGTCGAAGGTCATACAGGGTTGATCGATTACTATAAAAAAAGCCATTACAATGTTGCTCTTAGGTATCATCCCTATTGTCAAGAGGAGCTTTATGCTTCCTGCTGGGGCCATGCCATTCCCTGTAAACCCATACAGCAGCTGCTCGCATGGTTCCAGATCTCTAATGCTTAAATTCATCCTTTCCAGGGCACTTTTGAAGAGGATGTCGGCAGACGACCCATGGTCAATCATTGTTCAGGCCACGATCATGTTGGCAATCTACACTTCTACCACCAAAGGGTCATTATGCAGATGATGTACGTGACTTGTGTCTTCCTCGTTGAATGTGATGGGCTCACACTCGTAACAAGGCTTTATTGGAGTACGCTCCTGGACAACCAGTACATCTTCTTCCTGATCGTGCCTAAGGCAGCGAGCATATCTTTCTCGAGCCTTGCCGGAGTTGCTGGCCAAATGCGGCCTGCCACAAATCATGTCTAGCAGACTAGCAACTAGTGGTGGTAGGAGAGGCTGATTGCTTTGATATTGTTGAGGCTATTGCTGAGAAGGTTGTTGAGGATGCGGTTGAAGATGCTGGTTGGGGGTCGGCCGCATATACCTCTTCAGATGGGCATTATTCTACCAAATGAGGAATTCTATTTCCTCCTTTATATGGTTGCATTCATTTTCATGACCATAGTCATTGTGAACAGACAGAACTTAGTCATATACCGTATGTTAACATCTTTCCTCATTTGTGGAGGTCTTCTGTATGGTATGACCGCCTGGGTAGCGTTGAAAACATCTGCACGGGGCTCCAACAGGATGGAGTAAGTAGTAAAATTTGGAACATGTTCTCGTGGTTTGGGCTTCTCGGCGGTCTTAGGCTTCTTATTGTCATTCTGGTTACCGATACTTCCAACCCCATTACTGCGCTTGCCATTTTTGGCCCCATTTTTACTTTCTCCTGCTGGGTTAGTGGTATTCCCAGTATCTGTTTTCCCCTGTTCGGCAGTTGTCTAAGTTGGATTATCCACCTTCTGTTCAGCTTCCTCAAGCTTGATGAATTCCTTTGCCTGATCAAGGAACTCATGGGTGGTACGGGCAGACTTCCTATTCAAACTGCTCCAGAACATAATTTTTTACTTTGACTCTCGAATTGATGGCTATCAAAATTACCATCTTCACTGAGGGATTTCACTCTGATGGCTTTCTGCATAAATTGTTGAATGCAGTCTTTTAAAGGCTCATTGTCTCTTTTTTTTTTTTTATGTCCACCAGGTCATTCGACTCGGCCGGAAAGGGCATGGTCGAAGAAAATTGGGAATAGAATATGCGCACAAATCCATCCCATGATGTAATTGACCCTAGATGTAGCTTGAAGAACCACTGCTGGGAGATTTCTAACAAGGTGGCTGGGAAGATCCTGCACCTGGCATCATCCCGAACCCCCTGGAGATCAGTTTGCAGTTCGAAGTTGTGAATGTAGGATACTCGATCTTCCCGCCCAGTGTACATCTTCCATGTCGACATCTTGAATTTGACAGGTATAGGCAACTGATTAACACGTTCCGAAAATGGGGAACCTCTCTGCCTCTCCATTTCAATATATGTTAACTTGGGGGCTGTCAAGTCCCTTACTAGTCGGGTTAGCATATCTAGCTGGGTCTGGATGTTAGGGTCTAGAGCTGCCTGGGGCTGTGCTACATTGCAGAGCTCATCCATTATCGAGTCTTGAATAGGCTCAGGCAGAGCTATGTTGTTCGAATCCTGATTTTCCCTACTACGGTTAAGAGCATCATGAAGGTCTTCACCTCCCATGGGACCCATTCGATTGAAAATGGAGTTCGGCCAATGCCTGCCCCCAGCATTCTGGCTGTCTACTCAGCCTGGTACTGGAGGTACTCCCTGACACCCTCCACCTCGGGGTGGCTGGTTATTCGGGATATCCTGCCCTTGTGGGACAAACGATCTTTCGGCCTGGTTACCTCTCTGGCCCTAGTCATTCTATTGGCCTTGATTATTTTGTTGGCGAACTTGGCTCGCGACCTCATCATGGTCATAACCATCAACATAGCGGGGATTGTAAGCACTACTAACTTTCGGATCCTCCTTTCTAGATCCATGTCGGTATTCTTGGTGTTGTTTATACCGGCCAGACTATTGCTGGTAGTTTTGGGACAGACCATTCCTATTCTGCGCTGGTGCTCGGGGGTTGCCATCCCATCCTGCAACACCAGGATTTCTGTCATGACCACTGCCTCGAGATCTCGGCCGAAAGTTTTCTGATTGGTCTTGTCCCATGCAACATCTCAGAAGGACCTGCTCATTAACTAGTAAGGGTTGCCTATTGTTTGGTTGCTTAGGCACCCTGACCAGATCTGTAACTCGTGTTCGGACCTTGATTCCTATTCTATGGTTAAGCCTCTGGTCCATGCATGACACCTTCATTGAAACTAAAAATGGGAGGACGCTGTTGGTTTTGGGCAGTAGTTCCAGTTTCAGTTCCCATACCTTAGGTTTGCTGCTGTTACATATAATTGCAGATAGATTCATAAACTTCTCTAGTGTGATGCTCCATATCTTCCAGACGAGCCTGCACCTCCCGGGCATGTCGATCCATCCATTCTTGGAAATCTCTCCTTTGTTTTTTGAAAGCCTCATTATGGGCCTCCTAAGTGGTAGCTCGCCCTGGTTCATGGTGGCAAACTAATCTTGCATCCGTCCCATGACTTCTCTTATCTGTTCAATTTCAGGCTCAATTCCTTTGATATCTACATGGGGCTCATACCGTCCAGGACCTCAAGCTCTTGGTCCTGGCAGGTCGGTACCCCTTGCAGCAACTCCACCTGACATTCTTGTATGGGTGATTCCAGAAGAGGCTGTACCTCCGCATCCTGGTACAGTGGGCCTAGCAGATTGTCCCTCGACACCAGCTGGGTTCCTTGGCAGAAAATCACCCCGCTGCCCATTCAAATTGCTCATCGGTGGAACTTGGTGAGAGATTTAAGCATCGGGCTCTGAAGTCTCTTGGCTTGACCTTCTGGTTGAGACAACCATCCTTGCAGTAATGGGATTTAAATGTGATTGTCTTAGAGCTCTCAATGAAAGCAAAAAAATGTTGATTGACGTTTTGGTCAGCTAACGCAGATTTAAATTAATTAATTAATTAGATATCTTTCAATTAGACAATCAACGAACCATAAATAAGCCAAAAACCTAATAACTATGAGCAATAAATGACAAACAACACCAGAATTATAGAGGTTCGACCCCGAAAATGGTAATGACCTACTTCCTCCTAGATTTGTATTGATCTTAAGGGTTTACACAAGATAACCAGTGAAGACAGGTAGATTTCTAGGTGAAAAAAACAATATAGAATGGCAGAATCACTACAAAGTTTCAAGCCAGGCTGCTCGGTATGTTTATGGTGTTGATCGGTAGGCTATTTTCGTGAACCCCCTCCACTGTGGTGGAGAGTTTTTATTTATATTGTCCCTCTTTCCCAATAGTTGCTTCTGAGTGTAACTGATGGATAAATATCCCTACATTCTTGCAAGTGGTTAATGTCCTAATTTTCAAGAGCCTTGACTGATTTTTTAGGGCTGTTAGGCGCAGGGTAAGTGCAACTGTCTTCATCTGAGCAGGTTTGTATCTTCGTCATACCGACCAGCTGCTCTCCTTCAAAGCGTACCACGCAGTGACTATTATTCATTTGTCAAGTGTATTCTGACCAGCCTATACCGACTATTGGATGCCATGCCACGTGAAACAAATATGATGCCATGTGTCCACAGTGTAATGCCACGTCATATGTGCAAATTTTTGGGATAACATAGACTCAATTATGGGTTTGGTACTGCTTTGGGGTGAATTGTGAGGGAATTGGCTTGGGGAGAATGTTAAAAAAAATCGGGTTTGCGAAGTTGCGTCGCAGCGCTATTCTTCGAGCACCGCGACCCACATGAACTCATGAGCCAGGGTGGTCTTCTAAATCGGCTTAGCGCCACGGCATTGGGTGTGTTGCGCCGCAGCGCGTGTTCATGGAAATTAGGCTTGGGGCTTTCTATTTTGGAGTGCGTCGCCGCGCTACTTGGGAAGGTTAGCTAAATGAGGTTTTGAGCTACGGGAACTTAAACCTAAGGGCTTGGGAAGGATTCTACAACCCAGTTTAGTAGAATTCAAGGTTCCGGAGATTAGGACCCGGTCATTAAGTCTTTATTTACTCGTTATTGATGGATATTGCTTGTTATGGTTGTGACTAGGATACTACTAGGGCTCGGGATGGGATTGTGCTTAAAGGTCGTTGTCAATTAGCTTGTGCTTGGACCAGAGGTAAGAAAATTGTACCAAATACGTGATATATGTGATTAGGGCTTGGGTCGGTTGTTAAATATGGATATGATTAGGGCTCGGGCCCCTGTGAATGAGCATGATTATGATTATTCTTGTGATTGTTTGATTAATCATGCCTGAATTTTCTGTATCTAGATAATTGTTAAATGATGTATGCTTGTTCGCATTATTTGATTGAAAGCATTAATTTATAAGTCAAGGGCAGTAGTAGTGCGTCGAGCGCAGGCCGATATGATTAGGCCTAACAGGAGTGTGATATACCCTTGACCGACCCTATGGTCGTTGGAAAAATAAAGCGCCAGGTATGCTGGGCCAGCTCTAAGGATGGTTATATAGAGGATAAGGCAATGGGCCCCAGGGAGACTCTATAGTTCCATATCCTAGGGCAACAGGCCACAATATAATTTTATAGTCATTTATTTAGGGCAGCGGCCCCAGTGTGACTTTATGGTAACGTATTTAGGGAAACGGGCCCCGACGTGAGACTATAGTCACTTATCTGAATAGAATGCATGCATGAGTAGGGTTATTACTGCTAGGCATGGTATTTATGATTCTATAATATGTTGTTAACTACTTATGAGCATGTTTAAGTTTTCTTGCTTAGCCTCGGCTCACGGGTGCTTTGTGGTACAGGTAAGGGGAAAGAGAAGCTGGACCAACCATGAGTTGGAGAGCTTCGGTGGCAACGTGTACATATGCAGTTGCTCGACCACCACGACCGAGGTTTCTCAGAGGAACTAGGGTCAAAATTTATTTTGCCACTTAGGTCGGCTTGTTTTAACTTTTGAGTTGTAATTAACCTTTTAAATGTTATTTTGGGATCAAATTACACCACACTTTCCCAATTAATCCCAATTTCTCCAAATAATTACCAAATAAATTCCCATTACTCGACAACTACCCAGTAATGTATTAAATTACCAAAATACCCCTTTGCTCACCTTGAGCTGGGTGTTTAGCCCTGTTGTGACTAAATCTCTAATTTTCTCACTAGGATCACCTCGTGTCTAATAACTCAATTATATCCACATAATATTGTGGTCTAAATCACAAAACACATATATTTACAAATATACTCTCAACATGTCAAAATTACAAAAATTTCCATTCTAATAAGAAACAGACCCACATGTATATTTAATACACTTAAGCATACAAACATAGTCATATCATAATATAACTCACATAATTCACATAAACAAATAATTAATCTAATTATTGCCTTCCTGGCCCCTTAATCAAGACAATAAGCCTTATTAGGGAATTTGGGAAGTTACAATTATCCCCTCCTTACAAGAATTTCGTCCTCGAAATTTTACCTGAACAGCTCGGGAAACTGATCTTGCATAATTGACTCCAATTCCTAGGTCGCTTCCTCGAACTTGTTGTTCCTCGATAATACCTTAACCAAAGGTATGGTTTTATTCCTTAAGACCTTGTCCTTCCTGTCTAATATATATATACTGGTTGTTCCTCATAGGATAGATTTGCCTGCAGCTTCAGATCTTCGTAACTCAATACACAAGCCTCATCTGATACATACTTCTGAAGCATCGAAATATGAAACACATTGTGCACTATTGACAATGCTGGAGGTAAGGCCAACTTATAGGCCACCTGACCAAACCTCTTCACCCCTTTCAATGGAGAAACTCTAAGAAAGACATATTCTTTGTAACATCGCTTGGAGGGAATAATAGGATATATATGTGGAATTAATTGAATAAATGTGTGACTGTGGCATACATGATTTACATGGTAATATGATTATATATATATATGCATGCTTATGTGTATTAGATATGCATATGGGCCTGTTCTTGTTAATAAGGGCATAGTTGTAATTTTGACCCGTTTAGGGTATAAATGTGATTATATGTGTTAAATGATTGATACCACATTATTATGTGGATATATTTGCAGTATTCAGTTCGAGGCGATCCTAGTGAGCGGATTAACGGAATAGTCACAATGGGGTCCAATACTCGGCTCGGGCCGAGCCTAGGGGTATTTCGTGGACTTAGTGCGTATTTGCGATTTATTGGTTAACGGGTAATTATTTGGTGATTTATTTGGGGACGACGGGATTAATTGGGAATCTATAGGGCTACTTAAGGTTTAGCGGGAAAATGGTATCAAAAGACGATTTTGCCCTTAGTAATGTTAAATGGGCTGAGATAACACTAGGGGCTTTTCAGTCATTGCTTAGGCTTAGGATAGACTTAACTATGGGATATCATAGTTGTTGACTACCTTTTTGACTATCAACCTCAATAAGAGAGATTAAATAAATAAACTATAAGAACACAAGGATTTTTACGTGGTTCAGGTTATAAAAGAACCCAAGTCCATGAGTCTCTGGTATTAACATGATTGTAAGCTTGCGATTGCAAGCTCCAATGGTGTATTCTCAGGTAGTTTTTAGATTGCTCTGAGTACAAGGTCTTTTCTCTCTAAAAAACTGACCATTTACAATGAGACTCCCATCCCTATTTATAGAGGATGGGGTCATTAATATTAATCATAAGTAATTAATACACATTATTCCCATTATTGGGGGATTAATACCAATTCAATGCATTGGGCTGCATTGAATAGAGACCATGGCCCAAATGAGATTTGCGAGGCCCACTCCCAAAAAGTACCTACTTTATATGGAACATGCATCAGGTACTGTCAGGGCGTGTTGTAAGTACCTCCATATGAAGCGGCATAGTGAGTGTGCGAATTGTCGAGTCGTACACTCGACAACACTGTTGATGAATCACCCATAAATGTTGTCAGACAATCCTCTGACTCTGAAAAACTGCATTTGCTAACACGTTGCGCCTCATCTCAGGTCCGAGAAACAGATCCTCGGACCTGGGAGACGACTGGGAGATGAGACCCCTTGCCTTAACTACTTGAACTGGAGAACGTCCAGCTCAGAGAATGAACATCGAGGAGTAATCTACTAAGGCACCCACGACCCACTGTCAAAGGAAAAGTCTCACCTAAGAGGACCCTTGCTCTGACTAAAGACTTTGGGAAGTAACATGCCCCGAGGATGCCTACAAACATCCAAGCCAGTCATTGGGGGTTACCATGTGTCTGAGGTGAAAATACAGACAAGAATAATCATTAGGACTCTGTGGAAAGAACCAGAATGGAAGAAATATCTCTCAGCTCTCTCTCTCCCTCCATACGGTTCTCTCTCTTTCTCTTCCTCTCCCTTGAGCCAATTTGGAGTTTCTTTTAGCTTTTGAAGAGGAAATCTTGGGGATGAGGGCTTGGAAGTGTTCATAAATCTAGGATGTAAAGGAGTGCGGCTAGGGGTTTGAATTTGTCCAGCTAAGGTAAGATTATGCTTTGGTATTGAGAGAGTTTTCATTAAAAGTTTAAGTATTTTCTGAGGTTTAAACTTTAGTTCTAAATTTGAGTTTTGGTGAGGACATGGATTAATTTCTAGGGAAATTATGATATCTATGTTGTGTTATTGAGGGTTCTAGACTCGATTTTCAGGTTAGCTATGTTTAGGGTGAATTCTGATGGTTTTGGTTCGGGGGAAAACACAGGAAAAGTTCTAGAATATCTAAGTTTGGAGGGTCGCGCCGCAGCACAATTCTTAGGTGCTGCGATCCGCATGAACTCAGAGGCCTAGGGGATTCGATGAACCGCCTTAGCGCCGCTGTGCTGGGTAGTTTGCGTTGCGGCGTGTGTCCAGGGAAAAGAGGTGTAGCGTCCTGAATTTTCTAATGAGGCTTAGTGCCTTGATTAGCGTGCCATTCGGGCAACAATTGATTTAATTATGTTAATATGTGAATTAGATGATAATGTGATTAGAAATGCATGTTTAAGTGAATTAAATATGCATGTGGGCCCAATTTGGTTAATAGGGCATATTTGTAATTTTACCCGTTGAGGGCATAAATGCAATATATATGTATGTTGTGCTTGAAACCACAAGATTGTAGTGATATATCTGGGATTTGCGATCCGACACGGTCCTAGGGAGCGGAATAGCTAAATAGTCACAACGGGGTCGAGTACCCGGCTCGGGGGGAGCCAAGGGGTATTTTCGGGATATAATATGTGTTTGGGATTATTAGATAACGGGTAGTGATTTAATGTCTGCTTAAGCATGTCAGGGATTAAATGGGGAATTATAGGAACACTCGAGGAATTAGCGGGATATGGCAAATGACGGGATTGCCCTTGGTGGCATTAAATGAATGAGATAGACTTAGGGGCATTTTGGACATTAGGCAGCTAGGATAGACTTAAGCCAACAACACTCTAGAACTAAGAAAACAACAAAAAACAGAAACCCCCAACCCTTGTCTCCTCTCTCTTGGCTCTCTCTCCCTCTCTTGGTGACTTAGAAGACTTTGGGAATTTTAGTGGCGATGCCCATAATTTTGGGCAAGGAATTGAGGTTATGAAGCTAGAAGTGCTGGAGAGCTAGCCTAGGTCGAATTCTTAGTGAGGTTAGGATTCAAACTTGATTTCGTTCTGTTTAATTCTATTATGAATTGGAGGTTTGCATGAGAGTTGAACTTTAAGTTTATTTTGAGTATTTGTGAGGATATGGAATGATTTCTAGGGTTGTTGTGATTTTTAGGCTGTGTGGATGAGGATTCTAGACTTAATTCCAGGTTGAGATGCTGATTAGGGTGTGATTTGGTGGTGTAGGCTCAGGAAAAACGTAGGAAAATGGTGGGATTTTTGGGTTCATCAGGCGCCGCGACCCGCTTGAACTTTGAGGCTTGGGAGCCTAAGATTTTTGCCTAGGCATCGCGACCCGTGTCCTTCAGCAGAGAAAGTTGTGCTCTCTGACTTGAGCGCACCGCGACCCTTAAGGGTTGGGCCACGAATCAAATGGGAATTGTTGGCTATTTGTGGGTTTTAAGCTCGGGAACCCAACTGTTAAGGCTCAGGATTGATTCTACTACCCGGTTTAGTAGAATTCGAGGTCCCGAAGGCTTGTATTTTAATCTGATGTTCTAAATTGATTAGAGATTGATGGATATCTATTTATTATGGTGTTGTGACAAGGTTTTTACGTCAAACCTCGGGTTAGGGGATCGTGCTCGGGATCACATTAACTCGTCAACTCGGGACAGAGGTAAGAAATCTGTTTGTGCTCGTAGAGCAGGGCATGGCCTTATTATTTGTATTTCGGGGCATTGCTCTATTGTTTTTGTTTAATATATGCGTGAATATCGGTGAATGTTGTGTTGTGTTGTGTTGTGCATGCTTATGAAAGAACGGCGAAGGCTGGGAACGACAAAGGTCGAGAACCGCAAAAGGCTAGGTAGGCAAGGGCTGGGATCGGCGTTAAGCACGCTGAGTTTAGGCCGCTAGGGCGAGACCCTGCAAGGGTACTGTATCCACCCGCTCGGTGAAGACCGCAAACCCAGGGCTCGGTAAAACACCTCAGTCAGCATAGGCCGCTAAGTGTTTAGTCTGTTGACTGTTTTGTGGTATATTATTTAATTGATATGTGATTTGTTATGCGTTGAGTTTTCTTGCTGGGATTTGACTCACGGGTACTCTATGGTGCAAGTAAGGGCAAGGGAAAGGTCAACCACCCATGAGTTGGAGAGCGTGGAGCGACGTGCACATGTTCGGCCTACCTAGCTGCCACGGCTAGGGTTGTTTGAGGAATTACTGTAAATGCCTGATTTTGTCGCTTCAGTCTAGTTTATTGTTATCAACCTTTAAACTGTAATTCATTTTGTAACAGTAATTTGGGATCCGAAATGTATAACTTTTATGATTTTGATGAATGTCCAGATCTTGATATCCAATGTTGCCAAATGAGTCTTTATTTCAATTTAATCTCACTTTTTAACCTAAAGCCTCGATTAGCGAGCTGATGGCACATTTATAATACACATGGCAACTGCTCTAAGGTAGTAGAACATTACAACTTGGAATCAGAGCGTGCCAAGGTTTACGGTTCCAAGATCTCGGCCGAACATGTACGCTCGCTGCTAGTGACAAGCTCAACTCAGGGTTGGTCGGTATTTAATGAATTCTTTGCTTAAATGCTTGTTTAAGTTGCCCTGTTTGCCTGAATGATATAAATGGAGCATGATGAATGTGTTTATATATGCATGATGCTAGGGCACGACCCCTTGACTGTAATACATTATGTGTGTGTGGTGTGAATCGATCTTTGTGACTGATTGATGAGTATGGGAGGTGGATTTTTGGATGTTGTTATCATGCCTGATGTGCAGCGTCATTGATTGTAGGCATATTGAAGTTATGCCTTGGCGATCGATCAGACTCTGCGGCAATAGGGTCGAAGATGACAACCAGGGTCTGGACCCTGCACCTGCCCCATAGAATTGGCAACAGTTGTTTGCCGAAATGGAATCCAGACTTCAACGAACGGAAGATGAGCTCTGGGAGTTGAGGCAAGAGGCCCCTCCTCGGGTTATTAGGCTACAAATTTCACTGGTTGTGGCACCTGTGCCAGGCCAGCCTGTGATGGAAAAAAGGTGGCAACCCATGTATGAAAGATTCAAGAAGCAACATCCTCCCACATTTGAGGGTGGCCCAGACCCACTGCGGGCAGAGGAGTGGATGAATATGATTTCTTCCATCCTGGATTTCATGAGGGTGGAATAGAATGAGAGAGTGGCCTACGCCAGCTATCCTACTCATGATTTAGAGTTGGCGGTTGTGGTTTTTGCTTTAAAGATATGGAGGCATTATCTCTAAGGAGAGAAGTGTGAGATCTATACAAACCACAAGAGCCTGAAGTACTTCTTCACTCAGAAAGATTTGAATATGAGGCAAAGGCGTTGGCTGGAGTTAGTAAAAGATTATGACTGCGAGATTCTGTATCATCCAGGAAAAGCCAACGTGGTAGCTGATGCTTTAAGCCGGAAGGGTCCGGGACAGATTCATGGTATGAGGCTGATAGCCAGAGAGTTAGCAGATGATATGACCAGAGCTAGTATAGAATTGCTGGTGGGCCAGTTGGCTAATATTACGCTACAGTCTACGCTGTTGGAGAGGATCAAGGAAGGTCAGCTGAGTGATCCATAACTGATCAAGATTAGAGAGGAAGTTCTCCGTGGAGCATCCAGAGATTATACAGTGAATGAGTTAGGCTTGTTGAGGTACAAGGGGCGGATATGTGTTCCATAAGACACTGCTTTGAGGTGAGAGATTCTGGTTGAATCTCATACTACACCTTACTCTTTGCATCCGGGCACCACGAAGATGTCTCAGGATGTGAGATCGTTGTATTGGTGGCCAGGGATGAAGAGGGATGTAGTGGAGTATGTGGCTAAGTGCTTGACATGTCAACAGATCAAGGCTGAGCATCAGAGGCCGGCAGGGTTATTGCAGCCTCTGGATATTCCATAGTGGAAGTGGGAGGACATCACAATGGATTTCGTGGTGGGCTTGCTCAGGACTGTTGGTCAGCATGATTCTATTTGGGTGATAGTGGATCGCTACACCAAGTCAACTCACTTTCTGCTAGTGAGGACAACATATACAGTTGACCAGTATGCAGATCTCTATGTGAGAGAGATCGTGCGCCTCCATGGAGCACTGAGGTCGATCGTGTCAGATCGGGACCCTACTTTTACTTCCAAGTTTTGGGGGAGTTTGCAGAAGGCCATGGGGAAACAGATGAAGTTCACTACTGCTTATCATCCTCAGACAGATGGGCAATCTGATAGGACGATCCAGATTTTGGAAGACAAGCTACGGGCATGTGTACTGGACTTTGGTGGATCTTGGAGTAAGTATCTGCCTTTGATAGAGTTCTCCTACAATAACAGTTATCAATCTACCATTGGAGTTGCACCATATGAGATGCTGTATGGTAGGAAGTGTAGATCTCCCATTCATTGGGATGAGACAGGTGAAAGGAGATACTTAGGTCCTGAGGCAATTCAAAGGACCAGTGAAGCCATTGAAAAGATTAGAGCTAGGATGCTCGCTTCTCAGAGTAGACAGAGGAGCTATGCAGATCCCAAGCGCAGGAACGTGGAGTTCCAAGTGGGAGACTATGTCTTCCTTAGAGTCTCGCCATGGAAAGGGGTGAGAAGGTTTGGTAAGAAAGACAAGCTGAGTCATAGATTTGTAGGTCCATTTGAGATCTTGGAAAGGATTGGTCAAGTGGGTTACAGATTGGCTTTGCCTCCGGCATTGTCGGTCGTGCATAATGTATTTCATGTTTTAGCTCTTCGAAGGTATGTATCTGATGTGAATCATATTCTGAGTTATGAAGACCTGGAGCTTGAGCCAGATCTCTCCTTTGAGGAGCAGCCGGTTCAGATACTTGACAGAAAAGACAAGGTCCTCAGGAATAAGACGATACCTTTGGTTAAGGTATTGTGGAGGAACAGCAAGGTCGAGGAAGCGACCTGGGAGCTGGAGTCATATATGCAGAGTCAGTATCCCGAGCTGTTCAGGTAAATTTCGAGGACAAAATTTTTGTAAGGAGGGGATAGTTGTAATGCCCCGAAATCTCTGATATGGTTTAATGGCGGGAATAGTAGGCCGGGAAGGCCATAGTTGTTTAGTTATGCCATTAATTGATAAAATTCATGTATATGTGAATTATATTATTATATGATGTTAAATGCATGCATGTGGGTCCACATTTGATAACAGGGGTGTGATGGTAATTTGGTCCGTTGAGGATATAATTGTATGCATGTCAATGATATGTTGTTGAGACCACATTATAATGTGGGTTTGTTCTAGCCATTTGGCATGAGAAGATCTTGGATTATTTAAAATAGCAGTATAGTCATAACGGGAGTAAGTTCGAGGCTCGGGGTGAGTCTCGGGATGTTTTAATGATTAGAGCATTACCGGGAATAAAAGGGTAACAGGATATGAATTGTTGGTATTTGAGAATATCGAGAATAGCGGGAATTGGAGAGCGTTAATTATGATTAACGAAATAGGTGAAAGATGACGATTTTACCCTTGGGGAGACTTTAGAAGCTTTAAATGACCTAGGGGCATTAGGGTCATTTGGCTTAGGATATACATGGTTTAGGTTGGCTGTAGAAACATATAGAACAAAAACAGAGCAAGACTTCTTCTTCCCCGTACATCATCTTCCCTCTATCTCCCTTTGAAGTTTTTGGTCCCAAATTGAAGAATCAAGCTAGGAAATCAAAGCTTGGAGGTTATAGGCTTAGTTCATCCACTAAGGAGGATTCAAAACTGGTTGGAGGTAAGAAATTGTCCATGAATTCCAAGTGTTACTCTGTTTTTCTTTTAGTTTTCAGCCTATAGATATTGATGTGGATAGTTTGAATCAATGGGAGTTTTTGTGTGTGATTGGTTGGGTTTTGGTGAGGGGGTGATGTAGATGAGGTTTATGGGTTGAATTGGATGTTTTGGTAAGGTTTGAGGTTGGTTTGGAAGGTTGGTTCCAAGGGAAAACGCAAGGGAAGAAAAACCAGGGTGTTGTCTGAACTGGGGCCGAAGGGCTGCGGCGCTTGGGGAAGGGCCGCGGCGCTTACGGCAGAGGCGTGAGGGAGGGGATTGTTTCTGTTTCGGGGAAGGGCTGCTGCACTTGGGGAAGGGCTGCGGCGCTTGAAAGTCATTTTGGCCAAAAATGTGTTTTTGACCTAGAGATGCAAACCTTAGGCCTCGGAATCGATCCTACTATCCGGTTTAGTGGGATTCGATGTCCCGGAGGCTAGGTCTTAGTCCGGAAACTTTTTATTACTCAATTTATTGATGGAATCCCATAATTGGTTATGACCAGGTAACTGCTAAGGGACCAAAAGGTTGATCGTTCTCAAGGGTTGTTCTTATTGTTAATCCTCCCTCGAACCCGAGGTAAGAAAAATGCACCCTGTGTATATATGACATGCGTGATTGTTATTGAGGCATGTTGATTGATAAATGTGGATGTGGATTGCCTATTAAATGCTAGCGAATGTGGTTTTACTTGTATATGTACTGACAAGTCAGGGACACTGACCTAAGAGTCAGAAATGGCATAGCGTCATGAACGTCGAGCCAAATGAAGATTAGATCTAATCGATATCAGCGTTGAATGGCTCTAAGGAATTCACGCTGGACCGACCCTAAGGTCGATGAACTTATAAGCGCTTGTCTAGTCTAAGACTAGTTGCTAGAGCTAGGGCTTAAGGCCCCGGTGACTGTTTGTCACATGGCTAGGGAACGTTGTTCCAGGGTTATGACTTTAAGATCATGAGGAGGGTTATGTTGGTGACTAGTCACCATGCACCTATCCTGTTCGAACTAATAAAGGTTCACTTATCTATAAAGCCCCGGTAACCCTATCGTCACAAGGCTAAAGGGAGCTGGACCCATTTTAGTGACTTTTGCGACTGTCACCTATTTGTTTGGACTGATGGTCCTGAATGATTATTACGGTCATTGTTGATATTATATCATGCTTTATTGTGTTTTCTTGCTGGGCTTTGGCTCATGGGTGCTATGTGGTGCAGGTAAAGGGAAAGGAAAGCTCACCCAGCCTTGAGTGGAAAGCTTAAGTGGTGATGTGTACATGTGCGGCCGCTTGACCACCACGGCCAAGGAGTTCTCAGAGGAACTAGGGGTTTACCCTATTTTTGCCGCTTAGGTCGGCGGGTTTGATATTTTGAAACAGTAATGACCTTTTTGAGTTGTAAATAACTTGTAATTGTTCTTGTGGGCCCATGAACAATTTTATGCATTCAATAAAATATATCCTTTCCTTTTTATTGATTTTCCTCCTTAACCTGTTAATGACACTTAGAACACGTGTTTAACCAAAGGACTCGGGTAGCGGGTCAAATTTTTGGTTCACCGAAACTGTTCTGGGGTAACTAGGGCGTTACAGATCGAGTTCATCATAGAATTGGCGCTAGGGGTGGAGCCAGTATCTAGGACCCCTTATAGAATGGCTCCAACAGAGTTAAAGGAACTGAAGATTCAGATGCAGGCGTTATTGGACATAGGATTCATCAGACTGAGATTTTCACCATGGGGTGCTTTAGTGTTGTTCGTCAAGAAGAAGGATGGATCCTTAAAGATGTGCATTGACTACAAAGAGTTGAACAAGTTGACCATTAAGAACAAGTACTTACTACTTAGGATCGACGACTTATTCGACCAGATACAAGGGAAGACGGTGTTCTCCAAGATTGACCTTCACTCAGGCTACCACCAGTTAAGGATTAGAGAGGAGGACATACCAAAGACCGCATTCCGCACGAGGTATGGGCATTGTGAATTCTTGGTCATGTCCTTTGGATTAACCAATGCCTCAGCAACCTTTATGGACTTGATGAATAGGGTTTTCAGGGATTATTTGGAGAAGTTTGTGATTGTATTCATCGATGATATACTGGTGTACTCCCAGTCAGAGACAGAGCACGAGCAACATCTTCACCTGGTACTATAGCGATTGAGAGAGTATAGGATATATGTTAAGTTCAGCAAGTGTGAGTTTTGGTTACCCCAAGTAACATTTATGGGCCATATTTTCAGCAAGGAGGGGATTCTAGTGGACCCAAGAAAGATTGAGGTTGTGAGGGATTGGCCCAGGCCAAGCAGTGTACTAGAGATTAGGCGTTTCTGGGATTAGCAGGGTACTATTGGTAGTTCGTTGAGGGATTCTCCATAATATCTACACCATTGACTGTACTTACACATAAGAAGATCAAGTATGTTTGGACAAATAGATGTGAGAACAACTTCAAGGAATTGAAGGGCCACTGATCACCGCTCCAATATTGAGTCTGCCATCGGAAAATGAGAAGTTTGAAGCCTACTGTGATGCTTTGAGGCAGAGTTTGGGATGTGTATTGATGCAAGCTGGAAAAGTGATAGCCTACGCATCGAGACAGCTGAAGGAATATGAGTAGAGGTATCCCACACACAATCTGAAATTGGCAGCAGTGGTATTTGCACTGAAGGTTTGGAGGCATTATTTGTATGGCAAGAAGTACGAAATATACACAGACCATAAGAGTTTGAAGTATTTATTTACTCAAAAGGATCTAAATATGCGCCAGACGCATTGGCTAGAATTGGTGAAGGATTATGACTGTGACATTCTATACCATCCTAGGAAGGCCAATGTGGTGGCCAACACATTGCGTCGGAAGGGCCCAGGGTAGTTATTTAGTTTGAGACATATATCAGAGAGGTTAGCTGAAAAGATGACCAAAGCAGAAATTGAATTGGTAGTTGGTCAGCTAGCCAATATCACACTTTAGTCTAGGCTTCTTGAGAGGATAAAGGAAGCACAGAGGGAGGATCCCCAGTTGAGGAAGCACACAGAGGATGTCTTAACCAGAGTGGCTGCAGACTTTTCTATTTCAGAGATGGGTTTACTGAGGTATTAGGGTCGAATTTTTGTTCCGATGGATTCTGATATCCAGCGAGAAATTTTAGATGAGTCCCACACCACTCCCTATTCCTTACATCTGGGTACAACGAAGATCTACCAAGATTTGAGAACCTTGTATTGGTGGTTGGGAATGAAGAGGGATGTGGTGGATTATGTGGCCAAGTGTTTGACTTGTCACCAAGTCAAGGCTGAATATACGAGGCCAGCAGGGTTGCTACAGCCTTTAGGGATTCAAGAGTGGAAGTGGGAGGATATCACCATGGACTTCATGGTTGGACTACCAAAGACTGTGGGACAGTATGATTCTGTGCGAGTGATTATGGATAGTTACACCAAATTAACCCACGTTTCGCCTGTTAAGACAACTTATACAGTGGAGCAGTATGTTGAATTGTATGTGAAGGAATTTGTGCGGCTACATGGGGCTCCGAGGTTGATAGTATCCGACAGGGACCCCAACTTCACCTCCAAGTTTTGGGAGAGCCTGCAGAAGGCTATGGGTACACAGTTGCAATTTAGTACCACCTATCATCCTCAAACGGATGGACAGCCTGAGAGGACGTTCAGATACTGGAGGATATGTTGTGAGCCTGCGTGCTGGATTTTGGGGGATCTTGAAGTGGCTCCGTATGAGATGTTGTATGGGAGGAAGTGCAGATTGCCCATCCATTGGGATGAGATGGGTGAGAGAAAGTATTTAAGTCTTTAGGTTGTTCAGAGGAACAATGAGGCGATTATGAAGATTAGAGCTCGAACGCTCGCCTCCTAGAGTTGACAGAAAAGTTACTTAGACTTGAGACACTTAAGTGTAGAGTTTCATGTCGTGATCATGTATTTCTTAGAGTTTCTCCCTTGAGAAGGGTGAAACGATTTGGAGTGAGGGGCAAGTTGAGCCCTAGGTTTGTTGGCCCCTTCAAAATTCTGGAATGAGTTGAAGAGGTAGCCTACAGATTGGCGATGCCTCCAGCCTTATCAGGGGTTCACAACGTATTCCATATGTCCGTGATCCGGAAGTATGTGTCACGTCCTATGCACGTATGTATAAGGTCCTACAAATTGGCACCCCTCGCCTGCCACTTGTCCACGTCCCAGCTCTAGTGACCTGCGAACCCAGCTCTAGCAACCTGTGAGCCCAGCTCCGCCCGCGTCCAGTTCTCCCAACCCGCCTTCCACTTGCTACCTTTTTCCCTTGCCCAGCCACACACGTGTCTCTCTTCCATTGGTTGCGGCTGGGTCAACCCACCAGCTACCACATTGTGTTTCCATCCCATTTTGTGTGCACTGGGCCTTGGACCCTTCCAATTTGAGCTTTAAAGCTTACATTATGTGTTGATTTAGAAAAAAAATGGGCATAGTGACCATTCACTAAAATAGCTAGGATAATATTAATAATAAGATTTGATTTCTCAAAGTCATATTTTATTATTAATGTTTCAGATTTATTTTGTAAACCCCATTTGTAGTTTAATTTCTTTTTAATCATTTTCTTATTCTATAAATAAGGACTCTTATTTCACATTTGGAATGTAATTTTTAGAGTATAGAGACTATAGAAAAATTTCTACTTACTTTCTTCTCATACTTTCTTCTAAGAATTTTGTGAGAATGATGAGCATAATGGCCTAATCTTCCTAAGCAAGTTAGGGATGATTCCATATGCTAGTGATGTTATTTTGCTACTTTGATTTACTATGTTCTTAATATAATGTATTTGAGTTATTTATGTTCTTTCAATCTCATCTTTATTTTGTTATCTTTATTTCTTTGATAATAATATATGGGATTAGTCATGCTCTTTTTATGTGTTTCTAATTAGTAAAAGTAATATTGATACATAATTTTATTTCTAATCTTCTATTACATTATTGCCTTTGGGTATTTTGTCATTTTTAGATTTTTCATAAGATTAACATTGTGCTCCTAAAGTAAAGAACTTTATAATTCAAGTGGACTTTTGTTAGAAAAGAATATGAACTTTAATGTTAGACTTTCCAAGTAAATGTTGGGATGTGAACTTTTACTTGTGTAGTTTTGTAAATCAAGTAGCTAAGTAACTAAACAAGCAACATATGGATGATTCTTGAAACCTTTATACTTTTCAACTCTTGATTACATCTTGTTTTTATTTCACTTGTCTCATTTTATCATTTCAACAAAAAGACAACAACAACAACAACAAAAAATCTCAAATCTATTTTCATTTCCATTTCTATTTATTTCATGTTACTAATTTTTTGTGTTATTTTTCTACTAATCTTTTGGTTTTAGGTTACCTCCTTGTGGATCGATCGCCCAAATTTTACTACAACTACCACTTAGTGGTTGTCAAAATTTGGGCGTTAAACACTCCTCCACCAAGAGTGAACATTGACCCAGACGTCAACTCACGACTATCTTTATCTAATTGGAAATCATAATCAGTGTATCCAGTAGGGCTTAACTCACCCCCTGAATATACAAGCATCTAATCTCTCATTCTCCTAAGATACTTGAAAATATACTATACTACAATCCAATTTTCCAAACTAGGATTTGATTGATAACGACTTACAATCCCGACTGTATAGCATATTTCAGGCCTAGCATAGCATACATACACAACATAGCATACATAAGACTCCCAACTGCTGAAGCATAGGGAAACTTTTCCATGTCCTCTTCCTCTTGAGGTGTCTTTGGACATTGCTCTTTGAAAGGATTAATTCCATGTCTGGTCGGTAACTGACCTTTCTTGGAATTCTCCATAAAGAAATTTTCAAGCACCTAATCTATTTAATTAGCTTGAGAAGTGCCAAGAGTTTGTTCTTCCTATCCCTTAGGATTTGGATTCCCATAACATAGCTCGCCATGCCCAAATCTTTCCTTTGGAACTTTTCGGCTAACCACTTCTTTACTTTTGACAAAGTCTATACATCGTTGCCAATGAGGATAATGTCATCCACATAAAGAACTAGGAAAACCACCACTTTTCCTTTGATATATTTATATACACATGCTTTGTCGACATCCTGCTCAAAGCCATATTTATATAGTAATAAAATACCACAGGGCCCAAAGCCTTGTAATTGGCCCCAACCACATTTCAAATTGACTGTGGCCCATGCATGAGATTAGGGCTAGGCCTTATTTCTATTGTTTTATTAATAGAATATAACATCAAGAAAAAAAAAAGATAAGACATCAGATGCAATTCAAGTTATTTTCCAAGAAAGAAAAATAAAGAACTTTGTTATCTCTATATTGTGAGAAGAACACTCTCTCATGTGTTGAGATTCAAAAAGTGTGTTCTTGTGTATCCCACCAAATAGCATAGACATCCACCTGTCTCTATCTCTTTGTACGAGCCATAGTATGGAATATGGTGAGTTAGGAGGCTAAGACGCTACATGTTCTACATCTAGAAAATCTAATTGTAATTTTCTATTTTAATCAGATTCATGTCGATGAGAAATATCTCATTCTAGTTATGGTTCCTAGAGTAATTTGATGTTATGCTTTAATAATTATTATTATCGCATTGAAATATTATCCTCTATTTCTTCTGCAGTGTCAATCACAAGATCTAAAACCAACAAATACTCCTGATGTTGAAGGGAGTAAGAAGAAAAAATGAGAAAATTACATCTCCATTTTCACGTTTTATATTGAACTAACGGAGACTCGGGAGAATATATATGTGGAAAATGAGAATGAGGTCCCGTTTCGACGACCTGAACCTATGCGCAATCAACGCGCTAAACAAGATCACAATAAATAGTGTTGGTTATATAGGGACATTGGTCATATGACAGAAGAATTTAGGCAACTTGTAACGCTTTGGATAGCCAAGATCGTTACACTGTGTACTAAATAGTGCTAGACTCGCTAAATGAGTCATTTGGCCATAAATATGTAACTAAATGAAATTAACGGCTTAGGGTTAAATTTTTTGGACTGAAGGAATAATTGTTTTATTAAAACGTTAAGTTCGTACATGAGATCCCATAATAAACATTTACAAAGCCGTTTACAGTTCCAAAAGGGTAATTACAATTCAAAAGTTACAAATAGCAGACCTAAGCGACTAAATAGGGATTGGCCCTAACTCCTCTGAGAAACCCCGGCCGTGGTGGTCAAGCTCTCCAACTCATCACCACCGAAGCTCTCCAACTCATGGCTGGTCCAACTTTCCCTTCCCCTTACTAGCACCATATAGCACACGTGAGCCAATGCTCAGCAAGAAAACTAAAACATGCTCATAAGCAGTTAATAACATATTGCATAATCATAATATGCATGCTTAGCAGTAATAACCATACTCATGCATGCATTCTATTAATATAAATTACTATAGTGCCATATCGAGGCCAGTTGCCCTAATTAATTGACTAATAAGTCATACTGGAGTACAGTGCCCTGGGATATGGGACTAACAAGTCACCCTGGGGCCCGTTGCCCTATCCTATGTATAACCAGCCTTGGAGCTGGCCCAGCGTACCTAGCGCTTTAGATTTCCATGACCATTGGGTAGGACAAGCGTATAAAGCGCTATTGATTAGGCCTAACCATAACGACCAGTGCTCAGAGTGCTATTGTCGCCCTTGACTTATAAGTGAATGCTTTCAACCAGTGCTCAATGCTATTTCCATCCTTGACTTATAAGCCAAGCCTTTCTCAATCAGATAATGCAAATAGACATACATTATACAACAATTATCCAGATATAGAGCATTCAACATGCTTAATGAAACAATCACAAGCATAATCATAATCATCACATTTACAGAGGCCCAAGCCCCTAATCAAATCTATATTCAACAACTAGGCCAAGCCCTAATCACACATATCACGTATTGGGTGCAGTTTCTTACCTTTGGTCCAAGCACAAATTAAATATGATCGACCCTCGAGGACAATCCTGCACTGAGCCCTAGCAGTAACCTAGTCATAACCATAAGTAATAACCTCATTAAGATTCAAACAAACTTCGAGACCACTCTTGTGCTCTCGGGACTTCCAATCCCACCCAACGGGGTGGTGGAACCATCCCTCGAGCCCCCAAGTTCTTCTCAAGCCCTAAAATTGGGTTTTATTGAGATTGGTATAGAGCAAGGGTGCCCAAGAATATGGTAGGGGCACCCAACCAAGTCAGAGAGCCCCTTAGCCCTTCACCCTACATTGTGCAGGGGCGCCCTAACCCAAACAGAAAGCCCCACTACACTAAAGTAAATTTTAAAATGGAGGGAAATAAGAAAAATGGCTCGGTACTTTTGGGTAGCCCGCTCAATTAATGTAAAAGCCTTTTTTTTTAGCAAATGTAAAAGGCAAAAGCATTATTTCCAACTAATTTTGTCTGATTCCTCTTCTGCTCCGCCGCAAGAGCTGCTCTGAAAGCTCCACTTTGGTTGATGTTGCTCGATGTGGCGTCGACTTTGCCTTGAGCCAGGGATTGTCAACATTCTGGTAGACGTACCTAAGCTTTCTCATGTCGAGGCAGTCTCGGATCTTGACCCGTACTAGCTGGGCATTCTCGCCGTAGAACAAAAACCTGGTATTGAGCCAATCCGGGTCAGTGAAATCTCTTCTTTTTCCTCCAAGGGTTTTCACACACTCCATAATCGGTCAATGTTCGAGTGGTGGGCAAAGAATATTGATAAATAATTGTTCTTCTCTACCAGTCGTGGGAACACCGACATCTGCAGGGCTGTACTCAAGGTATCTGTTCCATGTTTAATTGATAACTGTACAAATGGTTTTCCTCTTTATTTTTAATTGATTTTAGGTTCCATGCCAATTTGTTTGGGATGAATTTTCTTTGTTTGCTTGTATATTTTAGGGGCTTTAGAAATTTTCAAAGTTTCTTATTCCCAGATTTTGTTTCGAAATTTTGCTCTGTAATGTTATGCTCTATATTTCTATTTTTGAAACAGAAGTTTAACAAGTGGCTGAAAAGATTTTATAGTGTTTGATAAGATTCTCAGATTGGGCAAAGCAACAATATAGTAAAAAATCATGAAAATGATAAGTTATTTTTTTTAATATTTGACTACATTATTTTTTATTATTTATGTAATGTCACGTAATGCAAGGCATACGCCTAACTATATATATATATATATATCTATTTATATATGACATGAATCTCTCTTATGTTTTACATTGCATTAGAATTTTAACCAAAACTACTTTTCTGCTTTCAGGTTTGTGATTTTTTTAGTTTTGTCTAAACACTTATTAATTCAGTTTTAGAGTGTGGTATATATGGTTTTGTTTATGGTAGTTTACAATCATCATGCTTGAATTTTATGTGTTTATATGTTTTATTCTAGTGAAGTCTCTATCCACCCATCACCATATTCAAGAGATTGTTCTTCTTAGTGAAATGCCTTGATTAGCTACTGCCTAGCCAATATTAATTGAAGTTGCACAGAGTGAACTCATCTATATGCCAATTTCAACATATATCATGCATATTACATCCTTTGTTGTTTTCTTTAACCTTTTTTGCACATCAAATTAATAAGTCAGTCAATTTCTTCCGAACCAAAGTGTCATTTACATGCATTATTTAAAAGGGTAGAATAAGAACTTGTTTTGTGAGGCGACTCTAACTTGCATTCTGATATCCCTAAAATTTACTTCTCATTTGGTTAACTAAGTCTTGCATATTTCCGTCAAAGAGACTGAACCACCCTTTCTTTGTTGTGCTGAACACTTTAAACAAAAAACCGACCATTCTTTTTTTCTTTTCATTTTTCCTTTTCTTTTAAAAATTCAAAATCAATAGACAAATCCAAGATTCCACATTTCAAAATTGGTCCATGTTTTTTAGGAAGATCAGCAAAACAACATAAAATTCAATTAAATTGGGTCCTTGACTTTTTTTAGTTTGGTAATACATTATAAAGTTTGATAGAAAATTTTATTTTTCTGGAAAAGAGAAATCAGAGGGAATTTCCATTGCTTTTGTATTCACATTTGTGATTGTCCTTGGCTTTGCTGTTGAGAAGTGGGAATTTGGATAGAGTAATTGTAAAATTTGTTAGTGCGTAATTTGCTACTTTGGTTTTCCTGATCATTTTTCAATTTTAAAATATACAATTCATCTTATCCTAATGATGACAAGTGTTTCTTATTTGTTCCAGTTTCACTACCACAACGAGCGGCCATGAGTTGTTGTGAATGTAAGAGTTGCTGTGAATATAGTTACATTCCAAATTAAAAGATTCTAACGTTCTTGATTCTAACAGCTTGTGTTTATGGTATTGTTTCATAAAACCGTATTTATGCTTTTCCCTTTTCCCTCTTCAGCACCCCAAAGACAGCTTGTGTCTGTTCTGAAATTGATGTTTCTCCTCACCACTCCATAGACAGCTCACTGAAGTTATTTTCCTTAGACACACACAATCACGCACTCACACCTCTAGGCTTCTCTTCATCAGTCCCCGAACAGTTTAGACTTCAGATCTTTGGATGGTAAGTCTTCTACGCTTGCAGTTTTAGTTTATATACATAAATAATTCGTTAGTTCAGTTTCCTAAAGCATCTTTATTGATATGTTTTTTGTTAGATTTAAACACAATTTTATTCTTATTTTGCTAACTAGTTTAAACTACATTGGTTATGAGCTCTCTCTGTAAGGTAATAGATGATGCCCTCTAAGTGTTTGTGAAAATGATGCAAAGAAAAGTGTCAGTATTTGATCAATCTTTTTGTAATGTGGCTATTTTGATAATCATTATTGCTTCCTTTGATTCATTATTTTTTCATAATAGAGCTGAGCTTGTTCAGTGTTTGTTAGATTGATTCTCTTGTTTACATTTTAAATTAATTTTTTAATTTGTAGTTTATTTTAGAGTATTGTATGAGACAGTAATTTCATTATTTCTTTCATCATGAAAATGAGTTATAATCCATATATTTCCTCAAGCATATGTATGCAATTGGCTAGTATAAAGAGGTCATCTTTTAAAACCAGGTAGTCATAAAATATTGTATATACACAGTGCTATGTATGGTATTGGCTAAATATATAATATTTTAGTTAAATTCAATACCATAAACATATCCTTAACTTGAGAAAATGTATAAAGAGGTGGAAGAGGGTTGAGAGACAATGTTTTATGTGTTTGGTTTTAATGGTATCAGGAGAGTAGAATTTTTCTCCTGTAGGTAAGCTACCATTTATAATGATGATATTCTCTGCTCTTTTCAACAAAAATTTGGGACTACTTGGTTAACAATCTAAGGCCTACATTTTGCAATACTTAAAAGAATCAATGTACTATTGTTGAGACAAGCTAATGGTCTTATGCTCTTTATTGGTTTCTTTTTTATTTAAAAAAGGCTTTTGTTTATGCTGACAAAGAACACATTATGAATGATGGTTCTTCATTTTTATTCAACATTGTTAGTTTCGACTATTCTTTTCCTTAGTCCCTATAATAATATGATAACCATATATACCCAAAAATTAATATATAAAAGAATTTTTTTACTTATAGTATCATTTAATTTTAATTTTGTATTAATCTTTTAGGTATTGATTATATTCTTTAGGTTGTGGATTGAATTGGCAAGGAGTATTGCAAAGTTAATTAATTTAATTATTAATTGCAAGAGGTACGGAAGTATGCTCTCTTAACTCTTTTATTAATATCATACAACTGTTAGAGGAGTTTGAATATCTTAAATATTCATTCGTAGAGAAGTAGGTTCTGAGATTACAATTGTGTGCTGCGGTGATAATAGAAGATTGAAAACTTGTGTGTCTCAGAGAAGTAGGTTTTGGAAAATTTATTTGTGTGTTGCGGTGATATAAGGAAGAAAACTTATTGTGTGTTGTTTGAATTTTTTTACTTGGTATTGATAGATGGTTAGGTTTGTTAGGAAAATATGTATTTTGCCTCAATGGAAATAATAATAAATTACAACTCTATGCAATATATTACAAATAAATAATGATTGATTAAAAAGAGTTACAACTCTATAACTAAAAATTACAAATAAACAAAGAAAATGAAGAAGATGATAAAGAAGAAGAGAATAGTAAAATACAACTCTAAGCAAAAGGTTACAAATAAAGTAAAGTGTTTGAAACAAAAGAAAAGAAAAGATTACAACTCTTGAACAAGAAATACAAGTAAATAGAGAAGAACAATATAAAGATGAAAAGCAATAGAATGAAAGAAAGAAACAAGAAACAAAAGATAAACAACTTTCACTCACACTACCAAGGTGAAGAGTGTTGGGGATCACCAACTTGAACAAGGTTTGAAACCTTTGTCCAAAAGCTTATTTCCCCCTAATTCAAGCACTAAGGGATCTCTCACAGATTATTGGAAATGCTTTATGGAATTATCAAGCCTCAAGGTGTTTCTAGCCATGTGCTCTAATGGATAGAAATGATGTGTCTTACAAGTAAGCATTAGGCTCCTATTTATAGAGTTTTGAGACACCCTTTGAATTTCAAATTCCACCAACCCCCATGGCTGTTACCAATGATTAATTTGATGTTTTATTGTAATGACCCAACTACTCTAGACTTTTGGACCATTAACGAAAACTATACATAAACACTAATCTTAATAAATCTTTACAAGTGAAAAGACCATAACTTTATTAAGAAACTTGTAAAAATAAAAGTTAAACTTACATAAAATATCAAGTAGGATATGGGATCCCATTGTTTTAAAATCAAAACAAGACATAATTAAAAAGAGATTTACATAATAAAATGCGGAAAAATACATGTAAAAACCATAAGAAACAAAACTACATCCTCGAATCGAAACGCTCGGCTCTTGAATCCATTCCGCCTCAATACACATTCTCCAAGCTTCCAAGAACCTTTCCCGCCACTAAGACTATTTTCCTGCACATATAAACAAAAAGGAGTGAGCCTAATGCCCAGCAAAGAAAATCTAACACATAGTCCATATACATAAATTTCATAAAAACAAAAAAACATAACAAAACATAACACGTATATCACATACATACTATAATGGCCATTATTACTTGGGGTCCCATAAACTAAACAAGTCATATTCCCATTAGATTAGTGGGGTCTTGCTAGCTAAGCAAGTCATATGCCCATAATCTATTTGGGGCTTGTTAGTCATATAGGTCATATGCCCAAGCCTACAAACATACATAACATAAAAATCATAAGATAACATATAAAAACATATAACATATAAATTCTATCCTATTTTCCTTACCAAAATTACCGGGATATGAGGACAGAGTTGGGACTTTGGAACACTCCTAAAAACCATTTGTAATAGAGTGAGTACTTTGAAGACAAGAAATGAAAGGAATGGGAGGACTATACCATTGAGAATATACTTACCAAAAACGTATGTGCAAGTTCTTAGATTTCCTAACCAAAATAAAGAATAAGGTTAGAAGGCTGAGTAGAAGACTATGAGAACTTAAATAAAATAATACCAATGAACTAGAGTGTGGAAATACCTTGAAGACTTGTAAGACCAATCTAAACCTTGAACTGAAATTCTATAAAACCTTACTTCTCAAGTGTTTGATAAGCTTATGATGATCAAGCTTATGATTCCCAACCCAAGTGTTTACACTCTCACACTCACCTAGCAACTTGCAGCCTCTGAACTTAGAGTAATAGATGAATAAATGGCTGGGTACTAGGTCTTATTTATAGAGTTTAGGAATGAAAAGATCTCATTTAACTTGAATAAAAATAATGGCTTTTTAAGTGAAAATAATTTGAATTATCGTTCAGCAGAGGCTGAAGACTCGTTCAAAAAGGTCCTGGACTTATCAATAGGTTGAAGGTTTGAATGGAGAATGATTTCAAAAACTTTCAAAATGTGCTGAGAGGGGCGATATATCGCCCCCTGTAGGTGATATATCGCCTAGGCCAGTATGCCCGAGGCATTCATGCATCGTTTCGTGTTTTCCGTATCTTCGTACTGCGATATATCGCACCCTATAGCTGCGATATATCGGCATACGCTGAATATTTAAACATGAAATTACACATTTTTAGCTTAATTTGAATTGAGTAAATAGCCTTGACTAAGCCCTTTAACGTTTTCAAAGCTGCTGACTGACCTTAGAGTATTCAAATTTTAACCTTAATATATTTAATCCTCAAAATACTTAATCATTAATAAACCTATACATAACATGTGCTATTATCCTATTGGTTCTTATATAAACCTTATAGTATAATAAATATTATCCTCATTATCAATCATATTAATCAAACCTTAGGTTAAAATTAATATTCTTAAACTATAGGTTAAACTTAGAAAATCTACAAGTACTACTACGAGTGTCCAAATAAATCCCGGTCTGAACCAAAAATCCACAGTCATAAAGATAATACTATTATTACTATTATACTACTATCTACTTAGCTAAGTAAAGTTCTTGGACTCTACAATTCTCCCCTACTAAAAAGAATTTCGTCCTCGAAATTTACTTACCAAATAACTCCGGATACCGGCTTTGCATGTCCTCCTCCAACTCCCACGTTGCCTCTCGTTCAAAACTATTACTCCATAGGACTTTGACTATAGGAAAGCTCTTGGACCATAACTGCTTCATCCCCCTATCTAGGATGCTAACCGGTCGTTCCTCGTAACTCAAGTCTTTCTGGAGTGCTATCGTATCGTACTTGAGAACGTGAGATGGGTCTGACACATATTTGCATAGCATCGAGATGTGGAACACATTGTGACTATCTGCTAGTGCTGGCGGTAGGGCTAGTCTATACGCAACAGCTCCCACTTTGTCCAATATCTCAAAAGGACCTATGAATCGGGGACTAAGCTTGCCTTTCTTCCCAAACCGCTTTACACCTTTCATAGGAGATATCTTCAAGAAGACTTGATCTCCGACTTGGAATTCCACATCGCGTCGCTTGGCATCCGCATATCTTTTCTGACGGCTTTGAGCAGCAAGCATACGATGTCTAATAAGCGCTACTGCTTCTTGAGCTTGTCTAACAGCTTCGGGACCTAGAAGCTGCCTTTCTCCTACCTCGTCCCAGTGAAACGGTGATCGGCACCTTCTTCCATATAGCAACTCATAAGGTGCCATCCCGATCGTTGACTGGTAGCTGTTGTTGTACGAGAACTCGATCAACGACAAGTACTTATTCCATGATCCTCCGAAATCAAGTACACACGCGCGTAGCATATCTTCTAAAATCTGAATCGTACGCTCGGACTACCCATCTGTCTGAGGATGAAAAGCTGTACTAAGGCTTAACTTAGTACCCATAGCTTGCTGTAAACTTCCCCAAAATCTCGACGTAAACACTGATCCTCTATCTGACACTATCGTCTTGGGGACTCCATGCAACCGTACAATCTCTTGGATGTAGATGTCTGCATATTGGTCTACCGTGTATGAAGTCTTAACAGGCAGGAAATGAGCCGACTTGGTTAGTCTGTCTATTACTATCCAAGCGGAATCATGCTGCTTATTCGTCCTTGGAAAACCCGTCACGAAGTCCATAGCTATATCGTCCCACTTCCATTCTGGTACGCTAAGCAGTTGCAATAAACCTGCAGGCCATTGATGCTCTGCTTTCACTTGCTGGCATATAAGACACTTAGATACATACTCTGCTATGTCCTTCTTCATTCCTGGCCACCAGTAGATTACCTTGATGTCATGAGTCATCTTGGTAGACCCTGGGTGAACTGAGTACGGGGTACTGTGTGCTTCTTCCAGAATCGTCTTCTTAATACTTTGATCATTTGGCACACATACCCGATCCTTATATCTCAATAAACCTTGGCTAGAGATTGAGAAATTTGTAGCTTTGCCTTCTCTGACTGCACCCATATGTGCAGCTAGTGTGTCGTCATGTCTCTGTCCAATCCGTATGTCCTCTAGCAGATTCGATTGGATAGACAAGTAAGCCAGCTTGCCTATAACTACTTCTATTCCGGCACTGATCAGCTCCTGCTGTAGCGGCTTTTCTATTTCGGATAAAGCTGCTAAATTTCCATAACTTTTTCTGCTAAGTGCATCGGCAACTACGTTCACCTTCCTCGGGTGGTATAGGATTTCGCAGTCGTAATCCTTTACTAACTCCAACCACCTGCACTGCCTCATGTTGAGCTCCTTTTGAGTAAAGAAGTACTTTAAACTCTTGTGGTCCGTATAAATCTCGCAGAGAGAGAAGGAATATTGCAGAGAGAGATACATAGAAAACCAAGTACCCATAAGAGGATATCCACGAGAAAAGAAGGAGGAGGACGAAAAGCATACTTTGATTCTACTTCTTCTTTTTCTTCTATCTTTTCCTTTTCTGTAGTATATACTCTTAATTATATATATTTCGTGAAACTGAAGTATTAGTCATGGATGAACAAACTCTGTTTTGGATTGTAATTACTGGTTTGAACATGAGCTAAACCTTTTGAGATTTGAATAGCTATGAACCCTTATGCTTTGAATTAATTAATCTTGATGCATGACTTTAGTAAATTTGCCTTTGTTCATTCAAGTGAGCTTACTGTTTTTTTATTGTTATTAATTGGCCGTGAGTAACAATTTGCTAAGCTAGATCTGGTTCTGGAAAGGCTAGATCTAGTAGATACAACTTGGATGATGCAAGAGAATTTCCATGTTTGGGTTATTCTTAGTAAGTAAGATAGGAATATTTTACTACCTTGCATAACTTGAGAATTAATGTTTAATTGTTGTTCTGCAACCTGATTAAATATAGGAATATATTCAATTAAGTAGTAGAACTTAATCAGTGAGTTTTGGAAAAACCTCACGAGCATATCTAGAATTCTGTTAACTCTGTGCAACTTTGCTGAACGAATGTTGTAACAACTGGGCAGATAAAACATAGGGGGGATTTAGCTATTCAAGTCTATCATTCCATAGACACTTTTTCTTGCAATTAATTTTCCAGTAATTGTAGTCACATTTTAAGCAGGTTTTATTTACAGTAACTTAATTTTAGATTCATTACTCAATCATTCCCATATTTTTCTTTATTTCAAGTTGTTAATTAATTGGTTTTACATTTACTTTAATTTGCAATCCCTGTGGAGACGATACTCGATTTATCATTATATTACTTGTTGATGATTGCGTGCACTTGCGTAGAATAATTTTCACAACAATTGTTGCTTGTTCAAAAAAGAAAATGCTAATGCTCAAGTGTGTCCCACCTGTCAATATCCAAGATGGAAGCAAAATGAACACACAACGGAGATTATACAAGGGCAGCCTGCAAAATTGTTAAGATATTTTCCTATTACACCAAGGTTTCAAAGGATGTTCCGAAATGAAGAGAGAATTTCATGCTTAAAGTGGCATTCAACTAATAAAAGAATGGATGGGAAAATGTGCTACTCGGTAGATTCAGAGGCTTGGGATGTAGTTAATGAGAGATGGCCAGATTTTTCACTTGAAGCGTACAACCTTCGACTAGGACTTGCTGCTAATGGGATCAACCCTTTCAAAAATAGGAGTTCTACATATAATTGTTGGCCAATAATGCTCATTGTATACAATTTTCCACCTTCAATGTGCATGAAGAATGAATTCACATTTCTTTCTATGTTGATTCCTGGACCAAAACAACCTGAGAATGACATAGATGTTTATTTGGAGCCCTTAATAGATGAGTTACTAGAATTTTGGAAAGGTGTGTATACATATGATGCTTCTACAAAAAGGTTTTTTTAATTTAACGGCCATGCTATTATGGACCATAAATAATTTTCCAGCTTATGGAAACTTAGCTAGATGTGCGACTAAAGGGAAGTATGGTTGTCCTATATGTGGAGAGAGCTCAAATTTTGTTTGGTTGAATCATAGTAAGAAGATGTCTTTTTGCAATCATATTCGATTTCTTCCACAACATCACCCATATCAAAAGAAGAAATATACAACTGCTAGGGCAAGGGAAAGAGCACCACAATGTCCAACTATATTAGCAGGTGTTGAAGTAGCTGAGCAGTTAAGTGAATTAACTAATGATTTTGGCAAGGGTAGAAAGATGGGTCGTGGTTCAGAGTTTGATGAAGGATGGAAGAAAAAGTCAATTTTTTTTAGGCTCCCTTATTGGGAGATCTTGGTTGTTCGTCACAACTTGGATGTTATGCATGCTGAAAAAAAATGTTTGTGAAAGCATTCTTAAAACATTGTTGGATTGCAAAGGAAAATCTAAAGATCATTACAACACAAGATTAGATTTGACAGAGATGGGAATTATGACTCATCTCCACCCATATGAAGAAGAAGGAATTACTCGTCTTCCTGCTACAGTTTACATTTTGTCAAAATCAGATAAGAAGTTGTTTTGTAAGAGACTATTTGACTTGAAATTGTGTAGATATGGAGAAACATAAGCTAACAGGACTTAAATCTCATGATTGTCATGTGATTATGCAGCAATTGTTAGCTATTTCTATAAGGGGTTAAATGGAGGAAGGTTGCAGAAAGACAATCCTTCGACTTTGTAGGTTTTTCCATGAATTGTTTCAACGTGTGGTTGATAAGGAGGAGATTATAAAATTGGAATTAGAATTTGCAGAAATTGTCTACAAACTAGAAGAATATTTGCCACCTTCTTTCTTTGATCCAATGATTCACTTGGTTGTCCATTTAGCGCGAGAAGTCAGACTTTGTGGTCCGGCGCAATTTCGATAGATGTACCATTTTGAGAGGTATATGAAAGTATTGAAAGGATTTGTATCAAATTATGCACGACCAGAAGGATGTATTGCAAATCGCTATCTTGCTGTTGAATGTGTACGCTTTTGTGAGACCTTTCTGAAGCATAATGATAATCAAGATAGTACTCAAATTGAAGAAAATCCACTGTCAGCTGGAGAATGCTTTGAACTTGACCAAGGGGATGTAGCAATAGCCCATCGGTATGTGTTATTCAACTCAGATATTGTAGCACCATATCTCAATATCCATATGGATGAGCTGAAAGAAATGCACAAAAACTTGAATCATAATCAAACTTTGCTATGGAATCGACATTCTGAAGGGTTCCCCCTATGGTTTTATGATAAGGTTACACTCTAAAGTAAAGATACAAGTTTACAATTTCATTTAGTATATGAAATTTATTTGACATCAATATTTTTTTCTTTTCAGATTTCTAAATCTAACAAAGTAGATGACATGTTAGCGCAATTGGCTGAAGGCCCAAGTCATAGTGTCATTTCCTATAAAGGTTACATGATTAATGGAATTCGGTTTCATAAAAGAGGTGCTAAAAAAACTACTAAAAACAATGGTGTATACTTGGAATCACATGGAAGTGGGCAGTTGAATGATACAAAAGAGTATTTTGGAGTTATCAAGGATATAATAAAGCTTGATTATTGTACTTTTAAGGTGCATTTATTTTGGTGCGATTGGGCAAATATTCGAAATGGTGTTAAGAAGTTGGATTTCTATACACTTGTAAATTTTAATATAGGGAAAAATCAGTCTATTAGGGATCCATATGTATTAACATCTCAAGTTAAAAAGGCATTTTATGCAAGAGAGAATGAGTCATCTAATTGGTATATAGCATTAAAGGATTCAAATAGAAGGTGTTTGGGGCTAGAATGAAACAATCTAAATGATTTCATTCAAATTTATGCTACTCTTATGACTCTTTAAATGTAATTCTTTTCATACTTTCAATTAAACAAAGTTGATTTTATTTACTCTTTGGCTGATATTGTGTTTCTAATTTTATATATTAATTATTTATCTTATTTAGGAAGATAAGGATATTATGCATTTATGATTTCAGTTCTTATGTTATTTTGTTTTTTATTGTAGTAATTTCAATAAAAAATGAGTACATTACGAAAATCTACGAGAAAGTAAAAAAAAAATACCTCCGCCCAGGTGCATTATGCAATATTGTTGCCCAAAAAAGAAAAAAATCATTCAAAAGTCAAGCTGACTGGGATGATATGTTGGACGAAAGCCCTATTCTAAATAAAAAGAGTGTCCTACATAAGTTTTCAGCACCTGCTAGAGTTGTAATAGACTCACCACCTGCTCTTAGTACAAGAGCGACAACTCGTCGTATGGTTTACAATGGGGAGACATATCCAAATGATAATATGGCAAACATGGAGATGTCACTTGGAAGTTCAGGGACTAGAAGATCCCTTAATGATGAAGTAGAAAGGTTATTGGAAGAAGGAAGAATTTCTAAAGAGGTTGAAAATGAGGAACTGCAAGAAGTGGCTGAGGCTGAACATGAAAAAATGGCCGAGGTAGAATTTGAAGAAGTTCCTGAGGTGGAACTTGAAGAACCAGAAATAATGGCTGAAACAAATGAAAATATAAGTATTTCCCCAGCTATAAGGCAACAAATGCGTCAAGCTCTTAGAAAATCTGATCGATTACAAAGAAAAAAACAAGTGAGACAATTCAAAATGAGTTCCAAGAAGCACCTCAAGATAGAAATGCAAATGAAATGAATGCACTCAAAAAGACTAGGGGCAGGACTACATTCGCAAATCTTACTAAGAGAAATAATGACTCATGAAATTAAATTGGAATGAAAAAGGCCAACCAGTTGGTACTAACTCGGTACAATTTTCTTCTTTTGTGGGTGCTCTTGTGAGGGAGATAGTTCCTTATACCATTTCAAATTGGAGGAAAATTTCTCCAATCATGAGAGACGTTCTTTGGGCATCTATTTAGGTAGCATTTACAAGTTTTGTGGTTATATTCTTTCTTTTCTTTAATATTCAGCTCTCATCAGAAACATATAATATGTTATTCTATATCTTATTGTAGGCAAAATATGATTTACATGAATATTGGCAAAAGAAGATGTGCTTTGAAATGATGGCAGACCTATGGAGATCAGCAAAATCTAGACTAGTCAAGGATGTTATTGATGCTAAAACTGAGAATGAACGACTAGCATTAAAGCCAGATTGCATAAAAAGTGATGTAGAATGGAGGGCGTTTGTTAAACAAAAAACTAGTAAATAACATATGGTAAGATTTGAAATAAGTGATTGAATATTTAAGTAAAGATCAAAATATTTTTTTTCCTAATGTTGGTTTCTTATTAAATAGGCTATAAGGGCCAAATTTCAAGAGAGGAGAAAGAAAAGTGTTCCACACACCTTAAGTCGAAGAGGATATGCTCTAACAATCAATGATATGGTAACAATTAATATTTTTAGTGAATATATTTTGGTTCTTATTATTAGTCTTTATTTTATATTCTACATTTTTTTTATTGTGCAGAAAAAACAAACTGAAGGGGGAAAAGTAACTAGGATCGACGCTTTTCGGAGAGCCCATACCAAGAAGAATGGTGAACCAATCAACCAAACAGCATCTGAAGTTTTTGTGAGTATTTATTATTTAATTTTGGATATTTATACTTGTTCACTATTATTGTACATTAGCTGTACTATTTTATATGTAGGAAGAATTGGCTGAAATATACGCGAAGACCCAAAATCTAGAACTACAAACAATACCAATGAGGATGCATTAACAAAATTATTTGGTAATCCAAAATCTGGACACTTAATCGGACAAGGAAGGGGGGTAACAAGGTCAAAATTAACTGTTGTTAATATGTGTAAAGACAAGATGACATTGTTGGAAGAAGAGCAGTTAAATATGAAGATTCAAATTGCACTTGGTAACAATTCTTTCTTGCACTTATATAACTCAAAATTTGTATTTTTGAAATAAATCTTATCTTGTTGTTTATATTTAGGGCGGTAGAGCAACAACAAGTGAGGGGCAGCCCCACAATATTCTACAATCCAACAATATTCCTTCTCCTAAGGTAAATCTTCAAATTCTTTTCTTTCTTTTTAAGGAAACAAATACAAAAATTAATATACTGTCTTCAAAATTAATATTGTAGAGTGTTGGAGTTAAAAAGGGTCATAACTTTACAGAAGCAAGGAATGCTTTCTACTTGCTCGATTGGTTACATGCAATTATTGCTGAAGGCCGTTGGGAATCTAGTGATCCAGAGTTAGAGGTGCACGAAATTCCGCTTGGACCAGATTTTATGTGTGTATGGGTTGATGTTGCTGTTGTGCCTGGTGCTTATTTATATCGTCCTAACTATGTGATGCTTACTATACGAGAAGTTGTTGGTTCAATAGTTGCATGGTCTTCTCAGAAGGTTATTCCAAGAGGTATTTATTTGGTTATTTGATTATATAAATGCTTGTTCAACATTAACTGATATGCAATCCAAGATTATGATAGTATTATTTGATTGATTTGATAGGGAAGATGAGAAAGACAAAATGATAACAGGGCCAATTTGAATTAATATTATGCACCATTTAATTAAAGTTCTAAGGTCACTTGAGTATAGATAGTTGTAGTAATGTGTGTAATGTAATAACTTGTTTATTATTTAAACTCAATTATTGTAAATTTGGTTATGCGTCATGATATTATTGACTATTTTAGATGAATGATATGATATTTCATGACCTCATTAGTTTATCTTTTATGTTTTATTTACCAGATTCAACAAGTGAAGTGCAAAAGAAATTCTTATTTGGACGGCTTTGGTGTGCTGACATTTGGAAAATCACGAATTCCTACCTTTACTTTTGAATATGCAACTGTTTAAGACCATTTTGTTGATTATTGTGAGAATGTGTTTGTTTACGTTAATTAGGCAGTGTTGAATATCTTCAGACTTTTGGATTGTTTTTAAGATAATCTTGAATGTATTTTGACACAATTATTTAGTTATATGTGTTATGAACCATATAATTGGTACTCAAAAATATATTTGTACAATGTTAAGGGTGTCTTAAGTATATTAAATGAAGCGGGTTTGAATTAAAGCAGTAAAAAATAATTATAATGTACAGGTTTATATAATAATAATTCAAGCTTATACAAATATTAAAATAATACAAAAACGGTGTTATTGTATCTTTTATAATAACACTTGTTTATAAGCATAAAATTATGTCATGCAAACTATTTTCTATAATGCAGAAAGTGAGTTATTATAAAGTGTATCATAACACTACTTTATAAGTACAAAAAAGTGTTATATAATATATTTAGAAATAGCATAATGAAATACTTATTTAACTATTAAAACAACACAACAAAAGTGTTATCGTAGGCTATACCATAACACATGTCTATAACTATGGAAAAGTGTTATGTAAAGTGCTCTGACCTACTATAACACCGCTTTCCTTAACACATCAAAAAGTGTTATTGTATATATTTGATAATACTTTTTCGGTCTTATTGAAAGTATATTTTCTTGTAGTAGCCTTCCCCTGTATAGCACACGGGTGCCAAACCCTAGGGTAGGGGCGTTACCTTGCGAACCTAGAAATTCTGGGTTTTCCACTTGCGTTCTCCCTAAACTCAAACCACCAAAATCCACCCCAAACTCATAATTGAGCCTCAGAAGATCATCAATACATTAAGACCACCAAAACTCAACCTTAAACTTGATCAAAATCCCAGCAAAACTCAAAACCCACATCTTGAGCTTCAAAGCTCAAGAACACCTCAAGAACATGAAGAATATATAGGAAAAACAAAGAGAATTTCTTACCTCAGTTGTTAAGCTGCAATCCTTAGCTGCCTATGCCCAATTTCTAGCTTCAATTTCCCAACCCTTGATCTTTTCTTCCTCCGAAATTCAAAAACACCCGAAGTAATGAGAGAGAGAGAGAGGTTAACAAGAGAGAGATGATTGTTTCCTTGGTTCCACTAGCTTCTAGATTAACTGAGTATATCTCTTCCTTAGCCTAGAAATAACTAAAATACAAGTTGCCCTTAGCTTTGCTCTCTTATACCCTCAAGGGCAAACTAGTTTTTTGTCACATGTCTCGTTAATCATAATTAACGCCTCATAATTCCCGTTACTTCCAATACCCTTAAATATCCACTAATCAATTCCCATTACCTGATAAATCCCGGTAATGTACTTACCAACATACCCCTAGGCTCACCCCAAGCTGGGTATTTAACCCCGTTATGACTAAATCACTACTTTGCTCGCTAGGATCATCTCGTGATGAATTATCCACATAATAATGTGATCTCAATCAACATGCATATATATATGTACAAGTATGCCCTCAATGGGCCAAAATTATAAAAATACCCTTATAATAAGATACGAGCCCATAATCATGCTTAATAAGCCTAAACATGTAAATACAATCATATTATAATATAACTTGCATAATTCATATAATCATGCATGTCATCATATAGTAATGCAATTAAATCGATTATTGCCCTCCTGCCCCTAATCAAGGCACTAAGCCTTATTAGGGAATTTGAGACGTTACAACAATCCCTTCCTTACAATAATTTAGTCCTCAAAATTTTACCTGAACAGCTCGGGATACTGATCTTGCATGTTGGACTCTAACTCCCAGATCGCCTCCTCGACCTTGTTGTTCCTCCATAATACCTTAACCAAAGATATGATTTTGTTTCTCATGGCCTTGTCCTTCTTGTCTAGTATCTGGACTGATTGTTCCTCATAAGATAGATCTGCATGTAGCTCCAAATCCTCGCAACTCAACACATGAGTCACGTCTGACACATACTTCCAAAGTGTCAAAATATGAAATACATTGTGTACGACTGACAGTGTTGGAGGTAAAGCCAATATATAAGCTACCTAACCAATCCTCTCTAGTATCTCAAACGGTCCTACAAATCTAGGGCTTAGCTTGCCCTTCCTCCCAAATCTCCTTACCCCTTTCCATGGTTAGACTCTAAGGAAGACATAGTCTCCAACTTGGAACTCCATGTTCCTACGCTTCGGGTCTGCATAACTTTTCTATTTACTTTGAGAAGAGAGTATTTGAGCTCTGATCTTCTCAATAGCCTCATGGGTCTTCTGAACTGCCTCTGCACCCAAGTATGTCTTGTCCCCCATCTCATCCTAGTGAATGAGCGATCTACATTTCCTACCATACATCATCTCATAAGGAGCCACCCAATGGTCAACTAATAGTTGTTATTGTAGGAGAACTCTATCAAAGTCCAGTACACGTGCTCGCAGCATGTCCTCTAATATTTTTATCGTACTCTCAGATTGTCCATCTATCTGAGGATGATAAGTTGTACTAAATTAGAGTATGAAGCTTTATTGGCAGGACTGCGACTAGCTTGAGAATTGAAAGCTAAAGCTATACATTGCTACAGTGATTCTCATCTCATAGTAAATTAGGTACGGGGTGAGTACCAAGCCCAAGGAACTAAAATGGCAGCTTACTTAGAAATATTCAAATTTGCATTCGAGCAGTTCAAATACTACACGTTTGAACAGACCCCAAGAAAATAAAACTCAAATGCAGATGCACTAGCCCGACTTGCATAACTAGGGAGGCTGGCACACTAAATGTAGTTCTAGTAGAATTTATAGCACAACCCTATTTTACCGAGCATGAAACACCAGATATTGAGATGATTGATACGAAACTAACCTGGATGACTCCAATACTTGAATACAAGAGCAATACCTGACGACCGGAATAAAGCTCAGAGGTTACTATATAAATTCCTAAGATATACGATTCTCAAGGAGAAGTTATATAAGAATAGTTACACTATGTCATTATTGAGATGTGTCACATTGCCAGAATCAATAAAAATCCTAAAAGAGATCCACAAGGGATTTTTTGGAAACCATGCAGGGGGCATAGCATCTCGAAGAAGATTATTAGACAAGGATATTTTTGGGAAACTATCAAAGCTGATGCCTTCACATATGTAAAACACTATGATAAATGTCAAAGATTCGCATCAATACCACGAGCTCCCCCAACCGAGCTATCAATGATGTCTAACTCTTGGCCATTGGTGGTATGAGGAATAGACCTAATAGGCTCGCTACCAGCAGGACGAGGTGGGGTCAGATATAAAGTGGTTGCGGTTGATTACTTAACAAAGTGGACTAAAGCATAACTGCTAGCTACTATTACCTCGAAAAAGTTATTGAATTTTTTGGTAAAAAAAATCCTATATCGGTAGGAAATCCCAAGAAAGATAGTCTTTGACAATGGAATTTAGTTTAATTGCGCGCTAGTCACACGATTCTGCGAAAAGAATAGAATAATAAAAAGTTTATCATCTGTGGCCCACCCATAAGCAAATGGGCATGTCGAAGTTGTTAATAAGACCTTAAAAACTTCTATTAAGAAGCGGCTCGATGAAGTAAAAGGAAGATGGCCCGACGAGACATGGCAACAACTCAGAATTCAACAGGACACACTCCATTCTCACTTGCCTATGGATGTGAAGCAATGTTACCAATTGAGGTGGAAGTATCAACTCTACGACATGAAGCCTACGACCACAACTCAAATCACCAACAACTTAAAGAAGCCTTGGATTTAATTAAGGAGAAGTGAGAAGACTCTCAAATAAGGAACGATGCATACCAGCAACGAGCTACAAGTTATTTCAACAAACGAGTTCGGTATAGGTAATTTTATGTTGGAGATATGGTGTAAAGACGTGTATTTCTGGCTGCAAGGGACACATAAGCAGGAGTGCTCAGACCAAACTAAGAAGGACCATATCTCATTGATGCAATAATTCGACCAAGAGTATATAAACTGGCACGGCTAAATGGAGACTTAGTCCCATGAACATGGAATAGTGAACATCTACGACTCTTCTATCAATAGTTTAGGGATTGATGTTTATTTTTAATGATGTAACATGTGATTATTATTAATGAAATTGTCGCATGCACCATTTTATTTGTGTTTTATAATTTTTTTCCTTGCACTTCATTGCAAAATAACCTAAGATCACAGCCTTAGGAATTTAAGGAGGGCATATATTGTTGGGAATGTATGACTTTACAATTTCTTATTCAATAACTAAAAATGGAAATAGTTCAATTAGAAGCCCTAATTGCTAAACAAGAACCTTATTCAAAATATGAATGCAAATCTTGATAATCAATTAAACATATTCATGGGATGAATGATAATCTTGATTACAAGAAACTAAGTAATTAAATGATGACAAGATTAACATAGAAACATTTAATCATCAATACTAACAATGAAAACACAATAGATTAACACAAAACAAAGTTAGGCTTAGATAGATACAACATTTAGTTTAGAGCAACTTGAATCTTCAAACTTTGTGAACTTCTAAGGCTTATACACAATATGAATATTGTTGTCCAAAATCTCTTTTCCAAGCCTTCCCTAATTTCTTGAAGCTTTATCCAAGTAGAATGAGATTTGGGATTGAACAAGCCTTAAAACTCATGCAAGTTAAGAAATGCTTTATGAGTTTCTTGGAGAAAACTTTGGTCTTTGAAAGCTAGAGAGAGAGAGAGAGTTGAAAAGTGTGATCAAAGCTTTACAACACTAATAACCCATATTTATAGTGTATGCACCGTCATTAGTCTAACCAATGAGAATAAATATTTTTAAAACATAACATTTGGAGTAAATCACGTAACTGTACGGTCTCGTAGGGACCGCCCAAGCAATATGTCGCCTGCTATGTAGCGATACATCGCCTGTTGGGGTTTTTACCTTCTAGGTAGTTCTAGTCGATGCGTCACCTCCCACAGGCTACGCATCACAGATGCCTCTATAATAACACCCCGAGCATGACCCGAAAATGTCTCCAAATGCCTCCAAAATGTTAGAGAATGTTTGGATAGCTCATTGTATCACTTCAGACCTATAAAAGTCACTTTTGGATGCCTTCTACACAATTTTATGTTTTCACTTCAACTTAAGTAAAAATCATTAATTTTTTTTCACCTCAATGTGTAAACATCTTAACCATTATATTCAATCAATCTCAACATATATGGTACTCGGATATAACCATTCCATGGGCTCGAAAATATAAAAACACAAAATCGAGTTCAAAGAACTTTAAGGGCACTAGCTTGGAACACTTTAGATGTTAATCAAGCATTAAGCTTATAAAAGTTTAAGAGAGTATAAGACTTATACAAAGTTTACTAACTCATAATGAATATGTGTAAACCGAGCTAATCTCATGTGTACTACAAATTTTTTTTGAAACACGAACTTAAGTAGTCGTAGTTCAAGCTAAGTATGCTTTTGTTAACAAGCATACAAATTTCAAGCACAATTATATGCATAAACTACATGGATAACAAGTGTAGAAACATGTATGAAAACTCAACAATACTTGAAGGTCCAGACCCAGTAACAAGCCTGCTCAGAATATTCAGCCTCATTTGCTTTGAGATCTTCCTAGAACCGGACCCTTTCTTGTTCCATGAGCTCGGAAGAGGTCTTCTTCTCCTCCTCGAGCTGGGTTATCATTTGGGTAAGCGAGGAAATTTCACCCTTGGCATCCCCTAAGGACTTCTACAATGAATCCACCTCCAGCTTGGCCTTGACCTAGGCCTCATTAGCCTCGGTCGTACTTTTTTGGCTCGCAACAGCGAGGCCATTGGCTTTCTCCAAGTACTGGAAGACACTGAGCAAACCTTGTACAAGGAAAATGATATGTTAAGGAACATGATTGCAGGACATAACTATACAGAAAAAAACATAAGAGATAGGCATACACTAAGAACTCCGGAGCTTTGTCTTGGACCGAGGAGGATGCTTCATGCTCAAGGAAGTTGTAGTCCATGCTGAACATGCCACTCAAGGTTTGACCAACTCGAGAAAGAAGGTCAGATACTAACCTAGCTCCAAACTCGCTTGTTGAGTGGGAGAGGATGAATTCCCCCTCGTGAGAAACCACAACGACCATGTTGGGAACAGGGGCGTCGGTGCCCTTAAGGACTTGGGTTGAGGGGCTTTAGGGGTTTTGAATTTTTTTCGAACTGGGAGCATCCTTTGAGCTAGAGATATGTACAACTTTGAGGGGAGGAGGAGGCATCTTGCTGGCATCTTCTTTACTTCAACATCTTTTCCCACTTTCAACTTGCTGAGGGTTCTTAAGGAGGTTACCCAATGTGGAGGCATTGGTTGCACCTTGACACCTACGAACATAACAAGAGAAAAAAATGATGAAGTTAGAAAGGAAAAATTCAACGTTATTTATGTATTGTTAGAAAAAACACTCATCAGTTGTTCAAAAAGCTACCTTGGCCACTTGAGCTCAAAACAACATTAGAGGTTAAAGTGGGTTTTTGTTTTCGAACTAATGAAGGAATACTAGGATGACTAAGTTCTTCTTCTATTCGAATAGGAGAGAGCTCAAAAGAATCGCTCTAGTAATTTGGCCCAAATTGGTAACTAAGCCATTCCCAAATATCCTCCAAGGTGTACTTAACCTGTTTTTCTACGAATGCGCTATCGTACCCATGGAAAATTCGATCTACCCCCGACTATATAAGAAAGTTATATAGTTAAAATCTTGAAAGGTTATTAAAAGGTGAGGAGAATGTTCGAGCAGGGTAGGAGACCATCCTGCTTGGCTTCGGAGATTACCTTCACCCGAGGTCAAAGGGCTTTCGTATGTATGCTCGTCCAGGGACTCGTCTCGGGAGTGTCATCCTCATCTGAGTTATTCTTTTGTTTTTTGGAAGAGTAGGCAGGTCGATTTAAGGACCTTGTTTTGGATTTGGGAGCTGAGACGGGGATGTCGGTCCATGACTCATACTTTGGGTACATGTTGTTAGCCATGGTCATACCAATACCAACAAGACCACGTTCTCGAAACTTAGTTTCATTCAAGAGGTAACTAAGGAACTTCTTACCATATGGGAGGTTTCCTAACTCCTCACGATGTTGTTGCATCATTGGAGATGCATCAGGTCGGTCGTAGACGGCTACAAGAATAATGGAAGAATGAATCAGATGAACTATTTGGAAGCAATAAAACCTTGTAAAAAAGACTAAGTGTTGAAACTTACGAATGCGCTGGAAGGAGTAGTATTTGGATGTTTGTAGGCCAATAGTCCAGAAGAATTGGGTTTTAAAATTTGGAGGGTGGTTGGGAATATCTTCGAGTAACTACCCGTCCTTTGGGTAGATCGACAGAAAGTAGAACCCGTCACCTCTTTTCTTCCAAGGAGGGTTACACTTTACGCAGTACAGGTAAAGGATCTTCAGTGGAAAAGGTTCTTTCCCATTTCACCTCGTGGTAGAGTGATTTGAGGGCCTCAAAAATGCGGAAGGCGTTGGAATGGAGCTGGAAAGGGGATATCGTAATCTAGACCGTGAAACTCTTAAAGTTCTGGTTTACAAGAATGAGAGCTCCAACCTTCATGTGTTCATTGCTCCAGGTCCCATGCCTAACAATTACATCCGAATTGTACTCTTCGAGCACAAAATAGCTCTGTTCACCTTCGTGGGGAGCTCGACAGATGAGAGAGCCAAAAATCTTAAGTCCATGGGTGGCTAGGATGTCAGACACTTGTCTAATGGATTTAATTGAGGACTCATAGTGCTCGGCCTCGAAGTAGGTGGCTTTGGGGATGACAACTTTTTTGCTGATGTAGGCGCCAAACTTAGGGATGGGTAACTCCTCTTGGGGTTGCTTGGATTTTCCTACTGAGGTTGAAGACTCGGCAGTCGTGATATAAAATTCGAGCTCACCTGGAAGAAAGGTGATAAAAACAATTATGGTTTGGTCCAGAGGATGAGCTAAAGAGATTTTGCTAATAGAGGAAGACTTCGGTTGGCGCCTAAGCGAGCTACATATATCTTCCATTTTGACTTTCTTGTCGTATTCTCATATTAACCTTTTATTTCGAGAAAAGGAAGATTCAGGTCGAGGACTAGGTTTTCAGTACGGGATTACCCGAGCTGAGAACCTCCACCCTTCTTTCTCGAAATCAGGATGTGACATCTACCTAGAGAGAGAGAGAGAGTAAAAATGGGAGTTTTCTCGGGTTGGAATATAGCTCAAAAGCGAATATGTACAATAAAAATAAAATGCTCGAGTTATGAGCTTAGATTAGCATAAAGCTCGGACTACAACTAGAATGTTGTGATGGTTAAAGCTTTAGATCCCTAAAAATCTAGGGACGATTACCCAAATTGTGGACTATTAAACTTCTCTAAAACACTTAGTCAAAAGCTTTTTCAATACGCTACCTAAAGAATGCCTGTTCCCAGAATTTTTATACCCCAAAACCATTTTTTATGTGTTTTTATACTCCAAAACAGATCAAACTCATACTATTTCCTAAAGAATCTCAAGAACACCAAGAATAAGATAACAGAAGAAAAAAAATGCATGCATGGAAATTATGAACATAAAGAAAATTTGATAAACTTACTTAAATAATTGAGATAAAAGTGTGTGTGAAGGTGATCAACTGTAGAAACTCATATAATCAAGAAGAACGAGAGGATTTTAAGGAGATTGAAAGCTTTAGGTTCGTTGGTTCTTGAGAGAAAAGGCTTTCGATTTTTTAGAAGATGATAAAGTGAAGTACTAAAAGAGGAATGAAGTATGTATATAGAGAGAAAAACAAGAATAATCTCGATTGTAGGATTGAAATCTAACAGATGGAGTTTAAGGAAAATGGTAGTAAAAAAGGTGCCTGGGAATACTAAGCGACAGTACATCAAGTACAACTCGATAACCAATCTGAGCATGACACATATACACAATTGAGTGTTGTAGGTGGGCACATTTTCCGATGAAGGGAGTTCAAAAGTCTCTTCAATGGGGATCCAAGCAGATTGTTTTGAGGGGGAAAATATTATACTCTGTTTCCAAGAATAAAGTATATGTGCTCGGAGAGTGAGTTCGGAGACATTTAAGCTCGATATTAAATATTATTACTATTAATAATATTTTCGTAGTTACTAAATAATGTATTATTTCAGCTCGAACGCAAGGGAATTAGCTCGAAAGAATAATTGAAGTATGTCAGCTCGAAGAATATCGATATCAGCTCAATATTACGCTGAAAAGAATCAGAAAACAATATTCAAGTTGTACGCCCTGGTTTTCCCATGGGCTGTTTAGCAGGGCGAGCCTCGGACTAATCAGGTTTAGTCCGAGGCTCCCGCAGGCCGGAGGCTCTATTTCCAGGACGGACCCTTGTCAGCTCGAGGGGGTCCTGTTTCCAGCTCGCATTTGTTGCCCAGGAGCTGAGAATGACATCCGAAGGCCACGGACGGGAGCAGCTCGGGTTATGAACTGCTCCGGTCACGAGCTTCTCAGGAAGCTCCGACCCTATGGGAAGTCAACACGCAAGATAAACGTGCATATTCCTGCCATCACGTGTCCGATATCCCCCTGACTTCTCGGACACGCAGCAGGAACGTGCGTATTCAGACACCCACGGGCGGGTTGGGCCGTGCGGCCCATTATCTCCTTCCATACTGATTAGACCACACTTGTGTGTCAGGTTTAGGAATTAATCATGAATGTCATAGATTTGATATGACAAATGGTAAGGTCACGGGATGACCTCCCTACCAACTTCCAGATGCCTTCTCCTATAAATAGGGAGACCCTGGGAGTTGATAGGGGTTGGAAAAAATAGTCTTTGAAGAACTATATACTTTGTAAACCAAATACCCAGAGAAGATCAATAATATTGACTAGTGGAGTAGAGGGATTTTAACCTTCGAACCACTTAAAAACGTGTCTTGAGTCACCTAGTTCTTTCCAAAAGATTTCATATCTGCGACGGTTCTACTTTTAGTACTAATCTCTTTCTCTTCTTCTCTTAATTATCTGTTGCCGAAGAACCGCGTCAACAGTTTGGTGCTTTCATTGAGAGCAAGTTCGATTAGTACTACCACAAACATCCAACTATGGTGACCACTCGATCCAGGCATGGCAACGAGACAGAGCAGCATGATGGGCAGGAGGCCCACCAGGTTGCCCTCCCTGATGAGCAAGATCCTGAAGTCCAGCAGAGGCCAGGGAAGCAGTCGGCGGGCCAAGACGACACTGGTAGTTCAGCGCCCCGGCCTCCTAATCCGAATCCATGTTATTACACTGCGGTGGAGATGGAGAATGCTCAGCTGAGGAGCCAGTTAGCAGCAGCTGGTCAGCAAATCCAGGATATTCTGAGCCGACTACCCCCTCTCACAACCAACGATAACGTTGGAGAGAGGCAAGGCGAGGCTCCTAAGTCTCGCCGAAGTAATCGATCCAAGCATAGCCGTTCGGGTAGACTTCCTGCAGCCAACTCCACCCCTTCACCACACCATCAGGAGGCAAACCTCAGGGAAATGCCTCGGACCAGACAGCAGCAGTACAGCCGTTCGGTTAGGACGTCAACCCCTAGTTCTCAGCCTTCCTCGAGGATGCCCAGAAGAGATCGAGGAAATTCCCGGAGAAGGGCCGAGGAGAGCCAGAGACGTCAGCCCGTCCCCGAAGGACATCCAGTTCCTCGTCCAGCTCGCCCAGCGCGGGACCAGCAAGCTGGCAGGGCCGAGAGGCCCCCACCAAATTTATTCCGTCCGGACGGCACTAGGATCGCCTCTCCGGTCAGGCATCCTCCTTCTCCCATCAGATATCCGTCTCCTCAGCCCGTCCAAGACATCCCGACCTACGGGAATAGCAGGAGGGGCCCGCCGTCAGCTGGACCCTCCTGGCGCGGCAGGGTGCCGGAGGAAGGATCAGGTCATGGCCGCCAAAGACGCACTCCGAGTCTGTCCAGCAGGAGTCACTGGACCGGCAGTGCACGGAGTGATCTCTCGGGAGGAGACCTGCGCTAGCGACTAAGTTCAGCACAAAGTCACCATACTACCCAGGGAGGCGACCTTCGAGATCGACTCAATTCTCACAGAGAGGGTCGAGTTGGGGATGGTAGCCAGGCCCGCTCAGTGGGGGTCCGATCCGAAGTACGTAACGATGGAAATGCCCCAAATGACTTATCTCAAGATAGGAGGGGCAACAACCCGCCTAATATGTACAACGGGTCCGGAGCTGTTGAACAGCCCCGGAATAACCCAGGATCTCAGGACAAAACCCTAGAGCGCCTAACTCAGATGGAGGAGCTGATGAAGAAGCTCCTATCGGAAAAAGAAAAAGACGAATATGATTCAGGGGATGAGATGGAACTCTTCGCCCCCAATATAGCAGTGACGGCATACCCTTCTGGCTTTCGTATGCCCCACTTGTCAAAGTTCAACGGGGATGGAGACCCGTCTGACCACTTAGGGATGTTCAACACCCTAATGATGGCCCATAACATCGGACCGGAGCTTCGTTGCTTGATCTTTCCTTCCACCCTAACTGGACCTGCCAGGCAGTGGTTCAAGCAAAGTAAAAGGCAGTCAATCAGCTCCTGGAAGACCTTTTCGACTGACTTCAAGAGGGCATTCCGCGCCTCTCAGGCCGCCCGAGTCCAGGCCGACTCCCTAGCTAACGTGAGACAGCAACCTGGTGAGACGCTGAAAGCCTACTTGAGCAGATTTGCAAATGTCGCTGCTCGAGCCAGAGACGCTGACGATAGCTCCAAACTCAAGGCCATGAGGACCGGGATCCTAGTCGGCAGAGGCCTGTGGAAGGATATTCAGAGGGGGGTCAGTTCGGTTAGTGAATTCCTTAACAGAGCCCAAGAGTGGATAAACTTGGAAGAAGTGGAAGCTTCAGCCGCAGGGACTAGCCAGGTCCCCGAGAAGCCCGCTGGGACGGGAACAGAGATCGTAGTGGTGACTCCCGACGTCGCGCAGAATAACCAGCCCGGTGGTGGCAAAAGAAAAGGAAATGGTGAAAACAGCCAGCACGGTCAAAAGAAGAATAAGTCTGTGGATAAATTCAAGCCCGTGTTCACAACATATACCGAACTCACCCAGACCAGGGAAAATATTTTCCTGGCCAACGCTACTCGAGTCCCCTGGAGGAGGCCGGAGCCATTGAAACACCCTAAGGGAAAGAGAGACGCTTCCAAATTCTGTCGTTTTCATAACGACGTCGGGCACAACATCGACGACTGCAGGCACCTCAAAGATGAAATCGAGACTCTCATCCGAGTAGGTCCATTGGCGCAATACTCGCGGAACAGGATCCCGACAAGTCGACCCGCTACGGAGGTCCCAGCCAGTCAGCCCGGACCTCGGGTAGATCAGGACGTCCTCCCCCCCGTGGTCGAGGGAGAGATATCCACCATCTCTGGAGGACCGCACATGGCCGGCACGAGTAGAGGCGCCCAGAAGAGGTATGTGAATGAATTAAAGGCCCACAACGGAGCCGAGTTCGCCCCAGATGTGCGTCAATCAAAACAGCAAAGATTAGAGAAACAACCGATAACTTTCACGGAGGAAGACGCAGGCCATGTCCAATTCCCTCATAACGATCCCTTGGTCATAACAGTCCAGCTCGCCAACCGGAAAGTAAGGAGAGTATTGGTGGACAATGGGAGCTCGGTGAACCTCCTGTTCCGATCCACCTTAGAAAAAATGGGTCTGACTGTTGCCGAGCTTAAGGCAACCTCGATGATGCTGTATGGTTTTTCAGGAGAAGGATCAGCAGCGATAGGGACAATCGAGCTGGTGATCACCCTAGGAGAGGAGTCCCGGACAGTGTCCAAACTACTCGAATTCCTGGTCATTGACTGCTCCGCTGCCTACAATGCCATTTTGGGCCGACCTACACTCATAGCCTTCGAGGCTATCACTTCCATCTGGCACCTCACCATGAAGTTCCCCACTTCAACAGGGGTCTGTACTATCAAGGGCGATCAGCTCGCTGCCAGGGAATGCTACAGCATTTCCATGAAGGGAAAATCTAAACCCGGGCAGGTGACGATGGCCATTCAGGAGGAAGGGGAATCTCAGGGACCAAAGGCAGCTCCTGAGATTGAAAAACCTCAGATTTCCGAAGATGAAAAGACCGCCCTAAGTGAGGATATTGATCCCCGTGTAGGCGAGGACAGGTCCGAGCTACAAGCTATTGAGGAGCTCGAGGAGGTGAGCATCGATAAACAAAACCTATCACGGACGGTTAAGCTCGGAAAGAACCTCTGCGATAAAAGAAAGGCGGAGCTGACTGCGTTTCTGCAAGAGAACCTTGACGTATTCGCGTGGTCGCATGAGGACATGATAGGAATCAGCTCGAGCGTCATCATGCACACGCTCCACCTAGATAAAAGCATCCCTGCCAAGTCTCAAAAGCAAAGACGTTTAGGGACGACCCGAGCCGCAGCCCTTGAAGAAGAAGTGGCCCGGCTCAAAAAGTGTGGTTTTATCCGCGAAGCCAAATTTCCCGTTTGGGTTGCCAATCCTGTGTTAGTTCCAAAGCCCAACGGGAAGTGGCGGACCTGTATTGACTTCTCCGACCTGAATAAAGCCTGCCCTAAGGATTTCTTTCCATTGCCGAGGATCGATCAATTGGTGGATGCCACGGCAGGGCACGAGCTCATGTCCTTCATGGACGCGTACTCGGGCTACAATCAGATCGCGTTGAATCCAGCAGACTAGGAACATACCAGCTTCATGACCCCGACTAATGTCTATTGCTATAAGGTCATGCCGTTCGGTCTGAAGAATGCCGGAGCTACCTACCAAAGGCTAGTTAACAGAATGTTCGCGGACCAGATCGGGAAAAGCATGGAAGTGTACGTCGATGATATGCTCGTTAAGTCAAAGACTGCCAGCAACCATGTCGCCGACCTGGAAGAATGCTTTGACATACTGCGAGAATATGGCATGAGGCTCAATCCTCAAAAGTGCACTTTCGGTGTCGCATCGGGGAAATTCTTGGGTTTCATAGTCAATACCCGAGGAATCGAGGCAAACCCCGACAAGATCAGGTCACTGCTCGAGCTTCCTTCCCCCAGGTCGCGGAAAGATGTCCAAGGCCTCACAGGAAGAGTGGCAGCACAGAACCGGTTCATTTCTAAATCGACCGATAAGTGTTTGCCCTTTTACAACCTGCTCCGGGGAAATAAGAAGTTCGAATGGACAGTAGAGTGCGAAAGCGCATTCCTCGATCTGAAGGTGCATCTGGCTGAACCGCCTGTGCTATCAAAGCCCAAGGTAGGAGAACCTCTTTTCCTCTACATGGCCGTCACTGAGGACGTAGCTAGTGCCGTTCTTGTGCGAGAAGAGGACCAGGCTCAGAAACCGGTATATTACATCAGCAAGAGACTCCTCGGAGCTGAATCAAGGTACCCAATGATGGAAAAACTGGCGTTCTGCCTAATCACGGCCTCGCGAAAACTCAGGCCGTACTTCCAGTCCCACTCTGTGCACGTCATGACCGATCAGCCTTTAAGGCAGGTTTTGCAAAAGCCTGAACCATCGGGACGCTTGCTAAAGTGGGCGGTCGAACTCAGTCAGTTCGATATTTTCTATACTCCCCGAACTACCATAAAAAGTCAGGCCTTGGCCGACTTCGTGGCTGAATGCGCAGGATTTCAGGAGATTCCATCAGAAGACTCATCTCAGGTCGCCCCCTCACGCTCATCGGGGAAGATCTTTGTTGATGGCTCATCTAACGAGAACGGCTCCGGGGCCGGAATCATTCTGATATCCCCAGAGGGTCATAGATTCCACTCGGCGCTAAGGTTCGGGTTCAAGGCGTCTAACAACGAGGCAGAGTACGAGGCCTTGTTGGCTGGACTTAGGATAGCTAGTGAGCTAAAGGCGAGCTCTGTCCAATGCTTCAGCGATTCCCAGCTCGTGGTGAACCAGGTTCTAGGCGAATATCAGGCGCGGGGGCCCAAGATGGCCGCCTATTTGGCAAAAGTAAAGTCCGAACTGTCTACGTTTATTCGAGGATCAATCGAACAGATACCTCGGGAGCAAAACGCCAATGCAGATGCTCTCGCCAAGCTCGCCACCTCAGGCGAGACGGAAACTCTAGGGTTGGTGCCAGTTGAGTTCTTGGAGAATCCTAGCATAGACGAGGATCAGGCGGAAATTGAACTGATTGACATCAGGCCGACCTGGATGACTTCCATTCTTGAGTACCTCATCGAGGGCAAGTTACCCGAAGGGCGCAACGACGCCCGGCAAGTCCTTTATCAAGCTTCGAGATACACGCTAGTCGAAGGGGTGCTGTACCGACGTGGGTATTCCCTACCTCTCCTCCGATGTGTTCTTCCAAGTGAAGCGAAGGCCATCCTGCAAGAAGTTCATGAAGGATTCTGCGGAGACCACACTGGGGGGCAAAGCCTGGCCTTGAAGGTTCTCCGGCAAGGTTATTACTGGCCGACTCTGTCCAATGACTCGATCTCATATGTAAAAAGGTGCGACAAGTGTCAGCGATTCGCTGCGGTTGCCCGAGCTCCTCCGGTCGAGCTAAAAATGATTTCGTCTCCCTGGCCATTTGCCGTTTGGGGGATAGATCTGGTAGGCGCCCTCCCTACCGGAAAGGGCGGGGTCCGTTACGCCGTAGTAGCCATTGACTACTTCACCAAGTGGGCCGAAGCAGAGCCATTGGCGACAATAACATCGAAAAAGGTGCTAGACTTCGTGGTTAAAAGCATCATATGTCGATTTGGCCTACCTAAAAAGATCGTCTCCGACAATGGCACTCAATTTGACAGCGATCTGTTCACCGAATTTTGCAAAAGGCACGGGATTGTGAAGAGCTTCTCATCCGTGGCCTATCCCCAGGCGAACGGCCAGGTCGAGGTTGGCAATAAAACTCTGAAGGCGAGCCTCAAGAAGAGGCTAGATGAGGCAAAGGGGGTCTGGCCAGAACAGCTCCCCCAAGTCCTGTGGGCATATAGGACCTCACATCGGACTCCCACGGGTCACACTCCTTTCTCCCTAACCTTTGGGAGTGAAGCAGTCCTCCCCGTGGAGGTTAAAGTTCTGTCACATAGGGTCCAGTCCTACGACCAAGACAGGAACCACGAGCTCCTATGCCATTCCCTAGACGTGGTAGATGAAAGGCGAGAAGATTCACAACTCCAGCTCGCCCATTATCAACAGAAGATCACTCGTTACTTCAACACTAAGGTCAAAAGACGTGCCTTTAGCGTCGGTGATTTGGTCTTAAGGAGAGTTTTCCTGGCCGGGAAAGATCCCAAAGATGGGGTTTTGGGACCAAGCTGGGAAGGACCATACCAGGTCATCGAAGTCATCAAAGAGGGAACTTATAAGTTAGCTCGACTTGGTGGAGGGGCGGTCCCGCGGACTTAGAATGCTATCCACCTAAAGAAATACTATCAATGATCCACTTGTAAGGCCTAGAAGGTCACCTTCCATGTATAAATAAAAATCAAATGTTTCTCTTTATTTGCAAGTGTGATTTTAAAGTAACCACGAAAGACCCTTTCCCAGTTACTTGGGGGGCATATGGTACCTGGATATAACCAGGTCTCCTTAACGACTTAGGTGTTAATTTTTATCCATGGATAAGAGTTATCACAAACTAAGCCTTATCATGGTCTTAACCAGGTCATAAAACTTGGAAGTTAACTAAAATTTATTGACCGCGGTTCTTCTTTAAAGAGCCCGGGATATGGATAAAAGTTGACGCGAACTAAGTTTTCAAAATAAGTTCCTAGTCTTAACCAGGTCATAAAACTTGGAAGTTAACTAAAATTTATTGACCGCGGTTCTTCTTTAAAGAGCCCGGGATATGGATAAAAGTTGACGCGAACTAAGTTTTCAAAATAAGTTCCTGGTCTTAACCAGGTCATAAAACTTGGAAGTTAACTAAAATTTATTGACCGCGGCTCTTCTTTAAATAGCCCGGGATATGGATAAAAGTTGACGCGAACTAAGTTTTCAAAATAAGTTCCTGGTCTTAACCAGGTCATAAAACTTGGAAGTTAACTAAAATTTATTGATCGCGGTTCTTCTTTAAAGAGCCAGGGATATGGATAAAAGTTGACGCGAACTAAGTTTTCAAAATAAGTTCCTGGTCTTAACCAGGTCATAAAACATGGAAGTTAACTAAAATTTATTGACCGCGGTTCTTCTTTAAATAGCCCGGGATATGGATAAAAGTTGACGCGAACTAAGTTTTCAAAATAAGTTCCTGGTCTTAACCAGGTCATAAAACTTGGAAGTTAACTAAAATTTATTGACCGCGGTTCTTCTTTAAAGAGCCCGGGATATGGATAAAAGTTGACGCGAGCTAAGTTTTCAAAATAAGTTCCTGGTCTTAACCAGGTCATAAAACTTGGAAGTTAACTAAAATTTATTGACCGCGGTTCTTCTTTAAAGAGCCCGGGATATGGATAAAAGTTGACGCGAGCTAAGTTTTCAAAATAAGTTCCTGGTCTTAACCAGGTCATAAAACTTAGAAGTTTAACTAAAAATTTATAGATCGTGGCTCTTCTTTAAAAGCCCGGGATATAAATAACGGTTAACCCGAACTAAGTTCATAAAAACAAAGGGATGAATTGTAGCCAAATGCATAAAAATATATATGTCAAGATTGCTGAGAAAATTGTCTCGAGGTGGAAACACCTCATAAAAAAAAAAATTACAATAGAAAGTAAGAGAGTTCAAAATACTTAAAAGAGAAGTATCCTAAGCCCCATCAGTTGGCCCTTTGGAGGTCGCGGTCTCGTCCTGCTCCGCCGCGGCAGAGGCCTCTCCAGTCTCAGAGGGAGGTACCTCTTTATTTAGGCGTGCTTGGAGCTTCAGTAGCAAGAATGCCCAGAGGTCCGGCGGCATGAAAGAAAAGTCCGCGTCTGGATTATGGGCCCAGCAGTGATAGAACAGGTCCTGCATGGACTGCTCCGAGACGGCCCACTCGGCTTCCAAGGCGGCCTGGGCCTCGGTCTTGGCCACCTCGAGATCTGTCCGCGATGCGGCCAAGGAGTTTTTAAGCTCTCGGTTCTCGGAGCGGACCTTCTCTAGCTCGGCTTTAGAGGCCGCCAACGCGTCTCTCGCCTCCTGAGCCTCCTGGAGGGCGGTCTGGCGCTCAGCTTCCAAACCCTCGAGCTGGACCTTGGTCCTAGCAATGCCTCTGTATGCAGCAGCAATGCCCTGCAAGAAAGGAAGGATAAATTAACTAACTGAAAGAAGAAAAAAAAAAGAGGGGGCGGCGTGTGAATGTTAAAGATCTAAAAGATGAGGCAATTTACCGTTAGGGTCATGTCCATCGAAGACTCCATAACTCGGACCGGGCTCGTTGTTTCGATGGCCTGGAGCTCCCTCTCCCTGAGATTGTAGAAATGGCTGACGGCATAGCTAGCCGACTCATACACCGTACCACGGAATGCTTCGGGCATCTTCTCCAGAGCCCGGGGATCGACCGGGATACGCACATCCGGGGCTGCCGCGGCCATATTCCCGATCTCTATTACCCCGTCCTGGGTGGCTAATGGAGATTGTTGGGGTGGCGGTGGCATGGGCCCTGTCCTGGCAACAGGAAGGATCGCCCCCGCGACCTGGGATGGCGGGGCTTTCTCCTTCTCCTTAGCCGGGGATTTGGTGGAGGTCCCAGCCGAGCTCTTGGACTCGCGGAGCCTTTTTAACCTCGGCCCTGCTGGGGGGTTCCCACCAAAGACCACGCCCCGCAGACTACCTCCGGGCTGAGACATCTCTTCTGCTAAGAACAAAAAACATGGTTATTACAAGGTAGCAATCATGCAGAAATAGAGAAAAGGTTTAAAGGCAATGAGTAAGCGAATACTAAGGGAGCCCTACCCCCCGAGCTGGAAGAGTCTAAGACGATTGTCTCACGAACTGGTGCAGGTTCTAGGTCCGGTTCCGACTCGGGCCTGGACTCTTCTACATACTGCCTACTCCCCGGGGCATAGATGCCCCTCTGGAGCGCCGACCACGTGCGTAAGTTGGTCCCATACTCCTCAAAAAGGATCGACCTAAAAGCTAGGGAGTTATCTACTACTACGGTACCCCTAGGCCGACTCTCTTGGTTGTCCAGCACGAGCTGGTCAACACAATGGAGCAAGAGCGTGTCCAGGTCCGGATTCCTCGGGTGACGATGGACGAGCTGCCTAGGATTGAACCTAACCAGCCGGGGGTCTGCAGTGGCCCTATCTACATTCTTAAAAAAGTAAGGATTACCTTGGCCGGAGGGACCCGCGGCTGCTCCAGATCGGACCCTCTCCTCGCCCATACCCTGGGCGACCTCCAAGGTCCTCTTCCTGTTCATCACGAGAGGAACTTCGTCACCCTCCTCCTCGCCTTCGTCGTCGGCAATCCCCTCCGCGATGATCGGTCTGTTGTCGCGGGCTGGGGGAGGCCCCCGAGGCCTCTTCAAATTCAAAGTCTGATTTGGGAAAATCAGCTTGCAGAATGATATCGTCTCGTCCGTCACGAGCACGCGGTAGTCTTTCTCACTGGGGGGCAAGTTCGCCAGTGTGTCGTATTGACCCCCGAGGGTCACAGACTTTTCGGTCCTCGCGTAGATGGCTGCAAGGATGGTTGAAGTCAGAAGTGGAATAAGGGAAGAGCTAAAATAAGATAACCTTTAGAAGGCGGGCTAGATCAAGGATCACTTACGAGGACGGTTGAAGTAGTGATGATCGCAGCTGCGGAACCCAGTTGACATAAAAAACTGGTCCTTGAAGTCGTTCGGATGGCTCGGCAGCTCGATGACCGCTGTTGTATTAGGGAAGCGGGTTAAGTAATAGAACCCGTCGCCTTGCCCCCGCTGGTCCGGGCTGGCTTTGAGGCAAAAGAAGTATAGAATGCCAGCTGGAGTGGGGACCTCCCACTCATGCTTTTGAAACAAATACCTCAACCCCGCCAACAGACGGTACGAGTTGGGGGGGAGCTGAAATGGGGCCAACCCCACATAATTCAGGAAGTCAGCAAAATACTGGTCCAGGGGGAGGAAGGCCCCTGCCTTGAAGTGTTCGCCGCTCCAGGCCACGAACGACTCGTCGAGCGGCGTGCAGCTCCGCTCACACTCCGCAGCAGGTCGGGCAATCACTGAGGCTTTCCCCAAGGGAATGTTGTGGGTGATGAAGAGTTTGGTGATCTTGGCCTGGTCGGTTATCTTCGAGACGATTCTATCCGCCTCGAAAAACGCGTCAGGGGCCACCTCGGCCTGTTTCTCCACGGCCGGGCCAAAGTGGGGAATCGGCGAGCTGGGCATCACCGCCTTTCCTTTATCTTGTTGGGAGGCCGAGCTTCCCACGTTCTTCTGGGGCAGGTTCTTCTTCGGGGCCATCTGGTCGCCTATCGAACAAAAGAAAACACTTTAGAAAAGGCGACCCAAGCAGAAGGATGAAACAAATGTTAATTACACGAGCTGGGGTAAGCCCAGCCCGTGGAGAGTAGAACCACGCGGTTCAATGAACACGCGCCTAGGCCCTCAACAGATCCCAGATTACTCGGAATTCGTGTGTTAGGGGGCTCAGAGTAAAAATTTGCCTTGGGGGGAAAGTTTCAACAGGCAAAACGTGCAAAACCGCTTTTGAGGCGTATTCCCTAAGCTACCCGGTTTTGCACCCAAAATTCCTAAAGGTCCTACCCAGAAATTGTCCCTGAAGAAACACCATGAACCCATACTCTAAGACGGTGTCCCATGGCAGGCGTGCCCTAACCTAAGAAGGGCTGTCACCCTCTGTGTTCACGCAGCTCAGAAAACCCCTGCATGTGGCTACAGTAATATTTTTTACCTAAGCTGCAGTGGCATGCTTTCAAAGTGAACAGGGTCAGAAGAACTTACAGTATGTGGTTGGATGGTGAGCGAGGTTGCTGCGCTGGTAGGAGCTTCGTTGGTACAGTGACCTCCAAGGCTTTGAAGAAACTCGTACGCTTAAGCTTCGTGAACGGAGAAGATGAGAACAGCAGAGATGAGGGTTTCGTTCTTTGGAAGGTCAGAGAAAGAAGAAGGAAATTTGGGAATTTTTTGAATGATAAGGTGGCCCGTGCGTGGGATGACCACCCCCTTTTATACAAGGGAAGGATCACGTGTAAAAGGCTCTTGGGAGACCCTCCACTTGAAATGTGAAACGACGGCTGGACAGTAGGCTAGGCCATTTAATGCGGTTCTTGTAGAGTGTACCGTCGCCACCCACGGCGTTCCACGTATCAGACGCCTGCGAAAAGAATGGAATGCAAAGGGTTGTGGGGGAAGTCTAGAAGCCCCTACTGTGGTCTCCTGTATATGACGTCATAGACCACGAGCAGGAGCTTGGGGGGCAGATGTACGCCCTGGTTTTCCCACGGGCTGTTTAGCAGGGCGAGCCTCGGACTAATCAGGTTTAGTCCGAGGCTCCCGCAGGCCGGAGGCTCTATTTCCAGGACGGACCCTTGTCAGCTCGAGGGGGTCCTGTTTCCAGCTCGCATTTGTTGCCCAGGAGCTGAGAATGACATCCGAAGGCCACGGACAGGAGCAGCTCGGGTTATGAACTGCTCCGGTCACGAGCTTCTCAGGAAGCTCCGACCCTATGGGAAGTCAACACGCAAGATAAACGTGCATATTCCTGCCATCACGTGTCCGATATCCCCCTGACTTCTCGGACACGCAGCAGGAACGTGCGTATTCAGACACCCACGGACGGGTTGGGCCGTGCGGCCCATTATCACCTTCCATACTGATTAGACCACACTTATGTGTCAGGTTTAGGAATTAATCATGAATGTCATAGATTTGATATGACAAATGGTAAGGTCACGGGATGACCTCCCTACCAACTTCCAGATGCCTTCTCCTATAAATAGGGAGACCCTGGGAGTTGATAGGGGTTGGAAAAAATAGTCTTTGAAGAACTATATACTTTGTAAACCAAATACCCAGAGAAGATCAATAATATTGACTAGTGGAGTAGAGGGATTTTAACCTTCGAACCACTTAAAAACGTGTCTTGAGTCACCAAGTTCTTTCCAAAAGATTTCATATCTGCGACGGTTCTACTTTTAGTACTAATCTCTTTCTCTTCTTCTCTTAATTATCTGTTGCCAAATAACCGCGTCAACACAAGTAAATTATCCCTATTTTTCGGGTAATTAGTTTAGATATTATATTGTTGATTGAGTCTTATGTAATTCAAATTCAAATAAGATATTTGTATTATTCCATCCTAAAATCATGGAGGAGAGTATCTGAACCAGTCTATAAATACCTGGGATTGTTCACTTGTAATTTTCACGCATAAATTTTGTACCAAAGCTATGTGGAATTGCTCTCAAAGCTTTAACGCAGACACATTAATAAAACTGATTCGTGGACTAGATAGATCTAACTACTGAATCACGTAAAAAATATATGTTGTTCTTTTCTTCCTAATTTATTCATTCAGCTTAATTGCTCTTGTTTTTAATTGACGAAAAGCATAGTTAACAATAACATTTAATTAATAGAATACATAGCTAAATCTTTATGATAAATTATATCATAAGCAAAAATACAATTATTTTTTGTAAAATGTAAACTGTTGTATAGAAACGAACAATCAAATTAATTAGCCTTTTTAGCTATATACTGACATCCTAAATCACCATAATTATAATTACTTACAACACAAGTTCTCTTGCTTGGTAATGCATGCATACAATATTTGGCAATTATTCTATTAATACCAATTGGGGCACTTTTATTGGTTACTACTCATGGATGGTCACTATAATATTAACAATTATATTAAGATTAATTGTCCATATTTATAATTGTTAATTAATATTTCTAAAATTAAATTTTGATTTTTTCAAACTTGGAAGAGCTACTGATGACATAACAGTCGCATATTCAATCTGTTGGGAAAACTTATTCAGGATCTTGTTTATTTTCATGTAAATCGTATATTAAACATATTAATATAAGAAAACCTAGAACATGTTTCTAAAATTGAATTCATATAGAGATAATGATAAGATCACTTACATTATTGTGCAGCGGAATGATTGAGTCATTCCTTCAGTTTCTCTAACCATTGTATCATTTATGTCACAGGGTATCACTAAGAAGCTAAACCGTTCTTCAATTTTCTTCACATCCTTCAAAAGTATCCTTAGAATCACCTAGACTAGAGTGGGCAATTCTCAACACATGAGATAGATACAAAGAAAGAATAATAGAAGAAAAAAATTGAGATTTAGAGAAGGACTTATGCTATAGAGAGAATCTAAAACCTAGAGCATCAAGACTAGATCTTCTAATCTTCTAAAAAAACTTGTTTTTTCAGAAATCTGATTTCAACTCTCTCTTAGCAATCCTTTTATATACTTAATTAGGCCATTTAATTTAATTAAAAAATCAATAAAATAATAGATAATATCAGCCCTAGGTCGAAATTATCATGGGCTTTAGGCCCGTGAAATTTCTCATTTAATTATAAGCTCGTTGGACTTAAAAACAAGGTATGCATTATTTTCTATTGATTAATTAATTAAATAATTATTCAAATCCTTTATGAAATTAATTATTTATAATTTGAACTTATTTATTAATTTAGATACCAATTTATCTTAATTAATAAATCTGTCATAATTTCTCTTTTCTTCTCTAAATTACAAAACTATGTGAAATTATCCAAAATTGACCTAGTCAACTTTGATAATTCTAATTGATAATTAAATCAATTAATTGAGACTATCTAGATGATTTTATCCAAGGTACAGTGGGGACCATTGGCCTATGAAATCAAGCTTCAATAAGTTATCATAATTATAACAAATAAATTTACTAACTTATTAATTCCTCCTGACTTCACTAAAGACTCATAATTACACTCTTGAATTCATAGAATGCACTATAAGAAATATAGATACGCTATTAATTATCCATTTCTACAACCATAATTGTCACTCATTCCTCTATAAACGGTCTACAATGAGATGGGACTTAAAATACTGTTTTACCCCTTATTGTATTTTACCCTTAAAACACTTAGTTTCTTGTAAATGATATTTCAGTAAACTAATATTAATTACTGAAATGAGATCTCTATCATTTAGCACCTTGAACCAAACTAAAAGAAAACCGTCGTTTCACTTCTTCATCAGAAGCTATAAATGTTCATATCTATGATTAACACTCCCACTCAATTATACTATCGAGTTCCCAAGATGTAAGTATGTTATAGTCCGTAGGGTAAGCTGGTAACGAACAAGTCAAAGAACTCAAATAATACAATTAGTTAGAATACTAACCACTCAGAATTGAGATTGAATTGACCTATAGTCAACTACATGATATGACTAGAATAGATAATAACGATATGTTTACTTATCCTATCAACTGTCAATATCGGTCCAGTCTGATGTAACAAATACATCCGATCTTATCTACTTTTCCAATGTTCTGGAAAGAACATAACACTGCGATGTGTAAGTAGATCATATCGTAGATTGGCAAGTCAGTGTAAATCATGTGCACTGACTAATCTTAAGACTAACTTATTTTGAACATATAATCATATTTATATTCCACTGTGATTACGTCACTATAAATACGATTAGTTATATGCTTGGGATTTAATAGAAGTTTATATTAAACAAATAATCATGAAAATAAAACATGTGAGCAAAGTGATTGACCAAGTCAAAAAAATTATTTTTATTCGTTTATTGATAATAAATGAGATTACAAAGAAATTGAGTTTTAATTAGGGCATAAAACCCCAATACATTCTTGATTCATTCATTTTATCCATTCCATGAAAATAATTAATGTGACCATTATCTTTCCAACTAATGTTTATTGCCTAATTAATCTAAACAATTCGAAATTATTGATTTATATTTTATTTATTTATTTTCATCATCATTATAATTATTCCTCATAAAAAACTTGTTTAGTGATTTATGGTAACCATCCCTGTGTAATTAACAATTGCAAACCATCATTATAACCATTGAGAAGTCTTCTTAATACCAATGTGTTTACCCAAAAACGGCTCCTGATGATGTGGCAGGATTGACCTACACGTGGCAGGCACATGACAGCTTTAAATGGATGAATCTTGTTCGACCATCGACTTGAAAGTTATTATATATCAAGTATCTCGCTTAGGTGCGACCAGTCTGGTCGCATACTTTCATTTACTTCCGTTTCAATATGCAATCTTATAATATTTGCATTAATTGTATTTTCTTTTATTACCTTGATACGCAAGTCTTAATAGTAATTAAGGTCCATGAGCCCATGTAATCTTCTTGAGCCTATAAATAAGAATGAAAGGGCTCAAGGAAGGGACTTTTGAACTTTTGATCTTTATTTTCTGAGAGAAGGATATAGTGTGACTATTCATCGAAGTTGTAATCTTCTCAAGGCTTGTGAAACTCGTGAACCCTAGTTCATTGATCACAGTGTTGGGATTCAATATCAATAAGAACACTGAGTAGACATAGGTCATTACCATCCAATTGGGGCCGAACCATTATAAATTGTTTGTGTCGTTTACTTTCCATTGGAATTTATTCTTGTTTTCCTCTCATTTTCTATCGTTTATCTGACTCCGTGTCGTTGACCAATTTGAGGGTCAACATGTTGGTGCTTTCATTGAGAGATGAACCCAAGACTTCAAGAAGATAAAATGGCTAAGACATCCAAGAAAATGGGGTTGACTGCTGGTGCTGCATCCACCCAGCCTCCTCCACCAAATGTGGTTGAAGATGAGCCACAGTTGGACTTTGAAGAGGAAGAAATGGATTCTTAAACCCTGAGGACAACACTGAGTGTGTTGCAAGAAGAGTTGGCCAATCTGAGGGCCAATAAAGAGAATGCGGCTGAGACGTTGGCATTGCAACAGAGGGAAATCGAACGCCAACGCCAAGAACTGAGTGAGTGGCAGGCAGACATGGATCACCGGCAGAGAGATGCCACTGCCACCTTAGAAGCAGCCATTCAGTTGGCCCGGGGGAAACTGCGCTGACTTCTCAACCAGATCAGCCACCAAGCGCACCACCACAACGGGTCCCAAACCCAAGTTCTCCGCTTCAGCCGGCGAGCACTCAAAGGCCGGAGCAACCACCTGTTGCTCAATAGGATATCCCAATTCAGGATCCTGAGCAGCATCCACCTTATCGCTCCAGTCAGGATAATCCCCAACGTCAAAGGAAAAATAGGGCCGGACAGACTCCTCGAAGCCCTAGACGCCCAATGGCTGATGAGCAAAATCCACCGAGCAGGGGGCAACATCCTTCTGTTAACAGAAGGTACGCCAAATCAAGCTCTGCGGTCAAGGGACCCCCACGACATGATAATTCTCGGGGACCTATCAACCAACACAAGCCTCCCTCTAACGCTCGGGAGGTGCCAGCTAGAGGGGGGAACAGCGCAACCAACCGGTCGTGCCATAGTCGGTCGCAGTTCAGGGAAGGCCATGACAATAACGAAGCTGACTCTGGCAGAATGAATGCTGGTCGAGGGTGAGAAGAAAGAGGTGGAGAAAGGAATCCCCCACCAAGAGAAAATAGGCCTGCGAGCCAGAACGCTGGGGGGCAGCCTAATGTCTTTGATCGGTTGGGCGCTAGCGAGCAAAGGCGCATAGATGATGACCTAAGGGACGTACTCAACGATAGGCGTGAAAGACACGATGAGTACGGTCCTCCAGCACCAGTCACCTCAGCGATCCCAGACGATGTACAGGCCCAGATCAATGCATTAAACCAGGTTGTCCAGCAGGTAGTAGGGAGCCAGATATCCCACATCGAGTATGATCGGAGAAAAGGCACTCCGTTCATACAAAGAATAGTTGTGGCGGAAACCCCTAGCAAATTCAAGATGACAGTATTGCCAAACTTCGATGGGTACGAGGACTCATTATCTCACGTGAATAAGTTCGAGATACAAATGGACATCCAGAAGGTGTCAGATGATGCTCGCTGTAGAATATTTCTGGCCACCCTATTTGACACTGCTCAGGAGTGGTTTTTTAAATTCCCTCCTGCTAGCATAGTATCATGGGAAATGTTCGTGAGGGAATTCTATGGACAATTCTACACTGGTCGTGTGCACCCAACTGAAGCCAATCAGCTGGTCGAGATACGACAAAAGGAGGGAGAATCCTTGAAGGAGTACGTCCAGCGTTTCATGCGAGCAAGTGTTGTGGCTAAAACAGTTGGCGATGAAGGGAAAATGATGGCCCTTATCGCTGAAGTAAGGCGCCATTCTCCCCTTTGGAACAACTTAAGAAATAATGGGGTGAAGAGTACCTAGGAGTTTCTTGGTCGAGCAAACCGGTACATTAAGCTCGAGGATGCAATTGCCAACGAAGGGAAATCACCTGCGAAAGACAAGGCACCAAAGGAAGATCCCGCTAAAGCCGCCAACGGGTCAGATAAATCCAATGGCAATGGTAAAGGCAACATGAACAGTAAAAATGGTGGAAAAAGAGCAAACGCTAAGCCGTCGACGTCCGAGAATAAGCGACCTAAAGGCAACAGGTACGAGCCAAGGTTTGCCAACTATACGGTCCTTGTCGAAAGCAGAGCAGGGGTATACCAGGCGACCAGCTCAAGTGTCCCATACAATCGACCAATGCCTATAAGGAAGGATATCTCCAAGAGGAATACAACAAAGTTTTGTCGTTTTCACAACGACTATGGTCAAGACACTACTGAGTGTAACCAACTAAAAGATGAGATTGAGTTCCTTATCAGACAAGGAAACCTAAGGAGATATGTACGAGCCATGGGAGGTTCTCAGTGAGAAGCTCAAGGAGGCAACGAGCAGGCGCCTGTACGCCAATGCTCGCCACATTTACAACCAACTCTTGTGGCAGGTACGCTGCTAACCATCTGTGGCGGCCCACACCTTGCAAGAGATAGTGGGAAGGCAAGGGAGCATTACGCTCATACCTTACGCCATGACCAGGATATCGAGATGCTGAATGTGGAGGAGTGAGCGCCCAAAAAAGCTCGAACAGAGGAAGAGTTAATAACTTTCTCTAAGCTTGACACACAGTATGTTTGTTTCCCTCATTGATACCCTCTGGTCGTGGACGTCCAGATAGCCAACATGATGGTCAAAAGGGTGTTAGTTGACACAGGGAGCTCAGTAAATATCTTGTATAAGTCTTCGTTAGAGAGAATGAAGTTGTCAGTGAAGGACCTAGAGCCATGCAACCAAACCATTTATGGTTTTTCTGGCGAAGGGCTCGCACCAACAGGGTCAATTAGGCTTCCGGTTACAGTAGGAACTGCGCCCTTACTCACTACTTTTATAGTAGTTGATTATCCTTCTGCATACAATGCTGTAATTGGAAGGCCTATTCTGGTCGACCTGCGAGCTGTAACCTTGGTCTGGCACCTCGCCATGAAATTCCCAACTGACGCAGGGGTAGGATGTGTGCTGGGAAACCAATGAGAAGCAAGGGAATGCTATAATTCCTCAATTACTAAGGCAAAGTAAGGTAGATCGAGGGAAGTTGTCGAAAAAGAGTTGTTGTTGGCCGATGAAATACAAGCCAAACCAGGTGAGTGTGTCACCAAATAGGGTGTTGCCCAAAGTGAGGATAGGGATTTAGATCCTCGCCTTGGGGATTTTGATGAGGAAGTAGGACCAATCGAGGACCAACTCGATGAGACAGATCCAACCAGGGTTGTGAAAGTTGGTATAAACTTAGAGACAACAACAAAACAAAAGCTGGTGGAATTTTTGAAGAAAAACCAGGAAGTCTTTGCCTGGTCACGTAAAGACATGGTTCGGATTGACCCAGCAGTTATCAGCGATGTCCTGAACATAGATAAAAGCTTTCAACCAGTGCAACAGAAAAGAAGGCTGCTCGACAAAGACAGATCGAAGGCTCTAAAGGAACAAGTCGAGAAGCTAAAGGAGAACAGATTCATCAGAGTAGCGTTTTATCCATCTTGGGTCTCTAATCCCGTAATAGTCCCTAAGCCAAATGGCAAATCAGCATGCACTAGCTTTCAGATCGATATAGGGCTTTATTGTTACAAAGTAATGCCCTTCGATTTGAAAAATGCTGGTGCAACTTACCAACAACTAGTCAATCACATGTTAAAAGAGTTGATCGGTACAAACATGGAAGTATATGTTGATGACATGTTGGTTAAGTCAAAAAAAGCAGAAGAACACGTAAGGGGCCTGCAAGAGTGCTTCAATGTCTTGAACAAATATCAGATGAAGCCAAATCCCCTCAAGTGCTCCTTCGGAGTTGGATCAGGGAAGTTTTGGGGATTTATAGTGAACTCAAGAGGAATTGAAGCTAATCCTAAAAAAATCAAGGCCCTGGTCGATATGAAATCGCCAACAAAGATAAAAGATGTTCAAAGTCTAACCGGGAGAATCGCCGCTTGATGTCGCCCAATAACTCCTAAGCGGTCGCAGTAGTAATCGGGCTATGTCGTATCCACAAAGAGGTAAAATACAAGTAAAAAGAAAGATTAGTAAATCATAAATAATAAACTTTGAAATGATGTAACTTTGAAAAAGAATATAAACATTAAATAAACAAAATCGAGGAATTAGAATCAGGAAGAAAATATGGAAGACATAAGTTTCATTCATGCAAACATATATATATTTTAATAAAATTGATTCATTATACTCAACTATAATTCTACACCATTAATTATAGTTGGAAAATATATATAATAAAGCTCACCTTAAATTATGTTCTTTAATTAAATTATACTAACTTATAATTTTAAAAACCTATCATATTATATACCTTAGAGCGACAAAATATCAATGACAGAATGCAGTAAAAAGCATATAATATAACAAATATCCTAAATTAAATTAAAAGCCTAAATTACATAAGAAGAGCATGACTAGACTTATGTAAAAGACACTAATAAATTTAGAATAAAAATTAGAAGAAAATAAACTTAATTGTAACAAATATATAGAAATGAAGAACAAAATAAAGAATCAATATATTAAAAATAGAATGTGAAACATTAACTTCACTCTAGCCTTTCCACAAGAGAATTTAGCCTAAAATAGGCATTGTTTTCACTCACAAAAATGTAAAAGAAAAATAGGAAAAATAAGTGTTTTTCTCTCCAACAATACTCTCTACTCTTCCTTCCACAATCTGATGCGGTTTTACTCCATTTGGTACTCTATTTATAGTGTAAATAGGACTCAAAAACGTGTAGAACCGTGTACAAAATAGTTGGAAAAATGGATGCAAAATAGGTGCAAAGTGGGCCAAGTGGGAGACAGCAATCAGATCGTGGTAGCTGCTTTATTGGGGGGTGGGGAGCAGCATGGCGACATGGCGCGCATTGGTTGGCTCGGGTGGCTAGCGCGTCAGACGGCAGGTGCGGCAGGAGTTGTCGGGCGCGTGGGGAGCTTCGGCAGGCTTGGTTGGGCACGTGGGGGACAGAGGCTGACGATAGGGGACAGGTGGCGTGCTCGGGTTGGACGGCGCGGCTGGAGGCGTCAGGTGCGGCAGGCTTGGTTGGGCTCGGCTTGGCTCGGCTGGGCTTCGGCGCGGCTCGTCTGGGTGAATGGAAAGTTGCCATGTGGCAACGAGGGAGCAGATGTTGACTTTGGCTGTTTGGGCTTCATTTTGGGAAATTCCATCTTCAAAAATGCCACTTTATCATCATTTTTTTCAATTATATTTCTTTCCTTCTTCTTTCTTTTTGTTTGTGTCAAAAATACATTATATTTCCTGAAAATTAAATCAAAATTAATATTTTCAAATATAAAACATATGGCAATAAATCCATGAAAATATTAATTAAAACTTAATTAATTTTACACTTTTAAGACTAATAAAATGATATTTTTAAGCACTAATCACCGCTCTAAGTAGATTTATCTCCAAATCAACAGACAAATGTGTCCCATTTTTTAATCTACTTAAGGGCAATAAGAAATTCGAGTGGACAGAAGAGTGCGAGCAGGCTCTCTAGGCACTGAAGTCTCATATGTCGCAGTCACCGATTCTATCTAAATCGGTTGAAAAAGAAACTTTGTTCATCTATTTGGCAGTCACAGAATATGCTGCTAGTGGTGTCTTGGTAAGAGAGGAAAATGTGCAAAAATTCGTATATTATGTAAGCAAAAGGCTAATAGTGGCAGAGCTCTGCTACCCGCCCATTGAAAAATTAGCCTACTGCTTGATCTTAGCCTCCAGAAAGCTGCAACCATACTTTCAAGCTCACCCCATCATAGTACTAACTGACCAGCCCCTACAACAAGTTCTGTAGAAGCCAGAAGCCGCTGGTCGATTATTGAAATGGGTGGTTGAACTTGGGCAGTTTGAAATTTCTTACCTACCACGAGCAGCAGTAAAAGGGTAAGCTCTGGTCGACTTCGTCGCAGAGCTCACTTGGCTTCCATAATGTGAACAGACAGAAGAGCTTAAACCTCAAAGCCAAACTCCCTCTTGGAAGTTGTTTAGAGACGGTTCTTCTAATGAACATCACGTTGGAGCCGGAGTTATTTTGGTAACGCCTAAAGGACATCGATTCCACTGCGCAATCAGATTTGACTTCACAGTGTCCAACAACGAAGCCGAGTATGAAGCGCTGCTCGCAGGTTTACGATTATCCAGGGACATGAACATAAAGTCACTTGAAATCTATAGTGACTCCCAGTTGGTGGTTAATCAGATTACTGGAGAATATCAAGCCAGGGGTCTGAAGATGGTTGCATACTTGAACAAAGCAAAGGATTTTTTGGCGTGGTTTGAAAGATACTCTCCAAAAAGTACCTCGTGATCAGAAATCAAATGATAATGCATTGGCCAAATTAGCAAGTGCAAAGGATGCTGACACCCTGAATATAGTGCTTGTTGAACGACTGTCCGCACCAAGCATCAAAGCAGAAGAAACCTCTCTCGTAATACAGGGAGAAGATACATGGATGGCACATTTCATTGAGTACTTGACGCATGGAATGTTGCCGATGGACAGAAACAAAGCAAGGACCCTTCAGAGGCAGGCTGCTCGGATTATCCTGGTCGATGAATTTCTGTACCGAAGGGGATACTCAATGCCACTCCTAAGGTGTGTCTCAAAGGAAAGGGCCAATGGATTAATGTGAGAGGTCCATGAAGGTTTCTGCGGAGATCACACTAAGGGGTAGAGTGTATCAAAAAAGATCCTAAGGCAAGGGTACTTCTGGCCAACAATGAATGAAGACTATGTGGATTTTGTTCAGAAATGCGATAAGTGTCAGAGGTTCTCCAAGATACCACGAGCAGCCCCCAACGAACTAAAGCAAATGCAAAGTCTGTGGCCATTCGCAGTATGGGGAATAGACTTAATCAGATCTTTGCCCATAGGAAAAGGCGGCGTCATATATGTCGTGGTGGCTGTTGATTACTTCACGAAGTGGGCCGAATCTGAGCGACTTTCAACCATAACGACCAAGAAAGTGCTGGACTTTGTGGTCGAAAACATACTGTGTCGCTATGGATTGCCAAGAAAAATTGTCTCAGACAACGACATGCAATTTGATAGTGATCTATTCACGGATTTTTTCCAATGGCATGGAATTATCAAAAGCTTTTCTTCAGTAGCTCATCCGCAGACAAATGGACAAGTCGAGGCTGTCAATAAAACACTAAAGGATACTCTGAAAAAAAAAAAAAAAAAAAGGCTTGAAGAAGCAAAAGAGGCATGGCCAGAACAGTTACCTGAAGTCCTCTGGTCATATAGAATGTCACATCGAACAGCAACAGGCCATACTCCATTTTCCTTGGCTTATGGATATGAGGCTATGTTGCTTGTTAAATTAGATCCTCCGTCACATCGACGAATGGCATACGATCAAGACACTAATAGCCAGTTATTAATGGAATCTTTGGATTTGGTCGATGAAAGGCGCGAGCAAGCCCAACTCCAAGTAGCAGCTTACCAGCAAAAAGTCACCCGGTATTTCAACTCTAAAGTACGTGAAAGAAAATTTAATGTGGGGGATCTGGTACTTAGAAGAGTTTTCCTTAACACCCGCGATCAAGCTGCCGGAGTACTCAAACCTAACTGGGAAGGACCCTACCAAATCGAAGAAGTCCTCCATCCAGGCACTTATAAACTTGCTCGCTTAAATGGAGATCTCATTCCTCGTTATTGGAATGGAGAACACCTGCGCAAGTACTATCAATAAACAATTCTTCTTAAAAGAATTGGCTTGTATTCATTTTACTTTTTACAAGTTTATGATCTAGGGTTAGTCAATCTTGTGACTGATCGCTTATAAGTGTAAGATCATATTTTTGATCACTAGTACTGACACGATTGTCCATTAATTACGAGAAATAAAAGGGACTGTGCGCAGCCAGTCAATCTTGCCAATTATTGTATTGATGACAAGTATTTGCTCATTACGTGTGTTGTTTTGCTATATAATCATTTTAAATCTATATTGCGAGCAATAATGTTTGAACAGGTCTTGGTCAAGGCAAGTGACCGAGGACCTAAAGTTCCTCAATCACTTGGGGGGCATACAAGGTATCTAGTAAGCAAAGCATATCAATAAGTATATGTAAACGCACGGGCAAAATAAGTGAAAGCATACTATGGTACTTAGAGTATTTTTCAAAATTTTGTTAAATCAAACCAAAGTGCTATGCTAAGTTCGGTCATGCGAACAGATGTTATAATAAAATGAAAATATTATAATGTCAAAAGAGAAACCCTTTACACCACGAGCATTTACTACTCAGATGTAATTGTCTGTTAAAAGGAAAAGTTGCCCATGCAACAATAAAAATTTAAATTGTCTTGACACTACGAATCGAGGTCTGTGTGTCCCGAATTACAAAGATAAATAAAAATAGCAAAAATTATGAAGTAGGAGGGTCTTGAGGCGTTTGCTGGTTGACGGAGGCCCCAACTTCCTCTTCCATGCCATCAATGCCTATAGCCAAGGAGATTTTGGGGGAGGCTGGGACTTTCGCTCTTTCCTCTTCTTCAAGGCGAGCAAGGCACCTGTTTATTTGAGATTGCCTCAGGCGTTCGGAGAGGTAGTTGAATTTTGCCTCGTTGTTATGCTTCCAGAACGCGTAGAAGCAGTTGAAGGTGGCACCCTTATACCTCTCCAAGTTGCTGGCGTTGGTCTCCTCGAGCTCTTTGATGCGCTCCTCCAGCCCCTCAGTCTCCTTTCTGCTGATGATCAAATCATCTTGAAGCTTAGAGGCTTCCTTGAAATTAAGCAAAGAAGCCACCTTGAACTTCTCTTTAGTCTCGATGGCTTTAAGCAAAGTAGCCTGGTGCTGTCTTAACTCTTCGGCCAGCTTAGCCTTCTGTTCGAGCTGCTCGGAGTATTTCACCTTGGCTGCCTTGAGTTGCTCGTTATATTTTTTCTCAGCTACCCTGAGCTCCTCAGCGTGTCTTTCCTCGGACACATTAAGTTACTCGCCAAGCTTCTTTTCATACGGAGGTTCGAACCTTTTTCGGTGGAGGGTCGTTGCTACTCTCTCCACGATGCTACCTACTCCCCTTTTTCTTGCTCGAGGGAGCAGCGGGTTCGGGTTCGCTGAGCAGCGGATTCGGGTTCGTTGTACAGGTCGAACAGATCTTCAGTTTTCATGGCTGCAAAATAGAAGTGAACAGTCAAATAATGTGGATGGAGGTATCTACTAAATCAAGAAAATAAGTTCAAGGAAATTATAAGTAAGATACCCGAGCTACAACTACTGGTCGCTACACTATTTACTGTACTACTACTACACTCACTCTCTGGCTTGAAGAAGTCTGAATTTAAATTAGGAGTGTATTTAAAGTTGTCGTCCCCATCAAATAAATGACAAGGAATATGCAAACTATCTAAGAGTGAGAGGTCAGTACCGTTCTCATCTGATGATTCAAGAATAGGTTCGGGGTGTTCAGAAACCTTCCGTTTGCCATGGACCTGGTCGGTGCCATGGACCTGAAGAATACTACAATTCTAAGGAATGTATGGAAAAGATAAAGGAAATTAAATGACCAGTAAATAAATAATTTACCTCCTTCAGTGAAGGCCAGATTGTTGGCGACCAGATATGTTGTTTAAAAGTACTCCTGGAACTTTCCCACGTTGGACTTGTAGGTGATCTCACTCAGAAAGGTGTGAGCAGATTCGTGGTGGTAAAAATGGAAGAACCCCGTGTTATTGTGATTGGGGTTGGACTTGAGATCAAACAAATAGTTGATCTCGTGTGGTGTCAGGACGGACCACTTCTTATGACTGTACAGGATATAGAGAGCAGAAAGCACTCTATACCCGTTTGGTGTTATTTGAAAGGGAGCGACCTCGAAGTAGTTGGCCACCCCCTGAAAAAATAGATGAAGAGGCAAGGTTTCCCCTGCCTCAATATGATATCTCGACCAGGCGCTGAAGGCGCCCACAGGAGTTTGCCCGCTGGTCGATGGAGGGTTTGATTAGGGTTACCCCAGGAAACCCGTACTTCTTGAGGTAATTTATTACCATCCTAACTATAATATTGCTAGGAGGTGCAACGTACCATTCGACTTCTGGTCGAAGGACGTCCCGAAGTTGGGCTTTTATTTGGATTTCTTGCTGGGATGTGCTTTCGGGTGAAGGGCTGGTCGAAGGATTTTCAGCCCTAGGAGTAGGCTGTTTAGCAGGAGGAGAGGTTTTTCTTTTCTTCTAAGCAGTGGATTTTACTCGACCCATGTTTGATGGACTGGTTGAAGGTCTATTAGAAAAGGTATGAGAAAAAGGAATCTCCAAGATTAGTAACGACGGTTGTTCCTGATCTTCGAGCAACTGGGCGAACAAGTCATCGTCGATCGTCCTCTCACCTCCCCACGGGTTGTGCATGAAAATTTGCGAACAGAGAAGGGGAGATGAAAATCTACGGCCAAAAGACCAAGAAAGTGTAAAAGTTGGAATAACGTTGCTCGTGTATAAAAGTTAAGCTTTTATACGACCAGCAGCATTCTAACAAAAACACTAAATTCTATGCGAACAGTTTGGAAAATTGATTAAAAAGCAGAAGTGAAAAGTTTTTAAGAAAAAACTTTTCGACTCTGAAAGGGAGGGAAAAACCCAGTTTTTTCTACATGCTTAAAAATTGAATTTTTACTTCGATTTTACGCCTTAAATTAATAATCCTAATTCCCAAACCGATTCCCAAGCCTCATGTAGTGTTATTTCCTTATACTATCATGCTCAGACCTACATACCCGTTTACCCCAAAACAGTTTCTTTCAAGAACATTCGAGAAATCAAGGTCCAAAACAGATATAAAATAGATATTGCATGGCATCTCAACGATTGAAAAGGTCAATAAACTTACTTGGATAAAGATTGGAGCAAGTTTTTGAGACACTAAGTCAGGTGGCTGGACAGAAATTCTGTGGCTCGTCAAGATCGACTGAGTTCCTGGGTTTTCTGCGCTTTATTCTTCATTGTTCTTGAGGAGAAAGTGAAAATTAAAAAATAAAAAGTAATTTTAAGAGGTTATATATACTGGTCGAAGCACGGTTACAGAGGTAATCATAAGGGGCGATTTTCCGAGGCATGGGTAAATGCAATAGTCGTCAAACCATTTTTTGGGAAACTGCAATGATATGATTGGTTGCATTTTTCGAGAAAGCGTGGATGACTCTGACAGATTTGGCAAGGCATACGAAAGGTCAGTTGTTTATGTTTGTTTTATGCTGGTTGCAGTAAAATAAACTTGGGGGGCACAATGTTTACCAAAAAACGGCTCCTGATGACATGGCAAGATTGACCTACACGTGGCAGGAACGTGCAACTTTAAATGGATGAATCATGTTCGACCATCGATCAGAAAGTTATTGATGTATCAAGTATCTCGCTTAGGTGCGACCATCTGGTCACATACTTTCATTTACTTCCTTTTCAATATGCAATCTTGTAATATTTGCATTAATTGTATTTTCTTTTATTACCTTGATACGCAAGTCGTAATTGTAATTAAGGCCCATGAGCCCATATAATCTTCTTGAGCCTGTAAATAAGAATGAAAGGGCTCAGGGAAGGGACTTTTGAACTTTTGATCTTTGTTTTATGAGAGAATGATATAGTGTGATTATTCATCGAAGTTGTAATCTTCTCAAGGCTTGTGAAACTCATGAACCTTAGTTCATTGATCACAGTGTTGAGATTCAATATCAATAAGAACATTGGACGTATGTCATTTCCATCCAATTGGAGTTGAACCACTATAAATTGTTTGTGTCGTTTACTTTCTCTTATTTTCTTCTCATTTTCTATCGTTTATCTTATTTTGTGTCGTTGAGCAATTTGAGAGTCAACACAATGTATGTTAAAGTAATTTGGTGAAAGTAAATTTTACAAAAACACATCATACAAATAAAATAACACTTTTACGCATTAATGTTTTAAAATCACGAATGGGCAATAATCTCACAATTTTATAATTACTACGATTGTTCTGACAAATCAGTAAATAACTGAAATTGTTTGAAAAAGTAAATGAACAGTACTCCATAAAAAAAATTGTGTTAGTTAGTGTCTTACTAAACTAACACAGTTATTAACCATATTTTGTTAAGAAACTAATTATTTTAATAAGTATATTTAACAGTCTAAATAGTTATAGTAAACAATCTAATTAGTTTGACAGTCGGTAATACAAGAGTAAATTTGAATTCAATAAAAGCTGGCTATTTTAACTTTTTTGTTTTTTAAATATTAAAAAGAAAAAGAAGTGCTTCAGAAAACGGAAAAACTAGACTGCTACACTAGCTCGAGACTCAAACAACTTTCACTGTAGCGTAGGAGGATCACTATGGGAATAGAGTGGCTACAACAAGAGAATCCACTCAATAAACTTATGTGATGAATAATCTACTTCTATACATTATCTATAAAATCAATTTATAGGACGGCAGACAATTATTAGTAACAAAACCAGGAAAAAGGCACTTGATTACTACTCTCCAACTGAAACAAAATAAAAATAATTTGATACTTCTTTCAAATTATTATTAATAATACTAATAAATGGTTGGATTAGCTATGTTATACAAGTTAGTAAGAGTGATGAGATTCCAAATATATTTTATATAAAATAATTAATATGTGTGGTGAAGTATTTTGATTATGTTTTTGGTGCAAAAAACTACCAGATTTGCTAGGCCAGATCAAGATAAAATAGAAGCCTACATTAAATTTCAAAACAATTAAACAAATCTATATTCCCATGCCTAATTGATTACATGCAGATAGTAGGAGTAGATGCCGTTTCTTAACCTAACCCTATCACTCTCTCAATAACAAATCTATTTTAGCTACTTTGGTCCCCAAACATTATATTAAAGTAGACAATGTGCCTATAAATACATCATCCCAACTAAGCTACAAATTTTAATTTATTTTGAATTTTTAATCTACTCTGTCAAAAAAGGCCTCTGCAAGCTTCTGCCAAACATCAGAACTAATCGAAAAAAAATAATGGTACTAACTAGTTAAAGCATATTTGCCTTCATTTGCAGTTGGATTTCCAATTGATCAACTGTAAACCACCAATCACAATAAATTTCATTAACACATAACATGACTACATAGCACCAAGTAAAATAATATTGGAGCTAGTTTTAGCCCAAAATAATTAAAATAAAGACTAAGAAATAAAAAAAGAGAGAATCATGATAAAAATATGGAATAAGTGCACCCCCACATTGATATATACAGATGCTTTGTTGGCTATATAGATGTATTTTGCTATTATTTTCTTCCCACTGATTGGTCTTGCTATGCTCTACCCACAAAACTTTATGAATATATATATATTATTTTTTTTATATTTCTTTCTCAAACGACCATATCCCACCAATCTGCAAAACTGTATGTCCCTCACTTCCACTACTCACTCCATTTTCCATTTTCCTTTTTCTTTATTTCTTTACTTGTTGGTCAATCACTTAAATGTGTCTGACTCTTTTTGACTACCCAAAAGCCAGAAAAGAAAGTTGGGCAAAGATGGCAGAATAATGGAGCCTAAACAAAAAATAGTACCATTGGAGCCTTAGGTTGGCCTGCCCTGGCCACCCTCCCCACATACCTGCTTTCCCAACTGGCTCGCTTTTAATTTTACCAAAAAAAATAGCCCAAATGCCATAATATGACATTACAGCTTGAAATGAGAACACCCTTCATTAAAATTCAAGACAAGAAATGGCCTTATCTTTACCTCAAAGTTAAGCCTTTTCAAAAATCATAAATGAGAGAGAAGAGTATGGTTATATGGTATTTATTGGATGGTACATAGTTATACATCCATATAAGAAATATTTCGTCTGGCCCAAGTGTTAGCATAAGCTCCTCTAAAGGTAATATAGATTCGTGTATAAAACGAGTCCACAAAACTTGTGAGGTCTTGTGGTTATTTCAAGAACTGGGCATTGCCCATTTTACTCGCACAACTAAAATCATTTTACACACAACTAAAATGTGATATGAAAAATTGGTGATAAAATGAAAAAAGATTAGTTTATATTATGAAAAATTTAGAATTTTAAGTTGACCGAAATTAAGGCTGACAATGGTTGTTGCTCTATAGTACAAAAAAGTAACCCAAAAAAACAAAAAAGAAAAAATAGCCCCCATCATTTTAACCGAAAACCCCCTCTATACATCAACTGGGGAACAAAACTCCGTTTCATCCGACGGCCATGATTAAATTAATCTATATGTGTTTGCACTAAAAATGGCCAACCTGGTTTCCCTCGCAGTCTAACGCTCACTTTTGTTTTACCTTTACTTTTTTGGATAAACATTTCCGTTAACTTGTATTATCTCCGTTACAGTCAAAGTTACCTTGACCTTTTGAAATGAAAACTCTTTTCAGCTATCAGCCATCATGTCATCAGCCCCATTAACGGCTCCGTCACCGTCAGGAACTTCACCTTCCTCGTCGACCCACCGTTCCACAGGGGCACACTCGGCCTTGTGGCGAAGCTTCCAATCAAGCGCCTGACACGCTCGTGAGCAGTAATTCACTGCACCACACACAGAGCACCGACGAAACTCGTGCCTCCTCGTCTCCGGCCGGCCACATCCCACGTGTGAACAAAGTCTCAAACCGTTGCCCGGTGAACCCCCACGTGCGGCGAACCACTCCGCCATGAAACGGCTGGCGGGGTGAGCCTCCGGCGCCGGTACGTTGCAACCGAAATCGCTCAGCAACGGACAACCCGAACCGGTCAAGTGCCGTAACTGCGGGTGAGGATGAGGGTGCGGGTGGGGGAGTGGGTTCCACGTGAGCCACTGGCGCGTGGGAATACCGGAAACCGCTGCCGACGAAATAACCGACGCGAGCTCCCGCGCGTTGGCCTGGATGAGGAAACGCCTTCCCTCCGTAATATTTTGGCGGACGCCGTAGCCGTCTTGGAGGCAGTGCCCGAGCTCCCGGAGCGCGTCTATGTGACCAAGGAAGGCGGCGCGTGCACATAGAGCCACACCGGCTCTCAGGTCCTTGTCGCTTTTAGAGCCACCGCTGCCGTTGAACTGGATAACGGCGAGAGAATATAAAGCCGGCGCGTGAGAACTAATCGCCGCCTTGGCCATGAGCGAGGCTCCACTTCCTCGGTTTTGCAAACAGTAGAAACGAATCTGAGAGGGAAAACAGAATAAGAAGTGGGTGAGTTAATGCCATGAATTAATTCCCTGGAATGTTCATGCATTCAATACAAGACTAATTAAACATATGTACGTATAGATGTACTCACCATGCCGAGAGTGTAACAGGCCTCAACATTACCAGCTTCCGCACACTGTTTCAAGAATCGATGAGCCGGCTCGGACCAGTTCTTGGCATTAACGGAGAATGTTTTTGGTGAAGCTTTAGACAACACTATTGAATTAAGCCCCAAATTCTTTAATCTCTTGCATCTGTTACATGCAATCAACCCATTGATTAACGTCAAAATCATAACAAAATTCAAGCCAATCAAAGGTGGAAAATAAGCACACACAAAATAAGAATTATGCCGACAGACGAATTAGACATACGTTATCAATACGTTGGCGAAATCGGAAGGGGAACGAGCGGTGGAACTAAGTTTGGTGAGAATAGATATAACAAGGTCGTCAGGTAATGAGTCGAATAAATCATGACCGGTACCGGAAGAAATCTCCGGCGAAATTTTTGTTCTTTTCCGACTATCAATATTCCTTTGTCCGACGAAATCTTTTCGCTTGTTAATTACTTTAACCTTCTCCAAAAACATTCCTCCACCGCCAAAGCCACCACCACCAACTCTTGGGTAACAGAGACCTCTTCTTGTTCTCATACTGGGTTGTTGTTTCCCTCTTAATCTCTCAATACTCTTTACACACAGGGATAAAGAGAGAGGCCGAAAAAGAGACCCCAATCCTTATATATATAATAAGAGAAAGAAAAGAAAGGCTCTCTCTCTAAACAGCAGCGAAAATAATTAATTTATATTAAATAAAGAAACTAATCTTCCTTATTTACAAAATTACCCCTCCACTTATAGTATTGACGGTCAAACGGGGTTGACCAGATCCGTTGGTTCGTGACGGTTTCTATTTGGAATTAAAAAAAAACTAAAATAAATAATTAAATTTTTTTTTAATAATGTAAGTGTAAAAAAAAATCCTTCTCCCTTATATGCACGCTTTTAAACACAATGCACTAAAAGGGGGTACGTTCTCTTGCTTTAAATTTATGTTTGTTGGTAACAGGTGGGGCAGCTTCACTCTCTCCTGGAGTTTGTTTTAAAATCGGTTAATTTTGTTACAAGTAAAAACAACCAACTTCTGCTATTTTCCTTCACTTTTACTGGAATTTACCGTACCTGATGACCAGGTTAAAATTAATTTAGAAAAGAGTAAAAAAGACATAAATAAATACGGCATTAGAATTTTCTCGCCTTAAAAATTAAAATTAGAAATAAATTCTTTCTTTTTTAGGGAACGTGTTTGAAAATTTTCGAGTGGCAAAATGGTCATTTGGTGATTTTTCATTCTAACAAACCCTCTCAAGCCATACCTGGGTCAAACATATGAATCAGCACTGGTTCAGTTACACTTGTTTGTTTTACTTGCCTATTATACGTTTTTTTTTTCTTTTTCTTAATTTTTTTATTTTATTTTATTTTTTATCTTCGAAGTTTGCTAATTGTACTTGTCATTATATATTGCATTTTTTATAAGACAATAATGCAAATCTAAAGGATACACAATTTGACATATAATGTTTAAAATTTACGTTTCTGATAATTTTATGACGTGGATTTTTTAAATTTTATTTTAATAAATAATTTTTTCTTTTATGACTCGAAATTATTAAAGATGGGACATAAGTGTAAACCGTAAGGGTGTTAGATAAAAAATTATAATGTTTCTATTTATATCATTCTATTTATTAGCCCTTACAAAAACAGGAAAACACTGTCAAGGATTTCAATTGCCTTGCTGACTTGACACCAACATTCTTGCCAAACTTACACTAAGTAATTTGACCAAATAAATTTTTGGACAATTATACGGTGGGGGCACTATTTTGATCCTTTCCCTAAAGATAAAGTGGATTTGTTTTAGCCAACTTGGGGTGTGATTGGTTCGTGATTAGAAAACTGTATTTTTTAAAAGTGAGATTCTGAAATAAAAATCTGAATTTAGTGACTAAAAACATGTTTCTGAAAATGTGATTGGTTCAATGTCTGTAAACTGTTTTTTAGTTTTAAAAACTGAATCTGTGATTGGTTCAAGTGAATCTGAATATTATTTTAATTTTATATATTCTATATACATAGGTTGTATGATTTTAAATTTTTCAATAGATTTAATTAAGTAAAATTTAATAATAGTGCATTGATTATATTCATAAAATTGCTTCAGTATATAGGTGTTACTACCCATAAAATAGTACTAACAATTATGATGATGTGACAATACAGTGACTTGGTATAACAAGTCACTAATAGGTAAATATTTTTTTTCTATATTAATTTCGAATTTAGTTATTTTTTGTAATAATTAATGTTGTTTCCAACTGATGAGAGATACTACCTATATTTAGAAATTGACATGCATTTGAAAAATAAAAAATTTACAATATTATATTTTTATAATAAATACACGTTTTTCATTAGGTAACCCTTCCAAAAATTTGAAAAAATCAAAATTTATTTTTAGAAATATTAATTAACAACTATAAATATGGACCTTTGATTTTAATTCAATAATTAATATTAAAATAATTATCAATGTGTAGTAACCATTTAAATGCACCCATATATTTATATATATATATATATATGTATATACATATATACTCGAACACTAAGTCAAATTTTACTAAAAATATGAAAACATATTTTTATCGTTTTCGACTGTATAGGCAAAATTTTAAAATCAGATTTAGATTTAGTTTTAAGAAATGACTAACCAATCACATATTATTGTGGGTCCTACATGCTTTTAATATTTGGAAACATAAAATTGATTCCAAACCTGATACCAATCAAGCCCTTAGAAATTATTACTCAAATTTTTTTGATATTTCAATATGGACTGTAATTATAGTAATTGTAAATAAGTTACAGTCTTAAAAAATAATATTTACAAAGTTACTTGTACAATATACTTTATATATTTAAAACAAATTATTTAAATTTTGATTTCGGAACCATAATTATTTAAAATTTTATAAAAATTTGTAAGACACATGTTATAACTACAATATAAAAACATTGGGTTATTATTTTTTCATGCTCCGAAAATGAAAACCATTCTACTAGTAGAGTCGAAAGGCACCCTACCATAAAATTGCCCTTAAATTTTATTCCTCAACCTAACAAATTTCTTAGTTCAACAACAAAAAATTAAATATAAATTTTGGAAAATTAAATTCTAATTTAGTATAGTTGGCAGGTTTATCAATAATTCACTACTGGAAAGCTGAAATAGAGAAATTCAATATTCATTTATGGCATTTACTTTCTAATTAGAAATATAAAAAAAAAACATTCATATAATTTATTTAATGGAAATTAATTCCATAATCAGAAAATTGAGAGTCAACATTTCCTTAAAATTTGAAGTATTATAGAAAATCATATTAATTTATTACCTTTTCTAAATTCCACATTATTTATATATAAAAAAATATAGTAAATATCAGCACAAATAGCACTTTAACAATCACATCAGAACTAAAATGAAAAAAATAAGAGTATTTATGAAATTTCAAAATTGAAACAACTAATCTTATTTAAACATTCTTGGGTCAATTAATATCTCTTTTGATGATTTTAGTTATGCCTTTATGCTGCTATTTTCGTGTTGGCAGATCTGATTTTTGTTTTTCTTTTTAAATAAAACCATGCATTTCCAAATAGAAGATTAACCGAACAATTTATATATTCAACAAATTAAGTACTGTAAATAAGCGAATCTTATGAATGCATTTATAAGTAAATTCCACCCCGCTCTTAATTACCAATGAACAATACTAATAAATGATCTATTGATGTGAAATTAAATTAAGCAAAAAGAGACACAGTGTAGAACTGTTTAAAAAAGACAGAGACTGGTAACTGTTTGAAAACAAAACCCTTACGGCAAATATTAGAAACGTGATTCTGCTCCTGCGTACATTGGGAAGAAAAGAAAATCAACTACAATCGGTGGGGTCTTCTACTCCTCACTCGTTCTACTTTCCACTCAACTTTACTTCATCTTCATGTTTAACATTTTTTTAAGTAAATATATTTTTATACTTTGTAATTTACTATTAAGCCAAATTAATATGTCAGCTTAATAATTTATATAAAAAAAAGAAGCTAAACTAAGTAAAACATTTAACTGATTAAAATAAGTTCTAATTAATCTTTTAGTTTAATGAAAGTTAAGAAAATAAAAAATTCGTTCCTCTTGCATGAAGATTTTGGTTTTAACCTACTCATTAATAGGGTTTTAAAACTATATAGTTAAACGACACAAGTTGATCGGTTTGCACTTTGTAGAGATAAAGAAGCGTAATTTTATAATGTACAAACAGGAATATGGGAAAACGGAGGTCGCGTAAAAACGTCGGACTCTTGTCACGTCCCCGGAAAATGTAACAATTCCTGTCACGTCGAATAGTGACGTGGATCACTATTTTATTTATATATATTTATTTAATATTTCATCTTCCACAAAACAATTGATATAAAAACACATTCTGACAAAAGCTTTATATATTATTACTTTTAACCTAATAAACGACGTTCCTTAATCATCTGTCACCTTCAAAAAAAAAATTTGTGTCGCTTGTGTAATAATAGAAGTTAAACACTAAGCTACAAGGATAATCTAAACAAATATTAATTTCAATATTGTAGACCTATATAATTATTAAATATAACCTGTCAGTGAGGGAATAGTTTAATTTTTAGAGGGTTAATAGTATTTTTAACTTTGAGAGGGTTTCTCATTATATATATATATATTTTATGGTGAATTTCTGTAAGGCTTCACTTTAAGTTTTATTGGTGAGACTCCCAGTGTTTTTGATCCGTGAGCAGTTTTCAGTACGATTTTTTTTTATGACCGTGTATATTTTAGCTATTTAAAACATCCTGTAAATTTTCATAAAATTCTGAATAGTTTACAGTACCGAAAACGAAGTTCAAACATATTATTACACGCTTGACTAAATTTTTTTATGCGCATGGAAAGTAACATGTTTGAACCTAATTTTCGGTACTGTAAACTATTCGGAATTTTCTAAAAATTTGCAAGATGCTCTAAATAGCTACAATATACACAGTCATAAAAAAAAATCGTGCCGAAAACTGTTCATGAGTCGAGAAAAACTGAGAGTCCCACCAATAGAGTTTAAAGTGAAGCTTATATAGAAGAATTTTCCTATATTTTAATATAGGCTATAATAATATTTTCTAGTTTAAATTATATTGAAAATATAAAGGCAATTAAAATTTAGTGGAACTGAAATTTTATATTTCAAACTATAAATTTACCACCTAGGGAGGGTTATTATAATTTTTTTGTGTATAAATCGAATTAAATGGTCGAATATGCATTGTTATATATTATTGGTATGTATTTTTTTGGAGACAAATTTTCTATTTTAATACAAAATTTAGTAATGAAACAAATTCAATTTAAAAGTAATATTATTATAGTATATTATTACATAACACTCACTAATATACAAAGATTTATGTTATTAAATTTTTATGTAGAGTGTGTAAATATAATTACTCAGAGACCTTTTAATGAGCCATATGTTGTATTATATAAAATTGTATTGTACACCATATTTTTATATATTACTATACTTGGTAACAAACGAACCCTTACTAGTATTAATATATCGCAAATTCACTTGTTAAAAAAACATGTTTTTGTTTTTCAATATTGGCTAATTAAGAATAAAAATCAGATTAAATATTTATGGGATAATATTTATATATACATTTAAAAATTAAATTGTAAGAGAGAGAGAGACGAGAATAATGAAAGGTGGATAAGTTGGGAAGTGACGTGGATCTCAAGAGTGATGTAGACCACTCATGTCATAGCATGCAAGGACCCACCTGTCCCCGTAGGGCTGCTTCTGGAAGAGCTCGAACAATTTCACAGCTTAGTCGTCCCTGGGTCCCATCTTTCACGTACTACTACATAATCTACCACCGTGTTCTTCTTGCCAACCTCTCACTCTATCCACGTGTCGCTATCCTATTCGCTGTTCAATTATTGGCACCAAATTTCATGCTTGCTTTACTTATTATAAACGTTTATTAACATGAGAGATTTCAAAATTAATCAAACCCTCAATTTTTCATTTAATTTAATTTATTTTGGTTTGTTTTATTGTAATGGAAATTTGGTTTGTTTTAAGTGGAGTGGAATATAAACTCTTGTGGTTGGGGAAATCTGGTCTGATCAAATGAACTCATTTATTGTAAAAGTATCACTATTTTTTTAGTAACAAATTTACTTTTCATGGACAAATTTAACCATCAAAATAAATATATCAGTTGCAAATATAAAAATCAATAATGGCTAAACTAGAAAGTATGGACCTATATGACAATAATTAAGACACACCAAGTTTTCATCTTGAAAACCTGAAAGTTTAAACTCTATAAAAAATTTAATTTTATACTAAATTGATAACCCAAACATATACTAAATTGATAACCCAAAATAAAATTGACCAGTGAGCCGTACAAAATATTTGGTACAATCAATAATTGAATCATTAGTTTAGAAATATATTATTGAGAAGAAACCAACAACAACATCAAAAAACAATAGTATGTATAGCTAAGTTGTCAGGAGTTCTAACAGTTGAAGAAGCCGATCATTGTCTGATATATTGGGTTTTTCAAAAAAAATCATACAAACCTTTTTCTTTTTCAATAAATAATTTCGCTTCTTTAGGGTATCCAATGTGTGCTTAATTTTGTATTTACATGTAAGTATATATACGAAACCCTTGTTAACTACCTCTAGATTTTATTCACACGTTATAAATAGATTTCATTACAAAAAAAAAGTATATTTGAGAAACAAACTATGGGACTGTTACTGTTTTTGTTAGAGTTTAAATTAAATAATCAAATGTTGATGGCGTACCCGATATGTATGTATATATTTAAAAACACAGAAATATGATCTTAAAGGAGGAACGTTCCAACAAAATAGGTAGAGCATATGCAACCGTATGACCAAGCAATAGTAATTAAGAATAGGTTGAGATTATCGTTTCATTAATTTTAACTTCATGTATAAGGATAAGAGTTGTTCATCTTTTGAAGGAGACGGATTGAGATTTCACTACTAATGTATATATATATATATATATATATATGAATGTAAAGAGTGATATACAATTTATAACTGTTAAAGTCGTATTAAAGTCATTTTCTTTTAGGCACACTATCCAATATTTTAAAACACGATTCAAACTCAGAATTTTGAAATGCCAATTGTAAAAATTTATTTGAAGATTACCCTTTGAAATTAATATATTTATATATTTGTTGTATAATAGCGAACACTACTATAGAAAGTAGGTTTAACGTTGTTTCTTAAATATTAAAACGTTATTTTTTAAGCAAAATATTTGCTAATATATCAATTTTAAAACTTTACAATATATCAATTACTATATAATTAAACAAGTGCAATTATATCTAGATAAGTTTTTTTAAAATTAAACCTTTGAAATGTTAGCGAAACGTACTACTCTTTTAATTTAGGTAAGTATATATAAGGTTCTTTTACACATCATTCCCAATATAATGATCAATAATTATACATAAATATTTAAAGAATTCTCTCTAATGATATTTAACTTTCTATTAGGCACATCCATGATGTTTCACTTTCCATTAGGCCGGCTTGTTCATTTATATATATTAATATCAATATGATCGATTTGATATAAAATATGTATTAAATATCTTTGTTATTTACAACTTTTGTATGTGGTCGATAATTGACCAAGTTTTATATATGTGATAAGCATGCACGATTAACATATTCATTTTAGAGTTATTAGGATAGTTGGTTTCTTAACTTAAACGTACCAGTTTTTTGTTTTGTGGGCGTATAAAAGTCTCTATTTACGACGTGATTTTGTTAAAGTCTTAAAAGGGTTTCAAAATAAATTAAAAAAAAAAACTTATATAGCTAATATGCCATAAGAGAAGTTGTCCTGTTTTTTTCTTCCTATACATATATTTCTTTCTTTTCAACCTCTCAAAAGAAGATTTGTAATGGATTTTGTTTTACTTGTCTCTTCGATCGATGGGATGGCATTGGTCTTTGTTCGATGATCTCTCTCTCAATTATTCTCATCATATCTTTACTTTACAATATCTCTCTCTCTCCTCATATAATTGGAGTTGTATTGTCACTTAACAATAAATTACAAATATTATAACACCGACGGCTTGACTAACTCAAATTCTGGAATTTTTTATGGACAAAAATAAATAATTAAGTAGTTTCCAATCTCATAAGGCATTTTAAGCCGTAATATTTTCAAGATATACTTATTATATGTTTGTTAATTAGATTATGTACGTACAATTATCAACTACATCAATCTTTTCTAACTAAACTATTATATTCTCCCCCAATTTGAGAGAGTTGACTTTATAATTTTCTCTAAATAGAAATAATTTCGGGCCTTATCTCTTAAACCAGTGCTATAATATTCAAACATTTTTATGATTAATAACTTCATTTTTTTGGGTAATATATATAATTTTGGGGTCCATATTTAATATTATATTTCTTTGCGATATTGTAAAAATGAACGATGGACATAGAGTGCCACTAAATCTAATCAAAATCTTTAAATAATTTTTATTAGAAAGTGGAACTAGAGGGGGGCAAGTTGTTTGATGCTGACTACTCCTTTGGATCGATCTCTCTATAGCACTTGGGATATTTGGAAACATTGGTTTTGGATTAGGGTTTCTCTACATAGTGACACGTGTTGGCATTTGAGTGGAAGATGCTAAACACAAAGGTGATTTCGTTTTAAAAGCAAAGGTAGAGAGCCACGTCAAGTGGCTTCCTAGTGTGATACCTTCTCCACAATAGGGAATTTGGGATAAAGAGCGTAATGAATATTTCTTTTTCTAAAAAAAAAAAGGGCTTTCTCACTTTTTTTTCTTTTTTTTTTTTTTGTAAATGTTGGTAGTCAAATACGCAACAAACGATGTGATTTTGTGATATGTTGAGGTGGTTTAAAAAACAAGAAAACACATAGAAATAATTTTGAAAGATTTTAGCAAATAAGGTGAAATATACATTAAATTGAAGCTCAAGTTAAGCAGGTGAATGACATGCATAAAAAATAAATAACAGAAAATAAAAATTAAAAAAAAATGAGAAGAGAAAAACTCCACGTCACGTGATAACTTTGTCTAGCAGTATGAAATGAAGTAAAAGAAATAATAAGAGATGTACGCCATCTATCTATATCTACCTTCCAAAAATCAAGAAACGAAAGTGTGATATAATTTTCACTAGTTTAATTTGATGCTTCTTCTGCTACTACTTTATGTTTGGAGTACATGTCAAGGGTTTTCGACGTGGCATCCTATTGTGTTCTCAAAAACCCATTACTTTTACACTCCACATGGGGAGATATATAAGTACAACCCTATCAACTTCTAGTTGGGGCAATCCTACGGTACCAATTCATCTAACATTTTAATTATCGATATACAATATAATATCAATTATAACATATATTAAATAGAACTTGTTTGAAATTATTATTTAATAATTGGCCCCACAATATAAATTGAATTAGTTTACAATGAAATAGTAGGTAGATTTAATTTGAATAATGATATATATATATATATGTATTACAATATTACACATTAGTATAATGAACCTAATTGAAGAAAAAAAATACCATATCATCACTCTCATATCATTTATAAAAAGAAAGGTTATGTAATATTTTTTTATTGAACGTTGAGTCAAAAATTAATTACATAGATGATGAAATATTATTGATTATTTTGACTCAATATCTAATATATAAAAATATTTATGTAGATTTGTCTTTCTACTATCACTACTACAAAAAAAACTTTTTTAGGGCTCTCGTTGTAAGTTTTAAAAAAAATTCTTTTAGGGTTAGTGTCAATTCTTTTAAGACTCGCAATACGAACCATAAACACATTCTTTTAGAACTTGTAAAATCTCAATTTTTAAGGTTTTTAAATAGAGGACTCGCACCTCATAAATCCTATAAAGCTTTCTAGGGCTCGCTTTTTTTTGTAATAGTGAATTCATACCCAATTTATATCTCACCCTGTCACACGTATTTTTTTATAGCGCATTAATGAATTGATATATTTTTATTTTTTTGAAAGATAAAATAAAATTAGGAAAAATAAAAAAATCCAAATCTAATTATAGAAAAGACTAATTAATTAATGTTTCGTCTTAAGTCGCAAGAATGGTATAGGGGACCATATATTTGTAATAAACTCGTTCGAATAATCGAAACCATGCAACAAGTTTTTTGAAAGCAAGGGATTAAGTTATGTAGATAAACAAGTTATATATTTATATAATTGAGATGAAGTCATGTGAATCGAAATACAATTGCTTTAAGACGTTTCTAGAGGCCATGAATGAGGTGGGCTCCAATAGAGAGAGAATCCTTCTCTAGTAGTTTTAACAAAAGGAGAAACTACTCTCCAAAGCAGAGACACAATACCCATTTTTGTAAAATAAATAAAAATAAAAATCAGTAGAATCTGTTAAAGGGTGCTGTTAGAAAGGGACCCACTTTTGTTGGGAGTTTACGGACAGCTAAGTTGTTCCCTTACAAGCGTCGCCCGGCTCTCTTCTGATTGAACACGTGGCAACCATCCACGTGGATCCCGTGTTTGGTGGCAAGCCCTCGAGATGCCACGTAAGCAATAAGACAAAATCTGATGCTCCAAGGAAGGAATGTGTTCAATTTGGCTAACAGCTTTAGCGGCCTCCCCATAATGCCAACGCCAGATCTCGTTGTCCGTAAGTTTCACGAGTCAACAATTTTGACTCCACTCCAAGTCATCACTCTCTATTGGCCAATCATTCCATATGCCCTAATTGACTCGGAAATATTCAGCATTTTTTTTTCTTGTTTTGTTGGGATTTAAAAAAAATGATGAGTGAAAATAAATTTTTTAATATAATTATTTTTACAAAATAAATTTTGTAATAATTGAGTTTGTACGATAAGAAGTAAGTGTGTGTGTAATGATATATTTTTTTTTGCAAAAATTATAAAATAGAATATATTTTCCAAAACTACATGATGAAATACCTATTTATGCGAAGTGTCCCAAATAAATACTACAAAGGAACATAATTCATTGTAGATATAAATATTTATTTATATATGAAAAAATAAGATAACTATGTAATAATTAAGGATATGTATGGATATAAAACGTATAACTATATGTTAATTGGACAGGGATGGGAATCGGATGGAGTTTGAAATGATCACGCACAAGATTTCTCAAAACTGATAACAATATATTCCTCAATTTGGTTTTGGTTTTTCTGGACCACCCAAAAGTCACTGACAAAGATTTGAGCTAAGATAAGATTATACATGTTGGCTCTTATACGCACCACCCACTCACTTGTGAATTATCTTTAAATTGGTGACAATGCTAATACACATGTATTTCTTTCTAGGGGTGACAATTCATGTTTATGGGTCGTGTTCATGTTGGGTCGATGATCCTATATTATAAAAAAATACAGAACCCAAACCCGACCCATTTATTAATCGTGCCGACAACTAAAAATCAAACCTCACCTGTTTATAAACAGGTTGACCCAACATGACCCTTATAATCCGTTTATATAAAGATTGTGTTAAATTTGAGTCAACTTATCTACCAATTAACATGTTTATAACACATTTATGATTCATTTAAAACATTTAATATAAAGAAATTAGCATATTTCTAAATTATGCTCCTATTTTAAATATAATAGATAAAAGTGTGTTATTTTAAACATGTCATTAATGGGTCAGTTTCGTGTTAAACATGTCAACCCCAACCCGACCTACTTATTAAACGGGTTAGACGGATCAACCTAAAAATGACCCAAACCCGTTTATGATAAACTCAAACACGTTAGCTTCATGCAGGTTTCGAGTCGTGTTATCGTGTCTGGCCCATTTTCCCGCTACTTTCACTACCATTACATACACATATAATTTTTGTCCTTTTTATTGTAATGATTATCTTTCTTGAGTGGGAAGTATTTGTTTCTCATCTCTATGCAATAAAACTCATGCATGTCCAATTTATATGTTTTGTGGCTAATTTCGACTGAGAATTTTTGAATTAATTATGAAAAGTGTAAAATATATATATAGGGAGCGCCTACAATTCATTCACTTTTTTGACAACACTGATGTATTATTTTTCTATTTTCGGCACTTAAATAGATATAATCACAAAAAAAAATTATATAACCATATACATTGTAGCTATTTAGAACATCCTACAAATTTTTAAGAAATTATGAATAAATTATGGTATCAAAAACATGATTTAAACTATTTGTTGCACACGTATTTTCTTTTTTGTGTACGCATATAAAATTGAACTTTTTGAACTATATTTTCAGTTTCGTAAACTATTCATAATTTCTTGAAAATTTACGAGAAGATCTAAATAACTATAATATACACCGTCATATAAATATATTTAGGGTTATATCTAAGTGCGGAAAATAAAATATCTAAGTGCGGAAAATAAAAAAAGATGCACAAAATAATTGATGCATTGCAGTGAATCTTAGCTCCCATATAATAATTTTGTAACATAAATATATCCCAGCAGTGGAGGAGTGGCGTAAGTAAAAGGGTTTGTGTAAGTGGGGTAATAATTATAGTCACAAGGGTATTAAAGATCATCATCATCATTAGCATATATATCACATAAACTAGGGCGATATTTTAGTCTAAATGGTATAAGGTTTACGTAGAGAAATATCAACCGATCTCATGCTAGCTTCTTGAATCATTCCGTACGTTGGGATTTAAAACCCTTATAAATATTGTATATATATCTATATTAAATGAAGTAATGAAACTTACTTCAAAGTGATCTCTAGATCTCTCTCGATATTATTATTATATATATATGTGTGTGTATTTATACACACACATGCAAACACATATAAACCCAACCCACAAGCCATGCACTTACTAAAACCAGAGAATTCGAGAGAGACAAATGCAGAAGATGTTGCTTAACGCATTTGCTATAGTCTCTAGGGACCCCTCGTAACTGGTGGTCATCGAATGAACCCACCACCACCCTCAGCACGTGACTCCTTGCCCAACCTTGAGTATGGTTCAAGCCAATTTTATTTGCTTCTTAACTCTGCGTACAATTTTTGCTATCATTTCACTATTAATAATATTTATATATAAATATTAATAACAAAATAAAAATCTGATTATTGATGTTGTATAATTATGTTGTGAATATATTTTTGGACACTAGTGTACAAATGCTGTCACAGCACTGCTAAAATATATAATAATTATGTAAGAAAAAGTGGTTACGAAATTTAATCGAAAGTAGTGGGCTGGTCGGGCTACATATAATCTGTATTTATAAAGCTCAGATTTCTATATAGAACATTTTAAATATAAGAAGCCTCTTTTTATCCTCGCAAACAAATGAAACATATAAATTAACTGATGTGTATAAACTAGTTCTCAGATTTTCCATATATGAGGCAGCAAAACCCTGTCCAAATTTCACGCTGAATATTTATACACATATATATATATATATATATCTGAGCTATATAGTCTTATTATGTTATTTTGGCTGGAACAATAATCCAAAAATGTTTGGCTATTGATGTTACGACTCACGATCATTATATATAGAAGATACACCTTTGATCGCACGTGACTGGATATTCCATTATTAAGTCAGACTGTTGATTGCCAGAAGCTTGACCAAGCCGAAGACCGTATGATACAAATAAATAATGTATAATGTGTATGTGTGTATATAAATATATAAATTATGTTATATATGGGCTTTTTAATATTATTTTCTCAACTTGAAGAGAAAGGAGGTGGAACTCCTTTTACGTTGTACTGAGTGACTAGTCAAAATTGGAGCCTAGATAACTGATGATTTGAGTAAAGTGTAAATAAATGAATGAAAATGACGAAAATGCCCCTGCGTATAGGGGGTAGTATAGGAAATTCATTTGGTTATATACGTATATATATGTCGTCGGTGTAAGTAACTGATTCGCCGTGCAAGCAAGGAGTGATGGGTTGCTTTGTGCTTCCTAGTAATGGGACAATAAGAAAAATCGCCTTTACGTGCATGGTAAGTGATATGAAGTTCCTTTTAATTTTACTAACCACAGCTCTAAGCATGGTAATAATGTACGTGGGGTCAGCGTTTAATCAAGTTATGAGAGCCTATCGAATCTTGCCACGTGGAATTAATATATATAGCTAGTTGCAGAATTTACTCATTTGTATAGCACAACAATTTTCATGCTATTTTTGTGATATATATTTTGTTTTTTTTTTTTTTTCTATGCAAGTGATAAGGTTATCAAGACGTGGAGTGGGTGGAACACATAAATTGAACAGTAAAAGTAGTTTTTCAATTCTTTTCTCCATGAATTGATTTGAAGATGATTTTTTGCTTTTTCTTTTTTTTAACATATCTCTTATCTTTTATCTCTTCTCTCTTCTCTCTTATGTATAAAAAGTGTGTAGATAACGAAAAAATTTTATTTTAATAATTTTTTAATTTTTTTCTGTTAACATTAACAGAATATTCTTATATTTAATTGTAAATTGTAAACATATCTTAAACTTAAATAAAATTAGAAAAATAAATAATTAAACAAATTAAAATAAGATATTTTACAATGATAATTATTTAAAAATAATAAAACCATATATTTTATAACTTAAATAAAATTTCAGTCAACTCAAACTTAATATTATATTAAACATATAATATATAATCTTTTGTAGTCACTGTCAAATTCAAAAATTAGAATAAACATAAACATAAACAAAAATAAATAAATAAATATACTAATTAAAATATGATATTTTAAATATATTTTATGATAATTTAAATAATTAATCATATTCATTTAAAAATAATAAAGATATACATATCATTATTTTATCTAATAAATTTGTATGATAGTTTGTGTTTTTATCAAGTGATTGAAGTTCTTTTTATTCATCAAAAAACCAATAAAGAACATTGTGAGAAACATTAGAAACTAAAAATAATTGATGTATGTATACTACTGTCTATACTATAACTTTTGTCGACGCAGATTTTTGCCAACAGATAATTATACAAATAAGTAGGATGGATTAGTGCTGATTGATAAACCATAATATGGAAATGATAGTAATCTGGGATGTGGAAGTTGATTACAAGGAAATAATAGTCACTCCTTTTTTAGGTGGTTCGGAGGTTAAAATCACCCTAGTCCACCAGTCGATATTATTGATATCTCCTCACTATTTCTTACAAGGTGTTTGTTTTTTTACAAGAAGAAGCCAACCCCTTGCACTATCTAGGATTTCAATATTTATACGAGATTGATATCTGAGTAGATATTGGGGTCATCCCGTGACCTTTTCATCCATCATGTCATTTATGTGACATCGATGATTAATTCCTAAACCTTACAATGAAATGTGGTCTAATCAATAGATAAAGATGGTAATGGGCCGCATGGCCCAAATCAGGCCTGGGGTGTCTGAACACGTACGTTTATACTGCATATCCGAAAATTCAGGAATGGAACAGACACGTGATGTCTGATATACGCACGTTTATATTGCGTGGTTGACTTTACAAGGATTCGGGGGTGTCAGACCTCTGATACATCACGAGCTAAGTGCGACGCTAGCTCGTGGTTTCTACTATGCCGACGCGATGGCTCCAAGGAGCAGCTAAATGATCCACCAGCTCGGGCTAGTTTGGTAGGGGACCGTAACAAACAGCTCCGGGTGGACGGTTGACACGTGGCAGATCGATTTAGGCCCTTCTCTAGCTCGCAAAAGTGTGTGCGGATATTTAGGACGTACATGTGCCCCCCAAGCCCCTGCTCGTGATCTATGACGTCATCTGTGATCTTCACAGCAGGAGCTTTTAAACTTCCCTTTCGACTCTTCATGTCCTGCCCACTACACGGGTACCGAACACGTGGAGCGCCGTGGTTGGCGACTGTTCGGATTTCAAGAATTGCATTAAATGGCCTAGCCACCTTTCTGCCGTCGTTTCGCCTCTCGAGTTATGACCCTCGTATTTTGCATTAATTTGATCGGACGATCCTCGTTTCCTTATGCCTCTTACGTATATATAAGGTGGGAAATCTTCAGTACTAGTCACTCTTCGTTTGAAATTTTTTTCCTCATTTTCTCTTTTTTGAGTTTCAGAAGCTCTTCTTCTTCTTCTTCTGTTCACTATCTCAGAAATCCTTATATTCTCGCCACAAGAGCCTTTCAGAGGTTCAGCTTTAAGGATTACACCAAGACTCCTATTTATACGCTGCCTGCAACTTTCACTCGGAAAATACACTGTAAGTTCCCTGTCCGTTTGTATGTTTCGATTTCCTTGTTTCTTTGATAGGCAAATTTATTTCTCAGCCGTAAACAATAAGTTGTTTTTGGCTGGGCTTTGGTGCATAGGTTCCAATTCTAAGCATATTGATTATACTTAGAAACATGTCTAGGAATATGATGTTCATAACTAGGTAACTTCTGGGTAACTTTCTGGGTTATTTTTTGGGTAAATTTAGGAAATGCCTATTTGGAATATGGAAGGTGAGAGGTTTTTAGGGTGCAAAACCGGGTAGCTTAGGGGCCACGCTTCCAATGTGGTTTTGCTCTCAAAACTTTCCTTCCAAGGCAAGCAATAATCTGCCCCTCCTGACACAAAGATCCCTGGAGATCAGGGATTCGTTGGGAACGTGGGCGCGTGACTATGGCAACGCGTGGCTTCACACACCGCGAGCTAAGGTTACCTTAGCCCGTGCATGAAAATCACTTCTTCTCGCGCTGTTTTTCCATCCTTACTTTTTAGGTCGCCTATTAAGCTTTTCCTCATTCTTGTTCGCTAGGCGATCAGATGGGACCCAGAAAGAACGTGTCCAAGAAAAGCATGGTCGGCTCGTCATCCCAGCAGTCCAACAAAGGGAAGGAGATCGAGGTGGAGTCTCCCATCCCCCAATTTGGTCCCACGGTGGAGAAAGAGGTCGAGGTGGGACCTGACGCTTTCCTTGAGGCGGAGAGGATAGCCTCGAAGATCACGACCCAAGGGAGGGTCAATAAGATTATGCTGTCCCATAACATCGAGATTGGGACTAGCGCTCTTATTGCCTGACCTCCCTATGAGGTGGAGAGGAGTTGCACGCCACTTGAGGAGGAATTCGCGGCCTGGAGCGATGAGCACCTGAGGGCCGGGGCCTTCCTCCCCCTCAATCAATACTTTGCCGACTTCCTCAACTATGTGAAGCTGGCGCTATTTCAACTCCCCCCGAACTCGTACCGTCTGCTGGCCGGGCTGAGGTATCTTTTCCTGCAACAGATGTGGGAGGTCCCCACCCCTGCGGACATCCTTTATTTCTTTTTCCTCAAGGCTAGCCCGGATCAACGGGGACAAGGCGATGGGTTCTACTACCTAACCCGGTTCCCGAATTCCCCTCCAGTCATCAAACTTCCCAGCCATCCCAACGACTTCAAAGACCAGTTCTTTATGTCGAACGGGTTTCGCAACTGCGAACATCATTACTTCAACCATCCTCGTAAGTTCTCTCTATTCTCAGCTCGCGAAATCACCATATTACTTTATTCCATTTCGCGTGTACTAACTTGAGCATCATTGTGCAGCCATTTTTGTGAGGACGGCCAAATCAGTGACCCTTGGGGGTCAATACGATACTTTGGCGGGGCTTCCGCCTAGTGAGAAAGACTACCGCCAGCTCATGTCTGATGAGACGATGCTGGCGTGTAAGTTAATCTCTGTGGGCCAGACTCTGTCCTTGAGGAGGATACGGGCTAACCACCCAGTAGCTCGCAAGCTGGTGCCTATCCCCGAGGAGGATGCCGCAAACGGTGACGGCGACGAGCAGGACGAAGAAGATGAGGCGCCGCTCGTGCGACGAAGGCGAGCTCCCGAGGCTGCTCGGGGCCTCAACGTGGATCGGATTCAGTCGGGGGCAGCAACCGGCCCCTCCTGCCAAGGTAACCCATACCCGTTTAGGGACCTAGATAGGGTTGCCGCAGACCTTAGGCTTGTTAGGTTTAACCCAAACCAGCTCGTACATCATCATCAAGATGACCCGGACCTTAACATAACCGTACTCCAGTGTGTAGACCAACTAGTGTTACGCCATGATATGGGCTGTCCTAGGGGCACCGTAGTAGTAGACAACACCTTGTCCTTTAGGTCAGCCTTCTTTGAGGAGTACGGGACCAACGTTAGGTCGTGGCCCTCCCTTCTAGAGGGTGTAGTCGCTCTAGGGCTTAGACAATACGTAGAGGACTCCAGTCCTGAGGCAAATCCGGACCCAGAGCCCTCTCTGATCCGTAAAGTAATAAACTTAGACTCCCCTATAGAAGTTCCGAGGTCGGAGGTCGTGGCAATAGATTCCTCCTCTAGCTCGGAGGGTAAGAGTTTTTCAATACACCTTTAGATTTCTCTTGTAATGAAACAACCTTACATGTATACTAACGTTCCTTTCTTTTTGTTTCAGGTGAGGAGATGGCACAACCCAGAGACAGCGCCCTGCGATCCATCTTCCAGGGGGAAACCCTCATTCCATACCGCCCAGGCCATTGGTCAAGAGACCCCGGCTGGCCAAGAAGACTCCTACCTCCGGGACAACCGCCAAGTCCCCCACCAAGGGGAGGAGTCAGATCCCCGCAGCCACAGAGAATATGCCTCCACCTCCCCCGCGACCTCCAGCCTCTACTCGGGAACAGGAGGCACCAGCTAGAACTCCGCCAGTCCCCGCTCCCATCGTGTGCATCCCGGTTAATGCCCATGACCTAGAGAAAATCCCGGAGACCGCGAGCTATACGGTGGAGCATTATTAGAAGGCCAACCCGAGGGACTTGAGGGAGATCGAGGCGAGGAGCCCCGAGAATGTCATAGAGTCCGCGCTGGGGATGAACCTCACGGTAAGTCTACTTAGTTAAATTTCTTTGCTTTCTTCCCAGCACGTGTCTTACACTTTGTATTTGCAGACGGCTTTGGCTCTACACCGCACCATAGCTCAGACCAGGACCAGGACTGACGAGCTCAAGGGCGAGCTCCAGACTGCTCAGACCGCTCTCACATTTGCCCAATAGCAGGAGCAAAGTGCCAAGGTTGCCTTGACGACTGCCAAAGAAAACGAAAAGGCTGCACAGGCCGTCTTGGCCACTATGAAGGCCGAGCTCGAGGAGGCCAAGGCTAAGCAGTTGGAGGCCGAGGCTGCCACTGTGGCAGAGAGGGTGTCCTCCAGCTCCTCCATGGAGGCCATGCTCACCATTGCTGGGCCTTCAACCAAGATGGCGACTTCTCTTTTCTGGTGCCCGAGGTGTGGGAGCCATTCCTTGAGAAGTTCAAGGCCCATCTGCAACAGGAGTCGCCTTCTGAGACTGGGGAGACTTCCACTGCCGGCGAGCAAGAAACCGAGGGGGTGGCCTCATCGGAGCGACCTGGGGGGGCCTAAAATTTTTGGATTTTTCATTTTTATTTACCTGTAATTACTACCACGAGGTTTTTCCTCCTCGAGACAATAAATTTCAGTTACCTTGAATTTTATTTCAATCTACTTTGTTTATTATTATTGTTATTTTTTTTATGTGTTTGGCGAAAACTTAGTTCGTGTTAGTTTATTGACCGTTTTTCTTTGAGATTGCAAAGTAATGCTAGTCAATTTTAACCAACTTCTAAGTTTTAGGACCTGGTTGTGTCCAAGGCATCAATTTAAAAACTTAGTTCGCGTTAGTTTTATCGACACCTTGTGCTTTTTAGGAAAAACACTGGTTAATCAATTTAACTAACTTCTTAGTTTTAGGACCTGGTTGTGTCCAGGACATCAATTTAAAAACTTAGTTCGCGTTAGTTTTATCGACACCTCGTGCTTTTTAGGAAAAACACTGGTGTACGCCCTAATTTTCCACGGGCTATTAGCGAGCTGAGATATGGCATAATTATATCAGCCACGTGGATACCACGTGGCCGGAGCTGCTGTTGTCAGGTCCTACCTCTTTAGCTCGAGGTAACCAAAGGTTTATCAAGATTATTTAAGGGTCGAGTCAAGAATATGAAGACCGCAGGTCAAGAAGGCATCCAGCTCGAGGCACGGGCTGGAGTTGGAAGCTGTGACCCTTTATAAAGTCAACCACGCAATGTAAACGTGCATATATCAGACATCACGTGTCTGATATATCCCTGAATTGTCGGACACGCAGCATGAACGTGCGTGTTCAGGCACCCACGTCTGGGTTGGGTCGTGCGGCCCATTATCCCTCTTACCTATTGATTAGACCACACTTAATTTGTCAAGTTTTAGGAATTAATCATGAATGTCACAGAAGTGACATGATGGGTAAGAAGATCACGGGATGACCCCCCTTACCAACTCCCAGGTGCCCTCTCCTATAAATATGGAGATCCTGGGAGTCGCAAAGGGTTGGATTCTATTGTGTAATGAAATACCTTGTAAGGAATACCAGAAATATAGCAATAATATTGGCTGGTAGAGTAGAAGGATTTTAACCTTTGAACCACCTAAAAACGTATTCGTGTCATCAGTCCATTTTAAGACCATTCATCTGTTTCGGTTCATTATTCAGCACTAACGCCTTTCTCTAATTTTCTTAATTACCTGTTGGTGAAGAACCGCGTCAACAGTTTGGTGCTTTCATTGAGAGCTTGTTAGATTGGTGCTATCGCAAATATCCAACTATGGTGACCACTCGATCAAGACACGGTAACGAGGCGGAACAACATGATGGACAGGAGGCCCATCATGCCGCCATCTCCGGTGAGCAAAACCTTGAAGTTCAGCAGCGACCGGGCAAGCAGCCAATAGGCCAGGATGACACTGGAAGTTCGACACCCCGGCCACCTAATCCAAACCCGAATTTTTACACGGCGGTAGAGATGGAGAATGCTCAGTTGAGGAGTCAGCTGGCGAAAGCTAGTCAGCAGATTAAGGAGGTGTTGGCCCGACTACCCCCTCTTACAACCGACGCCAACGTCGGAAAGAGGCAAGGCGAGACTCATAAGTCCCGCCGGGGTAATCGGTCCAGGCCTAGCCACTCAGCCAGACCTCCGACATCCAACTCTACTCCCTCATCGCACCGCCGAGAGGCAATCTTCGAAGAACTACCCAGGGCCGAGCAACAGTATAGCCACTCGGTCTAAACTTCAACTCCTAGCTCACAGCCAGCCTCGAGCGCGCCCAGGAGGGCTCGAGGGAATTCTAGAAGGAGATCCGGGGAGGGCTCACAATGACAGCCCGTCCCGACCAGCCATCCTGCGCCCCGCTCAGATCGCCAGGCGCAAGGCCCGCAAGTTGGCAGGGCCGAAAGTCCCCTACCTAACCTGATCCGCCCTGACGAAACTAGGATTACATCCCCAGTCAGGCATCCTCCTTCACCGATAAGATACTTGTCTCCTCCTTGGCCTATCCGAGATATTCTAGCTTATGGGAGCAACAGGAGAAACCCGCCTTCCACAGGACCTTCCCATCGTAGCAGGGCGCCCAAAGAAGTCCCGGATCCTCATCCCCAGAGGCGGGCTCCGAGCTTCTCTAACGGGAGCTACTGGACCGGAAGTCGCTGGAGTGACCTTTCTGGCGGAGACCTGCGCCAATGCCTAAGCTCGGCGCAATGTCCTCAAGCCACCCCGAAGGGCGACCTACGAGATTGCCTTAACTCTCATAGGGGGGACCCGGTAGGAAGTGGCAGCCATGCTCGCTCAAGGGGAGACCTGTCCGAGGTGCGTGACGGCGGGAATGTCCCAAATAACCTATCTCAAGATAGGAGGGGCAATAACCCACCAAACGTATACAATAGATACGAAGCTGTTGAACAGCCCCGGAATAACCAAGGAGATCAGGACAAAACCCTTGAGCGCCTAGCTCAGATGGAGGAGTTAATGAGGAAGCTCCTGTCGGAAAAAGAAAAAGACAAATATGATTCGGGGGACGAGCTTAAGCTCTTCGCCCCAGTATAGCCGCAACGGCATACCCACCCGGTTTCCGTATGCCGCACCTGTCCAAATTCAACGGAGATGGAGAACCGTCAGATCACCTGGGTATGTTCAATACCCTGATGACGGCCCACAACATTGGCCTCGAGCTGAGGTGTTTGATATTTCCCTCCACAGTGACTGGGCCGGCCAGACAGTGGTTCAAACAAAGCAAGAAGCAATCAATCAGCTCCTGAAAAACTTTCTCTGCTGACTTCAAAAGAGCATTCCGAGCCTCCCAGGCTGCCCGCGTCAAGGCCGACTCCTTGGCTAACTTGAGGCAACAACCCGACGAGCCTCTGAAGGCTTACCTGAGCAGGTTCGCGAACGTCGCCGCTCGGGCCAGAGACACAGATGACAGCTCCAAGCTCATGGCTTTGAGGACTGGAATCCTCGTCGGAGGGGGACTCTGGAATGAAATACAAAGGAAGGGAGTCAGCTTAGTAAACGAATTCCTAAGTAGGGCCCAGGGGTGGATCAACTTGGAGGAGGCCCAAGCCTCAGCTGCAGGAACCAGCCAGGTCCCTGAGCAGCCCGCTGGAGTGGGAACGAAGGTCGTGACAGCGACCCAGAACGTTACACAGAATAACCAGTTCGGTGGAGGCAAGAGAAAGGGGAACGGCGAGGGCAACCAGCACGGCCCAAAGAAGAATAAGTCCGTAGAAAAATTTAAGTCGGTCTACGCGACTTATACAGAGCTCACCCACTCTAGGGAGAACATCTTTCTAGCAAACTCTGCTCGCCTCCCTTGGAAGAAGCCGGAGTCGTTAAAGCACCAGAAGGGGATGCGAGACCCCTCCAAGTTTTGTCGTTTTCACAATGACGTTGGCCACAATATCGACGATTATAGACACCTAAAAGATGAGATCGAGACTCTCATCATAGCCGGCCCCTTGGCTCAGTATGCGCGGAACAGGGTTCCAGCAAGTCGACCTGCTCCGGAAGTCTCGGTCAGTCAGCCCGGGTCCCGGGTAGATCAAGACGTCCCTCCTCCAGTGATAGGAGGAGAGATATACACAATCTCTGGAGGTCCTCATTTGGCTGGCATGAGCAGAGGTGCCCAAAATAGGTACATCAACGAACTCAAGGCTCGTAATGGAGTAGAGTTTGTCCCCAAGCAACACCTGCCAAAGCAGCAGCGATTGGAAAGGCAACCAATCATTTTTACTGAAGAAGATGCCAGCCACGTTTAGTTCCCTCATAACGATCCTCTGGTCGTAGCCGTGCAGCTCGCTAATGAGAGGGTTAGGAGAGTGTTGATCGATAATGGGAGCTCGGTAAACCTTCTATTCCGGTCCACGCTGGAGAAGATGGGTTTGGCTGTCGCCGAGCTGAAGGCGACCTCCATGATGATTTATGGTTTCTCGGGAGAAGGATCAGCAGCTATAGGGACGATCGAGCTGGTGATCACCTTAGGAGAGGGACCTCGGGCAGTCTCAAAAATCCTTGAGTTCGTGGTCATCGACTGTCCCACCGCATACAATGCCATTTTGGGTCAACCTACACTTATAGCTTTTGAAGCCATCACCTCCGTCCGCAACCTCGCACTGAAATTCCCTTCTTCCACAGGGATATGCACAGTCCGTGGCGATCAGCTTGCTGCCAGGGAATGCTACAGCATTTCCAAGAAGGGAAAATCGAAACCCTGGCAGCTAACAATGGCCCTCCAAGGTGGAGAAGAGAAATCTCAGGAACCTTTGACTAATCCTGAGATTGAAAAACCTCAGAGCGCAGAAGGGGGAAGTATCGTCCTAAGTAAGGATATTGACCCCCGAATAGGCGAGGACAAGTCCGAGCTCCAAGCTATTGAAGAGCTCGAGGAAGTAAATATCGATCCACAAAATCCTTCACTGATGGTTAAGCTCGGGAAAAACCTCTGCGGCAAGAGGAAGGCGAAGCTGACTAGATTTCTGCAGGAGAACCTGGATGTGTTTGCTTGGTCACATGAGGACATGGTGGGAATCAATCCAAATGTCATCATGCACACCCTTCATTTGGATAAGAGCGTTCCTGCAAAGTCCCAGAAATAGAGGCGCCTGGGAACAACACGGGCTGAGGCCTTAGAAGAAGAAGTAGCCCGGCTCAAGAAATGTGGCTTTATCCGTGAAGCCAAGTTTCTAGTTTGGGTCGCCAATCCTGTGCTGGTCCCGAAGCCCAACGGGAAATGGCGGACCTGCATCGACTTCTCCGATCTGAATAAAGCCTGCCCCAAAGATTGTTTTCCCTTGCCAAGGATCGACCAATTGGTGGACACCACGGCGGGGCACGAGCTCATGTCCTTTATGGACGCATACTCAGGCTATAATCAGATCGCCATGAACCCGGCGGACCAGGAGCACACCAGCTTCATGACCCCAACTAACGTCTATTGTTACAAGGTCATGCCATTCTGACTGAAAAACGCCAGTGCTACATACCAGAGATTAGTGAAGAGAATGTTTGCCAACCAGATCGGGAAGAACATGGAAGTGTACGTTGATGACATGCTGGTCAAGTCAAAGACTGCCGATAACCATGTTTCCGACCTGGAAGAATGCTTCAAGATACTAAGAGAATACAACATGAGGCTTAACCCTCAGAAGTGCACTTTCAGGGTCGCGTTTAAAAAATTCCTGGGTTTCATTGTCAACACTAGAGGAATCGAGGCGAACCCTGATAAGATCAGGTCATTGCTCGAGCTTCCCTCACCCAGGTCGTGTAAGGACGTTTAAGGCCTGACAGGAAGGGTGGCAACCCTTAATTGGTTTATTTCAAAATCCACCGACAAGTGCCTGCCATTCTACAACCTTCTCCGAGGAAATAAGAAGTTCGAATGGACAAAGGAGTGCAAGAGTGCTTTCCTCAACCTGAAGGCACATCTGGCCGATCCGCCCGTATTGTCCAAACCAAAGGCACGAGAGCTTCTTTTCCTTTACCAAGCTGTCACAGAAGATGCAGCTAGTGTCGTATTGGTCCGTGAAGAAGACTGGGTTCAGAAACCAGTCTACTACATCAGCAAGAGACTTCTCGGGGCCGAATCCCGATACCCGTTGATGGAAAAATTGGCGTTCTATCTTATCACAGCCTCCCGAAAGCTCAGGCCGTATTTCCAGTCCCACTCAATACATGTCATGAACGATCAACCTTTAAGGCAGGTTTTGCAAAAACCTGAAGCATCGGGACGCCTATTGAAATGGGCTATCGAACTCAGTCAGTTCGAGATTTTGTACACCCCCCGAACCGCCATAAAGAGTCAGGCCCTGGCTTATTTTGTGGCAGAGTGCACAGGATTCAGGGGGGATCCTGTGGAAGGGTCACCCCAAGTCACCTCGACCCAGGCGTCATGGAAGATCTTCGTGGATGGCTCATCTAATGAGAACGGCTCCGGAGCTGGAATCATTTTGATATCCCTAGAGGGGCATAGATTCCACTCGGCGCTGAGATTCGGATTCAAGGCCTCCAACAACGAGGCCGAATACGAAGCTTTGCTGGCTGGGCTAAGGGTAGCCCAGGAGCTGAAGGCTAGCTCCGTTCAGTGCTTCAGCGATTCCCAGCTCGTGGTAAACCAGGTGCTAGGTGAATATCAAGCACGGGGAGCCAAGATGGCTGCTTACCTGGCCAAGGTAAAAGTCGAACTGTCTGCATTTGAACGAGGCTCAATCGAGTAGATACCTCGAGAGCAGAACGCTAACGCAGACGCCCTCGCCAAGCTCGCTACCTCCGAGGAGACGGAGGCTTTGGGATTAGTACCGATAGAGTTCCTGGAGAAACCAAGTATAGAAGAGGTCGGGGCGGAGGTCGAGATGATCGACGCCAAACCGACCTGGATGACCCCCATCCTCGAGTACCTTACCGAAGGAAAGTTACCCGAGGGGCGTAATGACGCACGGTGGGTACTGTACCAGGCTCTAAGGTATACGATGGTAGATGGGGTGCTGTACCGACGTGGGCATTCCCTACCCCTTTTACGATGTGTTCTGCTAGGTGAGGCAAAGGCCATCTTGCAGGAAGTGCACGAGGGTTTTTGCGGGGATCACACTAGGGGGCAAAGCTTGGCCCTAAATGTCTTAAGGCAAGGGTATTACTGGCCCACTCTATCAAAGGACTCGATCTCGTATGTCAAGAAATGTGACAAGTGCCAGCGATTCGCCAAAGTTGCCCGAGCTCCCCCAGTCGAGCTGAAGATGATCTCGTCCCATGTCCATTTGCGGTCTGGGGAATCGACTTGGTTGGCGCCCTCCCTACTGGAAAGGGCGGGGTCCGCTACGCCGTGGTGGCTATCGACTACTTCACAAAGTGGGCTGAGGCAGAACCTTTGGCAACAATCACTTCCAAGAAATTCCTCGACTTCGTGGTCAAGAGCATTATCTGCCGGTTCGGGCTGCCAAAGAAAATCATATCCGACAATGGGACTCAGTTCGATAGCGACCTCTTCACCGAATTTTGTGAAAGGTACGAAATTGTGAAAAGCTTCTCATCCGTGGCCTATCCCCAAGCAAATGGCCAGGTCAAGGCTGTCAATAAGACGCTAATGGCGAGCCTTAAGAAGAGATTAGACGAAGCCATGGGGGTCTGGCCAGAACAGCTCCCCCAGGTTATGTGGGCATACCGGACCTCTCATCGGACTCCTACGGGTCATACTCCTTTCTCCTTGACTTTTGGGAGTGAGGCAGTCCTCCTTGTCGAGATTATGGTATCTTCGCATAGAGTCCAGGCATATGACTAGGACCGCAACCACGAACTACTTTGCGCGTCCCTCGACCTGATTGATGAAAGACGAGAAGATTCGCAGCTTCAGCTCGTGCATTATTAGCAAAAAATCACTCGTTATTTCAACTCAAAGGTCAAAAAATGCGCCTTTAGCATTGGCGACCTGGTCCTCAGGAGAGTCTTCTTAGCTGGTAAGGATCCCAAAGATGGAGTATTGGGACCGAACTGGGAAGGGCCATATCAAATCACCGAGGTCATAAAGGGAGGAACTTAAAAATTAGCTCGACTCAATGGAGAAACAGTCCCACGAACTTGGAACGCCATCCATTTGAAGAAATATTATCACTAGCACCCTTGTAAGGCTTAAAGGCCACTTTTTTTTTTGTTAAGCAATGAGAATTAAATCTTTGGTTATTATTGTGTATATTTGCGGGTGTAATCTCAAGTAACCACGAAAGACCCTTTCCTAGTTACTTGGGGGGCATATGGTGCCTGGATATAACCAGATCACCTTAAAGGCTTAGAAGTAGATTCAAATCGATTGATCGATGTTTTTCTTAAAAACACGATATATTGATAAATGATTAACGCGAACTAAGTCTTATCCTGGAGGTAACCAGGTCGGCTCAAAACTAAGAAGTTGATTCAAATTGATTAATCAGTGTTTTTCTTAAAAAGCACAAGATATTAGTCAAGAATTAACACGAACTAAGTTTTCAAACTAACGTCCTGGACATAACCAGGTCCTAAAACTTAGAAGTTAATTCAAATTGATTGATCGATGTTTTTCTTAAAAAGCACGAGATATTGATAAAAATTAACGCGAACTAAGTTTTCAAACTAACGTCCTGGACATAACCAGGTCCTTAAACTTAGAAGTTAATTCAAGTTGATTGATCGTTGTTTTTCTTAAAGAGCACGAGATATTATATCAAGAATTAACGCGAACTAAGTTTTCAAGACAATGTCCGGGGGGCAACCAGGACTTATCTTAGAAGTCGGCTCAAGATTGGTTAATATGTTTTTCCTAGAAAAATACAAGAGTATCAATCATAGCACCAACAAAAAGAAAAACAAACTAAGAATATTACCGAAGTGCATAGAGGAAAAAGGATATAAACCAATTAAAAGCAAAGATTGATAAAGCCAATTGTCTCGAGGTGAAAAAACCTCATACAAAAGTTACAAAAAAAATATATATATGTGTTCGAAGAAGAAAAAGAAAGGCCCTAGGCTCCACCGGGCTGCTCCGTTGAGGTCGCCGTCTCGCCCTCCTACTCGGCCGCTGTGGAGGTCTCCCCGGTCTCAGAGGGCGCCTCTTGCTAAAGACGAGCTTTAAACCCCTCCCGGAGGGACTCCCAGACATCCGCTCCTAGGAAGGAGAATTCACCGTCCGGGTTGAAGACCCAGCAGTGGTATAGCATGTCCTCCATGGTGGAGCTGGAAGCCGCCTTCTCCTTTTCCAAGGCGGCCTTAGCCTCCTCGGGCTCAGTTTTTGCAGAGTCTAGCGCGGCCCGGGCAGCCCTGGCCTCCTCAAGTTCGGCCGTTACAACGGCTAAGGTGGCCTTGTTAGCCTCGGCCTCTTCCAACTTGGGGCGGGACGCGTCCAGCTCAGCCCGCGCGGCCGCCAAGGCATCCTTGGCCTCCTATTCCTGCTTTTGGGCAGTCTTCAGGGCGGCCAAGGTAGTCTTCTGGGCAGACAAAACAGCCTGATGCTCGCCCCTCATGTCCTCGAGCCGAGCCTTGGACCTAGATATGCTCCGGTGAAGAGCCAAGGCACCCTACAAAATAAAGAGGCAACTGCCTTAGAAAGAAAAAAAGAGAGAACGTGTGATGCATGATAACCAAAGAGTACAAAATGTAAAGCCAGCTTACCGTTAGAGCCATTCCCAGTGAAGACTCCATCACGCTCTCCGGGCTCCTTGTTTCGATCGCCCGTAGGACCCTTTCGGTGGCGGTGTAGTAGTGGTCGACGGTGTAGGTCGCCGTCTCGTACACCGTCCCCCGAAAGACGTCAGGAATTTTCTCCAAGGCCTGGGGGTCCACCGGAAAGTGCACCTCGGGGACTGCGGTTGCCAAAATCCCGGGCTCCGCCTCCATATCCCAAACAAAGGCGGGAGCTTGTGGAGGGGGAGGGGGCATCTTCTCCACTGCTGTAGGAGCTGGAGGTACCTTGGCCTGGGCATCTGAGGTATGGTCTTTCCCCTTTGCAGGGGACTTGGATGGTATCCCAGTGGCTTTCTTCGCCACCCGGAGCTTCTTCATTTTGGGCCCAGAGGCCCTAGCAGAAGAGTTCCCTTCGGTGAACATAGCTCGCAGGTCTTTTTTCCTAGGCTGAGACATCTCCCCTGGCAAACCAAAGACAACATTAGTATACAAGTAAGCATTTATGCAAGAACAACAAAAATAAGAGGGAAAAAGCGGAACTCAAGTATATATATATTGAAAGGGATCCTACGCCCCGAGCTAGAAGAGGAATCTATGGTCACGACCATCGGCCCCGGAGCTTCTGCGGGGGAATCTAAGACAATGACTTCGCAAGCTGGAACAGGTTCTGGGTCCGAATTTGGTTCGAGACTAGACTCTTCTACATATTGCCTAAGACCCGAAGCTACAGTACCCTCCCGAAGAGAGGGCCACGACCGGAGATTAGTCCCATACTCCTCAAAGAAGGCCGACCTAAAGGCTAAGGTGTTGTCTACGACTACAGTACCCCTAGGGCGGCTACTCTCGTAATCCAGCACGAGTTGGTCGACACACTAGAGTAGGGTTACATCGAGGTCTGGGTCGTTTCGATGGCGTTGGACGGGCTGGTTGGGATTAAACCTAGCTAACCGAGGATCGGCGGTGGCCCTATCTAAGCCCCTGAACATGTAAGGATTACCTTGCCCAGAGGGACCTGCGGCTGCTCTGGACCGGATCCTCTCCTTGTCTGTTCCTTGGACGACCTCCAGCGCCCGCTTCCTCCTCGTCCTTACGAGGGGCACCTCGTCCTCCTTGTCCTCGTCCTCTCCTTCCCCCGCAACCTCTTCCACGGGGATGGGCCTCATCTCGTGAGCTGGGGGAAGCCCCGGGGTCTCCTCAGGGCCAAAGTCTGGCCTGGAGAGATCAGTTTGCATGCCAACATCGTCTCGTCTGTCACGAGCTGGCAATAGTCCTTTTCACTGGGGGGCAGACCCGCCAGTGTCTCGTACTGACTCCCGAGGATCACAGACTTGTCTGTCCTCACGAAAATGGCTGCAGAATTGTTCTAAGTCAGAAACTGATAAAGGGGAGCTAATCAATACTTAACTTACGAGCTAAGAGTAAAAGGTACTTACGAGGACGGTTGAAGTAATAAAGTTCGCAGTGGCGAAACCCCTTGGACATAAAGAACTGGTCTTTGAAGTCGTTGGGGTGGCTGGGCAGCTCGATGACCGCAGCCGTGTTTGGAAAGCGGGTCAGGTAGTAGAACACGTCGCCTCGCCCCCGCTGCTCCGGGCTGGCCTTGAGGCAGAAAAAATATAAGATATCCGCCGGAGTGGGGACCTCCCATTCCTGTTTCAGGAACAGATATCTCAACCCCGCCAACAAACAGTAGGAGTTGGGGGGGAGCTGGAAAGGCGCCAACTTCACATAGTTGAGGAAGTCGGAGAAGTATTGGTCCAGCAGGAGGAAGGCCCCAGCCTTGAAGTGCTCGTCACTCCAAGCCGCGTATTCCTCGTTGAGCGGCGCGCAGCTCCGCTCACCTTCTAGGGGAGTTCGGGCGATCAGGGCGCCCCTCCCCAGCTCGATATTGTGGTCAGTGATCTTCGAGACGATCTTCTTAGCCTCAAAGAAAGCATCGACCGCCACCTCGAGCTCCCGCTCCACGGCCGGCCCGAAAGCGGGGATTGGGGAGTCTATCACCTCCTCTTTTCCTTTGGACTGTTGGGAGGACGAGCTGCCTGCGGTCTTTTTAGGGGCGTTCTTCTTGGGTCCCATCTGGTCGCCTAACAAACAAAAGAAGAAATTTTAGAAAGGGAGACCTAAACATAAGAAAGAATCTGAAGGGAAGTGTTTCCTTTGCACGGGCTGAGGTAATCTCAACCCGTGGAGAGTGAGACCACGCGGTTCTATGAACACGCGCCTGTGCTCCCAATAGATCCTCGATTACTCAGAATTCGTGTGTCAGGAGGGTCAGGATAAAAGTTTGCCTTGGAAGGAAAGTTTCAGTAGGCAAGAAGTGTAAAACTGCCTGTGAAGCGTGTCCCCTAAGCTACCCGGTTTTGCACCAAAAATGCTGGATATTTTAAACAAGCATACCAAAAAATCCTACCCAGAAGATTTCCCCAGAAAGCGCACCCTATGAGCCATGCTCCTAAATGGTTTTCTTCTACAATCGATGTCCTAAAGTAAAATCCTACACCCTTCATACCCACAAAAAACCAACAGAATATTGCATACAGCTACAGGAACTATTTACCTAGGCTACAGTGAAAAGAAAATTCAAAGCATGCACAGTCAGAAAACTTACGAAGTGTTTTGCTGTGGCGGGGATGAAGGGGTCGTCTGGGTTGGGGCCTCGACGGAATAACTGGTACCAAAACCTCAAAGGAGCCCTTGCACCTGACCTTCTGGAATGCTGGGAACGGTAACCGGGAGAAAAATAAGGTTTTTTTTTAGGGTGAGAAGAGAGAAGAAGATGGGAAATTTAGAAAATTTTCAAATAAACGGGTGGCCCATGCGTAAGGTGGCCACCCCTTTTATATACGTGAAAGGCCATGTGAGGAGGGCCGTTGGATTGCCCTGATGTGGGATCCGAGGCTCTCCACTCGAAAGGCGAAACGACGGTTAAGTATAGGCTAGGCCATTTAATACGGTTCTCGGAAGACGTACCATCACCAACCACGATGCTCCACGTATTCGACACCTGCGTAATAGGCAGAATATGGAGAGTCCATGGAGAAGCCTAAAAGCCCCCACTGTGGCCCCAGATGACGTCGTGTGCCACGAGCAAAGGCTTGGGGGCAAATGTACACCCTAATTTTCCACGGGCTATTAGCGAGCTAAGATATGACATAATTATATCAGCCACGTGGATACCACGTGGCCAGAGCTGCTGTTGTCAGGTCCTACCTCTTTAGCTCGAGGTAACCAAAGGTTTATCAAGATTATTTAAGGGCCGAGTCAGGAATATGAAGACCGCAGATCAAGAAGGCATCCAGCTCGAGGCACGGGCTGGAGTTGGAAGCTGTGACCCTTTATAAAGTCAACCACGCAATGTAAACGTGCATATATCAGACATCACGTGTTTGATATATCCCTGAATTGTCGGACACGCAACATGAACTTGCGTGTTCAGGCACCCACGACTAGGTTGGGCCGTGCGGCCCATTATCGCCTTTACCTATTGATTAGACCACACTTCATTTGTCAGGTTTTAGGAATTAATCATGAATGTCACAGAAGTGACATGATGGGTAAGAAGATCACGGGATGACCCCCCTTACCAACTCCCAGGTGCCCTCTCCTATAAATATGGAAATCCCTGGAGTTGCAAAGGGTTGGATTCTATTCTGTAACGAAATACCTTGTAAGGAATACCAGAAATATAGCAATAATATTGGCTGGTGGAGTAGAAGGATTTTAACTTTTGAACCACCTAAAAACATATTCGTGTCATCAGTCCATTTTAAGATCATTCATCTGTTTCGGTTCATTATTCAGCACTAATCCCTTTCACTTATTTTCTTAATTACCTGTTGGCGAAGAACTGCGTCAACAACTGGTTAATCAATTTAACTAACTTCTAAGTTTTAGGACCTGGTTGTATCTAGGGCATCAATTTAAAAACTTAGTTCGCGTTAGTTTTATCGACACCTTGTGCTTTTTAGGAAAAACATTGGTTAATCAATTTAACTAACTTCTAAGTTTTAGGACCTGGTTGTGTCCAAGACATCAATTTAAAAACTTAGTTTGCGTTAGTTTTATCGACACCTCGTGCTTTTTAGGAAAAACAATGGTTAATCAATTTAACTAACTTCTAAGTTTTAGGACCTAGTTGTGTCCAGGGCATCAATTTAAAAACTTATTTCGCGTTAGTTTTATCGACACCTCGTGCTTTTTAGGAAAAACACTGGTTAATCAATTTAACTAATTTCTGTGTTTTAGGACCTGGTTGTGTCCAGGACATCAATTTAAAAACTTAGTTCGCGTTAGTTTTATCGACACCTCGTGCTTTTTAGAAAAAACAATGGTTAATCAATTTAACTAACTTCTAAGTTTTAGGACCTAGTTGTGTCCAGGGCATCAATTTAAAAACTTAGTTCGCGTTAGTTTTATCGACACCTCGTGCTTTTTAGGAAAAACATTGGTTAATCAATTTAACTAACTTCTAAGTTTTAGGACCTGGTTGTGTCCAGGATATCAATTTAGAAACTTAGTTCGTGTTAGTTTTATCGACACCTCATGCTTTTTAGGAAAAACACTGTTTAATCAATTTAACAAACTTCTAAGTTTTAGGACTTGGTTGTGTCCAAGATATACACCCCCCAAGTAAGAAAAAAGAGATCTTTCTCGGTTACTTTGAACACGCTCTTTTAAGCTACATGCACGCGGAAACATACGATACAAGAAATATACTTCTCATTTTTTAATAAAACAGGGTGGCTTTTATAATTAAGCCTTACAAAAGCACGACTATTGATAAAATTTCTTTAGGTGCACAGCGTTCCATGTCCGTGGGACTGTTTCTCCATTAAGCCGAGCTAGCTTAAAGGTCTCTTCCTTCACAACCTCTATTATTTGATAGGGTCCTTCCCAGTTTGGTCCCAAAACTCCGTCCTTGGAATCCTTACCGACTAAAAAGAGCCTTCAAAGCACCAAGTCGCCTAAGTTAAAGACGCGTTTCTTGACCCTTGAGTTGAAATAACGAGTGATTTTTTGTTGATAATGCGCGAGCTGCAGCTGTGAATCTTCTCATTTTTCATCAATTAGGTCGAGGGACGCGCTAAGAAATTTATCGTTTTGGTCTTGGCTGAACGCCCGAACTCTGTGCGAGGCTATCTTTGTTTCGACAAGAAGGACGACTTCACTTCCGAAGGTCAGGGAGAAAGAAGTATGCCCCGTCAAAGTTTGGTGTGAGGTCTGGTATGCCCACAACACCTGTGGGAGCAGTTCAGGCCAAACTCCTTTAGCTTCATCTAGCCTCTTCTTAAGGCTCACTTTGAGCGTCTTGTTCACAGCCTCGACCTGCCCATTAGCCTGGGGGTAGGCCATCGAGGAATTTTTTTTAATTATGTCGTGTCTTTCACAGAATTCGATGAAGAGGTCGCTATCGAACTGGGTTCCGTTATCCGACACGATCTTCTTTGGCAGCCCGAATCAGCAGACAATATTCTTAACCACAAAGTCGAGGACCTTCTTTGATGTTATTGTCGCTGGGGTTCCGCTTCTGCCCATTTCGTGAAGTAGTCAATAGCTACCATCGCATAGCGAACTCCTCCTTTTCCCGTGGGTAGGGCACTAACTAAGTCAATTCCCCAGACCACAAATGGCCACGAGGATGAGAGCATCTTCAGCTTGACTGGTGGAGCTCGGGTGATCGTGGTGAACCGCTAGCACTTGTCACACTTTTGGACGTAAGAAATCGAGTCCTTTGATAAAGTGGGCCAATAATATCCTTGCCTCAATATCTTCAAGGCCAGGCTTTGCCCCCCAGCATGATCCCCACAAAAGCCTTCATGTACCTCTTGCAGAATAGCCTTGGCCTCTTCTGGAAGAACACATCGCAGAAGAGGCAAAGAAAGGCCACGTTGGTACAACGTCCCGTCTACAATGGTATACCTCGGGGCCTGATAAAGTATTCTCCTTGCGTCGATTTGCTCTTCAGGAAATTATCCTGTTGTGAGGTATTCAATTATGGGAGTCATCCAGGTTGGCCTGGCGTCGATCATCTCGACCGCTCTCACAGTTTCCTCTATGCTTGGCCTTTCCAAGAATTCCACCGGTATCAGGCCCAAGGCTTCGGCCTCCCTGGAGGTGGCGAGCTTTGCTAAGGCATCAGCATTGGCGTTCTGCTCCAGAGGGATCTGTTCGACTAGGCTGTACTCAAATGCGGACAGCTCCTTCTTTACCTTGGCCAAGTAGGCCGCCATCTTGGTTCCCCGCTTTTGGTATTCTCCTGATACCTGGTTAACCACGAGCTGGGAATCGCTCTAGCACTGGACAGAGCTAGCCTTCAGCTCCCGGGCCACCCTTAGCCCAGCCAATAAAGCTCCGTACTCAACCTCATTGTTGGACGCTTCAAATCCAAACCGTAACACGGAGTGGAAACGATGTCCCTCTGGGGATATCAAAATGACTCCAGCTCCAGACCCGTTCTCATTGGATGAACCGTCCGCAAAGACTTTCCACAAGGCCTGAACTGGTTCTTCCATCGATTCCTCTTGGAATCCAGTGCACTCTGCCACGAAATCAACTAGAGCTTGGCTTGTGATCGCAGTTCGCGGTACGTATAGTATCTCGAATTGGCTGAGCTCGATAGCCCACTTCAAAAGACGTCCCGATGCCTTAGGTTTCTGCAATACCTGCCTTAAAAGTTGATCAATTATGACGTGGATTGAATGGGATTGGAAATACGGCCTGAGCTTCCTGGAGGCCGTGATAAGGCAGAACGCCATTTTTTCCATCAACGAATATTGAGATTCGGCTCCGAGGAGCCTCTTCCTAATGTAATAAACCGGCTTCTGAGATCAGTCCTCTTCCCGCATCTTCCGTGACAGCTAGGTAAAGAAAAAGATGCTCTCCTGCTGTTGGTTTAGACAACACGGGTGGCTCAGCTAGATGTGCTTTTAGGTCGAGGAAGGCACGCTCGCACTCATCGGTCCACTCGAACTTTTGATTTCCCTGGAGCTGGTTATAGAATGGCAAACACTTGTTGGTTGATTTGGAAATGAACTGATTAAGGGCTACCACCCTTCCTGTCAGACTTTGGACGTCTTTTCGTGACTGGGGTGATGGCATTTTGAGTAGCGATCTGATTTTATCGAGGTTCACCTCTATTCCTCGGGTGTTGACTATGAAACCCAAAAAATTTCCTTACGCAACCCCGAAGGTACATTTTTGGGGATTCAGACTCATTCCATATTTCCTTGAGATCTCAAAACATTCCTTCAGGTCGGGAACATGGTTATCGGCTGTTTTTTACTTGACCAACATGTCGTCAATATACACTTCCATGTGTTTTCCTGATCTGATTAGCGAACATTCTGTTGACCAATCTCTGATATGTAGCTCCTGCATTCTTCAGGCCGAAGGGTATGACCTTGTAACAATAAATGTTGGTTGGGGTCTTGAAGCTAGTGTGTTCCTAGTCCGCAGGGTTCATGGCGATCTGGTTATAACCCGAGTATGCATCCATGAAAGACATGAGCTCGTGCCCCGCAGTGGCATCCACCAATTGGTCAATTCTCGACAAGGGGAAGCAATCTTTGGGCCATGCTTTATTCAGATCAGAAAAGTCAATGCAGGTCCGCCACTTCCCGTTGGGCTTCGGGACCAAAATGGGATTGACGACCTAGATCGAGTATTTTGCTTCACAAATAAAGCCGCATTTTAAAAGTCGAGCTACTTCCTCTTTTAGGGCCTCAACTCGGGCCGTGCCCAGGCGCCTCTGTTTCTGGGACTTCGCAGGCATGTTTTTGTCCAAGTTAAGGGTATGCATGATGACGCTTGGGCTGATTCCTATCATGTCTTCATGAGACCAGGCGAACACGTCTAGATTTTCTCGTAGAAATTTTAGCAGCTTCGCCTTTCTCTTACTACAAAGGTTTTTTCCGAGCCTAACCACCCTCGAAGGGTCTCTAGGATTGATGTTCACCTCTTCGAGCTCTTCGATGGCCTGGAGCTCGGATCTATCTTTGCCTATCCTTGGGTCGATATCATCACTCAAGGTGATACCTACGTCATCGGCTTCCTGAGGTTTTTCTATCCCAGAAATAGATCTTTCTTCCTGAGATTCCTCGCTTCTGCCCTGAATGGTCATCGTCTGCTGCCCGGGTCGTGATTTTCCCTTCATGGAAATGTTATAACATTCCCTGGCAGCAAGTTGATCACCTCGGACCGTACATACCCCCGTAGAGGGGGGGAATTTGACTGCGAGGTGGTGGATAGAAGTTATGGCTTCAAATGCCATCAACGTAGGCCGGCCCAGAATTGCGTTGTATGCGGTGGGACAGTCGATAACCACGAACTCGAGGAGTTTTGAGACAGTTCAGGATCCCTCTCCCAAATTTATTACTAACTCAATCGTTCCTATCGCTGCTGACCCTTCTTCGGAAAACCCATACAACATCATGGAGGTGGTCTTCAGCTCGGCTACAGACAACCCCATTTTCTCTAGTGTGGACCGAAACAACATGTTCACCGAACACCCATTATCAACTAGCATCCTCCTAACTCTCTGGTTAGTGAGCTGGGCAGTTATGACTAGAGGATCGTTATGTGGGAATTGGACATGACTAGCATCCTCTTCGGTAAAATTGATTGGTTGTCTCTCCAATCGCTGTTGTTTGGGCTGATGCTGCTCCGGGATAAATTCAACTCCGTTATGAGACTTCATCTCATTGACGCACCTCTTCTGGGCACCTCTGCTCGTGCCGGCCAGATGAGGGCCTTCGGAGATGGTGGTTATCTCTCCTCCTATTATAGGAGGAGGGGTATCTTGATTTACCCGAGTCCCAGGCTGATTTATCGGAGCTTCCGGGGCTTGTTGAATAGTAGAGACTCGATTCTGCACATATTGAGTCAAAGGTCTGACTCTGATGAGTGTCTCGATCTCGTCCTTCAGATGCCTACAATCGTCAGTGTTGTGGCCGATGTAGTTGTGGAATCGACAGAATTTGGAAGGGTCTCTCTTGGCCTTCTAGTTTTCCAAAGGCTTTGGCTTTTTCCAGGGAAGGCCGGCAGAATTTGCTAGGAAAATGTGCTCCCTAGTGTCTGTGAGCTCGGTATAAACCGCGTAGACTGGCTTGAACTTTTCTGCGGCCTTGTTCTTCTTGGGACCGTGCTGACCTCCCTCGCCGCTCCCCTTTCTCTTGCCTTCACCCCTTTGGTTATTTGGGCAATAGTTTGAGTCGTTTTCACGACATTCGTTTCCGCTCCAACAGGTTGATCAAGGGTTTGGCTGGTTCCCGCGACCGAGGCTGGCGCCTCTTCCAATTTTATCAATTCTTGGGCCTTGTTCAAGAATTCATCCACGATGCTGACACCTCTCCTCTGGATTTCTTTCCACAGCCCGCCCCCAACAAGGATTCTAGTCCTCATAGCCAGGAGCTTGGAACTATCGTCCGCGTCCCTAGCTCGAGTCGCAACGTTTGCGAACCTACTCAAGTAAGCTTTTAAGGGTTTCCTGGGATGTTGCTTCACATTCGCCAGGGTGTCCACTTTGATGCGAGCCGCTTGAGTGGCTTAGAATGCCCTCTTGAAATCGGCAGATAAACTCTTCCACGAGCTAATCGACTATTTTTTACACTGCTTGAACCACTGTCGAAGGGAATATCAAGCATCTCAGCTCGGGGCCGATATTATGGGCCATCACCAGGGTATTGAACATACCCAAGTGATCCGACGGGTTCCTGTCTCCATCGAATTTGGATAGATGGGGCATCCGGAAACCCGGAGGGTACGTCGTGGCTGCTATGTTGGGGGCAAAAAGCTCTAGCTCGTCTTCCGTGTCATATTCGTCCTTGCCCTTTTCTGACAAGAGTTTCTTCATTAGCTCCTCCATCTGAACTAGCCTTTTGAGGGTCTGGTCCTTGATCCCTTGGTTGTTCTGGGGCTTTTCAACAGCTCCCGCTCCATTGTACGCGTTAGGCGGGATATTGTCCCTCCAAGCTTGAGCTTGGTTTGGCGGGACATTCCCACTGTCACGTACTTCGGAAGGACCATCCTCTCGACAAACATGACTTTCATTTCTGGTCGGGTCCCCCCTCTGCGAGTTGAGGCGATCTCGAAGGTCGGTTCTCGAGGTGGCCCGAGGGCTTTGCGCCGAACTTAGACGATTGCGCAAGTCTCCACCGGATCTGCCACTTCGGTGGCTCTCGGTCCAATAACTCCCATTGGAAAAGCTTGGAGCTTACTGCCGGGGGTGAGGATCCGGGACATTCCCGCGTGCTCGCGGGAGATTGGTAGGAACGGCGGGAGGAGGATTCCTTCTGTTGCTCCCTTGCGCCGGAATATCTCGGGCAGGACGAGGAGGAGATGGGTATCTTATCGGCGAAGGGGGATGCCTAACTGGTGAAGCGATCCTGGTCCCTTCCGGCCGAATCAAACTAGCTCGTGGTCATTCCACCTTATCGCCTCCAGCCTCTTGCGCCCGACGGTCTGACCGCAGTACGGGAGGGCTGGCCGGAGCAGGTTGTTTGCGCGAGCTTTCCCTGGACCTCCCCCGCGAGCTGCCACAAGCCCTTCTCGGTGCATTCGATGGTGGAGCCGAACTAGGAGTTGAGGTTCTGACTAATCGGCTGACTTGCTGATTGGCCATGGGAAAGTCCTCAAACATAGCTTCCTAGTTATGGTACAACATGGGCGCAGAACTCGGGGTTGAGGTTCTAACTGACCGACTGGGTCTGGGCCGACTATCCCTGCGGGACTTGTGAGTCCTGCTTTGCCTTTTTCCGACGTTAACGCCGGTTGCAAGAGGGGGTAGTTGGACCAAGACCTCCTCGATTTGCTTACTTGCTCTGGATAGCTGACTCCTCAACTGTACGTTCTCCATTTCTATCGCCGTCAGGTAACCAGGGTTCGGATTTGGGGGTCGGGGCGCCGAACTTCCGGTGTCGTCATGGCCCATCGGCTGCTTTCCTGATCGTTGCTGGACCTCTGTGTTTGGTTCGTTGGATATGGCGGCATGGTGGGCCTCTTGCCCATCATGTTGATCTGCCTCGTTACCATGCCTCGACCGAGTAACCACCATGATCAAGTTTTTGTGATAGCACTAATCTAAACACTCTCAATGAAAGCACCAAATTGTCGACGCGATTTTTCGCCAACAGATAATTATACGAATAAGTAGGATGGATTAGTGTTGATTGATAAACCGTAATATGAAAATGATAGTAATCTAGGATGTGGAAGTTAATTACAAGGAAATAATAGTCACTCCTTTTTTAGGTGGTTCGGAGGTTAAAATCCCCCTAGTCCACCAGTCGATATTATTGATATCTCCTCACTATTTCTTACAAGGTGTTTGATTTTTTACAAGAAGAAGCCAACCCCTTGCACTATCCAGGGTTTCAGTATGTATAGGAGATTGATATCCGAGTAGATATTGGGGTCATCCCGTGACATTTTCATCCATCATGTCATTTATGTGACATCGATGATTAATTCATAAACCTTACAGTGAAGTGTGGTCTAATCAATAGATAAAGATGGGTAATGGGCCGCATGGCCCAAATCAGGTGTGGGGTGTCTGAACACACGTTTATACTGCGTATTCGAAAATTCAGGAATGGAACAGACACGTGATGTTTGATATACGCACATTTATATTGCGTGGTTGACTTTACAATGATTCAAGGGTGTTAGACCTCTGATACATCACGAGCTAAGTGCGGCGCTAGCTCGTGGTTTCTACTATGCTGACTCGATGGCTCCAAGGAGCAGCTAAATGATCCACCAACTCGGGCTGGTTAGGTAGGGGACCGTAACAAACAGCTCCGGGTGGACGGTTGACACGTGGCAGATCGATTTAGGCCCTTCTCTAGCTCGCCAAAGTGTGTGCGGATATTTAGGGCGTACAACTTTAATTCATTCTATTATATATATATATATATTTTTTTAAAAGTGAACCGATTTTTATTAAAATTATAGACAGTGTTTACAACTTTGAAACTAAACAAATGTGCATTGCACGTTGCTTTTACCTATTATATAAAAAAATGTGTAGATAATAGAAATTATTGGTTTTAACGGTTTTTTATTTTTTTTAATTAACTTTAACGGAATATTCTTATATTTAACGCAAGATTGTAAACATGACTTAAACTTAAATAAAAATAAATAAATAATTAAACAAATTAAAATAAGATATTTTTGAAATATTTTACATTGATAATTATTTAAAAATAATGAAATCATACATTTTTTTAACTTAGATAAAATTTAATTAAACTTAAACTTAATATTATATTAAACATATAATATATAATATTTTTTTGTCACTGTCAAATTTAAAACCTAGAACAAACATAAACTTAAACAAAAATTAATTAAAATATGATATTTTTAAGATACTTTATGATAATTTAAATAATTAAATCATATTTATTATTTAAAAATTATAAATGCACACGTATTATTTTTTTATCTTATAAATTTGTGTGATGGTTTATTTTTTATCATATGATTGAAGCTCTTTTTCTTCATCAAATTCACCAAAAGACATTGTGAGATATATTAGAAACTAAAAATAGTTGATGCATATATACTATTGTCTACGCTATGACTTTTTTTATTCTTATTTTATTTCTATTATTAATTTCTTTTTAAATATTATTGTATTTTATATATATATTTAATATATATCTATGTCAACATTGTGTTTATATAATATACATATAGATTATTAATATAAATATTTATATATAATATAAAACTATAATTCATTTTATTATATATATTTAAAAATAATAATAAAATAATTTTTATTAAAATTATAGAAAATATTAACAACTTTTAAACTCAACAAAATACTAGTATATTAAAAATAGATGAGAATTAACATAAGCAAACAAGAAACATAAATGCTAAAATGAAGGAAAGTATCTAAAGAGCCGCCGTATGCTTGAAATTTATATCCCATCTTTTTTTTAATTCGACGTTGAAAGATATATCTTATCACAATGTTGAGTGATTGGTTATATGGAACCTAGTTTGTATATAATTAAGAGATGTGTATGTAAATATCATGAAGGAAAAGACAATTTTGTACACATATGGACCAAAAGAGGGAGAAAATAAATAATATATAATTAGAAGAAATCTAATTAAAGAGCTGGAGATTCGTATATTAATTTTGATTCCAAAAATTTGCATTATTAAGCTATAGAGATACTTACTCATTGTTACACTTTCACATTAAGATCAATGTGGGAACCACTCCAACAAAAAGTGAAAAATACTGATAAACAGCTATATAAGATAGCACTTTTCAATTGTTGATACTTGAGAAGTTCCTTTATTGTAGGAAAATACTTTTTAGCCGAATGGGTTGAGCAACTCTCGGATGAAATATCAAGCATCCATTATATGCATTAGTTATATTGATTTACATATTTTTAACACACAAAGCCTAATTTTTTTTAAGGAAAAAACAACTTCTCCTCTGCTTAACTCATATTGCATCTCACTTGAACTCAAAATCCGAAAAATCTGAATTCAAACTTGAAAATTAAAAAAAAAAAAAAAAAAAATTTGCCCAAATTTGCCCCATTAATATTGTATGTTATAATTTGGTTTATATATTCAATGACGGGGGAGTACATAGCTAGGCTGTGGAAGCTGAAGCACCACCTCAAATTTCTAATTACTTAAGATCTCTTATTAAAGTTTTAACAAAATATTCTAATATTTTATAAAAAAAATAACATATAAAGTCCTCTCTCAACATTTAAATTTATAAATAGCCTTGTCTCGCTCCGTCAATAATATATTTAATTTTTTTTTAATGACGAGGTGGCCATCATGTAAATTTCCCTACTACATGATTTTAGTAATATTATTGTTTGATTCAAATTAGTTTGTTAATTAGTGAAATATTAGTTAGTGATGGGTTACATTATCTAAAAGGGAGATAATTAATTAAGAGAGGATGAGGTGACTAACTCTATCTAACTAAAGATGCATCACAAGAGAGGAGCGTAGTACGTAGTACTAGTAGCCCTTAAATTAAGGCAAATGAACAACCAAGATGACAATATGCATGCCACCGTCCTAACCACTGTTGTCTGATTGTTCACGTTTTTATTCTCTTCAATCCTAAGTACATTTCTAATTAAGAAAACTATGCCAATATTTTCCGCTTATGTTATATCTACTACTACTCCTCGATTTAATTATTATTATTATTATTATTCTATTCCCAAACTCTATTTTTATTTAATAAAATGCATCAACTTTCACGTTACATATATGTATCTTCTTGACCCGAAAGAACAACATTAAATAATGCAGGCAATATTCACGGCTTCGGAAAAAGATACATAACTGAAAAACTCCAATGATGGACTAAGCAAAATATTATTAATAATACTGCATTAAATGTGCGTGGTTAATTCGCTTATTTAAAATAATTAATGATAAGAATTTTTAGCATAAATATATGTCCTTGAATTTTGTTGTTCTTTGGCAATTTAGTGCTTAGGAAAACAAACTTAGCATTCAAGTCCTTGAATTATGACTTTCTCAAGTTAATTTATTTAATGGATAATTTTGAGATTTTTTACATAGTATATATACACTTGCAATTTATTTTTATACATTACATAATAGATCTTCACTGATATTGTTTATAAAACTTAAACATTTAATTGCAATTTTATTTTTTGCCAGGACACTATTATATAGATTTTTTTTATTTTAAAAATCATTAAAAATAAGGAATTGTGAATATAAGAACTTGTTTGTCAATTGTTTTTCACAGGGACTGAATTGCAACAACAAAATACTTAAAAGGGTATTTTTGCTAAATTCCCTTACAATAATTGAAAAATAAATGGGCAGCTGAAGATAGCGTAAAACTCTTATCATTCATTCTCGTTCCTAAATACTCATGAAAACTATATATTAATTTAAATTAATTGGGATTTGTGAGAATTTAGCGTAACGAACTATAAATGGGAAGAGATTAATTAGAGAGAGAGGGAAATGAGGACGTTGCTTAACGCATTTGAGATCTGTTTTTCCTTTTTCTTTTTCTTTTTTTTTTTCCCTTTTTTTAATAAAATAATTATTTTATAATTTGATTTCATTTTTATTTCATTCTTATTTGCTCGTCTCGTGCGGTGTGCAAAATCTCAGTAAGCGTGCACACGTGCTGACCCAATGTTTGAGTAATTTTTAAGGAATCTAAACATTCTCTGTTCACTTCTTTTTTTTAGAATCAAATTCTTCCTTGACAATTAATTAATTTAACACTCAAAAAGAGTACTCTATTAAATAACTTACAGCGGGGAAAAGAAAAAGGTTCTCAATTGCCTTACAGTTTACAGCCCACAAAGCAATTTTACCTTTAGATATAAAGACTTCTTCATTATTGGATATTTGAAATTGGTCAAGCAGACAAATCTTGTTTTTGTAGGGTCTTCCTTTGCTATTTGTAATTAATTGTGTCTAATAATTTAAAAAAAAAATTAATTAGAACTTTACTACAAAGTTCTTCTTATTAGTTATTTTTTACTAGCTAAGGGTTTAGTATTTGCTATTCGAGCAATTTCAACTTGGAATAAACTATATCTAATTGATCATCTAAGAAAATTGTCTTAATCTTTTATTTCGTTTTCATAAATATTCTAATTTGTGTCTATATATATAAAAAAAATTAATTGGAAACACCATATTTATCTAATGAACAACTAAAGGAAAGCTATGAACATTTATTGATTTGACTAATAAAATATTTAAATACAAAGTTTGGCTGTAAGCAACTAGTTAAAGTTATTGGGTTGTAATATCTTAAAATACTTTTGCGCCAAAAGTAAAAAGAAAAAAACCCAATGATTCTGTATCTAATTAATATTCTCCATATTAATCCTTTTAGCGTAAATGAAACTGTTGTATGATATATATATGTACAAAATTAACTAAAAGTAATAAAAAGTTAATTAATCATATAATAATGTGAACGATAGAAACAAAAAAGAAGAGAAGATAATAAGAGAATTTTTTGTCATTTTGCATCTATGCGCCGTAACTTGAGGTGTTTATTAATCTCACCAAAACCAGTTTAGAGCAGTATTATTATTATTGTTGTTAATTTTAATATTAATATATTTTTATTAAGAAGTCTAAAGAAAAGTTGGGCAGTAAAGATTGCTTATTGCTAGCTAGTCTTGGGACACCCTTTACTTACATGGTAAGTATGTTAGTGATATTGGCCTCAACTTAAGTCTTAACTAACCATATATAACCCCTTCCAACTGGGCTTTATTATTACCTAATCTTCTTCAAATTGTCATTAAAGTTATCCGTATATATTTTTATATAGATATATTTGTAATCATCTTACACCTTTTTGACTAATGCTGTAAATAATACTCTTAATGAAATATCTACTTATTACAGTGTGACTGTTTCGAAAGTAACTTTGAAGATTAGATCAAATATAGTAAAAAAGCTTTCACACATTACTGCCATATTGTTGTCTGGATAACAATAACATAATCATTATTTATGCGGCAAAAATTGTTAAAAGATTTAAAGATGTTGCAAATTATTTGTTTGGGGCCCTAAAGAGATCTTTATTTAATTAGTTTGAAACCTTAAATCTAATTAAATAAATTTTCTCTTTTCACATTTTATATTTAGTTTGGTTTCTTTCTTCCTTTGCTATTGTCATTTTCTTTGATGATTTACGGACTAATAGTACAAGCCAAATACTATAAAAGTATAATACGAAAAAAAGAAGAGAAATTAAGCTATTTTTTTAAAGACATTCTCATCTTCTTAACGATCTACATAATTTGATGAGTTCAGCAAAAATTTTGTGATAAAGAAACATATATTTATTAATAAAATGACTTTGTCTTGTCTTAATTATTAAAAATAGAAAAAAAATAACTAAACTTGGTTCAAACAAAAATTACTACTTGAGGACAATATTTTAGTCATAAAAAGCCAGATTGTAGTTGATCGTATAATTTTTTTATTCTTAAAGTTAAAAGACAAAAAATTATATTAATGAAAGATATTCATAAGTGTTATACAATTGCTTTTGCTGAGTAAAAGAATATTATAGAAATATAATAAACTACCGAAACAAAAAAAAACTTGACTTGGTTAGAGCGTATGATTTATTAAAAAGAGTAATTAACATAATTTTCTATTGTGAAATATTAATTTTGAAAAACGATGTTGACTGTTGTTAGATAGATTATTTTTAATATAAATTAGTCTTTTCGCAAAACTCACTTAGGAGATATTATTTTATAAGATAAATATGTTTATTTAAAGGTTTCTTATTAGTTTCAACCAATTTTTTAAAGTTTGTAATTGTAGATCACCTTTGAGCTGAGCGTAAATATATTAATTTTTTTAAAACAAATATATTAAATTTTGAAGAAGGTACATATATATAATTTTAAAATTTGAAGGGGAAAAACTAATATTATTTTAATTAATTTTTGTTATTTTTAATAAAATATTTATATATATATTTAAAAATATGGGGCTACACCTGACGATCATATGTTTTGGAAAGTATGATTTGATTGTATTAATATAGATATATATATCTCTTCTATATAATAAGTGTGTAGATAACACAAATTTTTTATTTTAACGATTTTTTATTTTTTTAATGTTAATTTTAACAGAATATTCTTATATTTAACAGAATATTCTTATACTTAACGTCAGTTTATAAACACTTAAACTTAAATAAAATAAAATAAATAATTAGAAAAATTAAAATAAGATTTTTTTTAGATATTTTACAATAATAATTATTTAAAAATAATAAATAATTAAACAAATTAAAATATGACATTTTCAGATATTTTACAATGATAATTATTTTAAAATAATAAATAATTAAATAAATTAAAATAAGATATTTTTGAGATATTTTACAATGATAATTATTTAAAAATAATAAAATCATATGTTTTATAACTTAAATAAAATTTAATTAAACTTAAACTTACTTAATAGAATAATATCATATTAAACATATAATACAATCTGATGTAAATTAGCAAAAAACTTAAATTTAAAATCCACTTATAATATTTAATATTACATTAAACATATAATATATAATCTCTTGTTGTCACTCTCAAATTCAAAAACCAGAACAAACATAAACTTAAATAAAAATAAATAAATTATCTAATTAAAATATAATATTTATTTAAAATTTATGACATTAATATAAATTTAATAAAAATAATTAATAAATTCTATAAATAAAAGTAAGTAACTTGCCTTGCAAGTTAATTGTATCTAGTATATATATATATATATATTTATAGGGTAAGACAACGGTGTAGTTACTTCACCAGTAGAGCAATTAAATTTTGTATTTTTTACACTTCAATAATTTTTTTTTCTAATTTTATTTTATATGACGGTATCTATTGTAGTCATTTAATACATCTGCAAATTTTTAAGAAATTCCGAATAATTTACAATGCCGAAAACAATGTTCAAACAATTAAATTTTACATGCATATACAAAAAATAAGCATGTGTGCAACAAGTTGTTTGAACCATGTTTTCGGCACTATAAATTGTTCTAAATTTTTAAAAATTTTACAAAATATCTTAAATGACTACAATATACATCGTTATATAAAAAAATTAGAAAAAAAATTATCGAGATATAAAAAATAACCCAAAAATACAAAGTGGTTGCACCTCAATCTTTCCCTATATATATAGTTAAACAAATGAGTGTATCATTTGTCAATAATAAATTATGAACAAATGAGTTGAATTATGGATATCTCTTTTATATAATAAGTGAATAAGTGTGGAGATAACGGAAATTCTTGATTTTAATAGTTTTTATTTTTTTAATGTTAACTTTAACGGAATATTCTTATATTTAACAGTAGTTTGTAGACAATTAAACTTAAACAAAATAAAATAAATAATTAAAAAAATTAACATAGGATATTTTTGAGATATTTTTACAATAATAATTATTTAAAAATAATAAATAATTTAACAAATTAAAATAGGATATTTTTGAGATATTTTATAATGATAATTATTTAAAAATAATAAATAATTAAACAAATTAAAATATGATATTTTTTTAAGATATTTTATAATGATAATTATTTAAAAATAATAAAATCATATGTTTTATAATTTAAATAAAATTTAATTAAACTTAAAATCACTTATTAGAATAATATCATATTAAACATATAATATAATCTATTGTGAATTAGCAATAAATTACTTTTTTTTTTAAAAACTAACAAGAAACTTAAATATAAAATCACGTATAATATTTAATATTACATTAAACATATAATATATAATCTATTATTATCACTCTCAAATTCAAAAACTAGAACAAACATAAACTTAAACAAAAATAAATAAATTATTTAATTAAAATAAGATATTTATATGACATTAATATAAATTTAATAAAAATAATTAATAAATTCTATAAATAAAACTAAGCAAACGTGCATATTGCACGTTGCTTGTATCTAGTATATATATATATATATATATATATGAAGATGAAAATTTAATAGGGATAAAATTATTCCAAAATTTTTAATGAAATTATGTTATAATTTCATTGTCAATTAATTAAATTGTAGTTGGATTAATGTGATCTATTTTTTTTAACAAAATCAAAAGATAAATTTCCATTATTTTTACTTCTAATAATGTTTTAATAGACTAATATATATAGGGAGTTTTTTAAGTATGGGTGCACAACACGTTGATAAATTATAACTCAATTTTTTTTAGATGTTGGTGTACATTGTAGTTATTCCAGATATCTCACCAGTTTTCCAGAAATTTCAAATGATTTACTAAGCCGAAATAGGTTCACAAAGTAAGTTGCATGTGTAGTTTTTTTTATTTTTTTTATACGAGTGTGTTAAACAAACTATTTGAAACTTGATTTCAATACTATAAATTATTCATAATTTTACGAATACTTATAGGATGTCTACGATAGATGCCCCTGTCGATAGGGCCAAAAATGACGCTCCAACTTAAGAAGCTCCCTATAAATATATATAGGAAAATTCTATAGCAGTGACATAACTTTTGTCCCCACTAGTAGGGACGTTTCTATTTTTAGCATGTAGAGAAATAATAACTTAATTTTTTATATAAGGGTGTACATTGTAATTATAGTAGGTATTTCACTAGTTTTTAGGAAATTTTGAATAATTTATGGTGCCAAAAACAGACTTCAAAACCATATGTTCCACGTGCGCGCGTATAAAACAAGCTTCAAAACTACATGTTTTTATCTTTTCGGCACATGAATAGGTTACAATCTATTTTTTTTTATATGACGGTGTACATAATATTTATTTAGAACCTCCCACAATTATTTGTGAAATTATGATAATAATTTACGGTACCAAAAGCATGAAACATGTTGTTTTGAAGTTTGTTTTATACGCGCGTGAAATAATTTGTTTTAAAACATGTTTTGGGCACAATAAATTATTCAAAATTTTCTGAAAACTGGTGAGAGGTCCTAAATATTAAATTGTACACCATCATATAAAAAAATTGGTTTATAAATTTTTTACATACCAAAAATAAAAACATCCCTACTAATGAAGACAAAAGGCATGTCTCCATAATAAAAATTTTCTATATATATATAGTAGATACAAGCAACGTGCAATATGCACATTTGCTTAGTTTTATTTATAAAATTTATTAATTATTTTTATTAAATTTATATTAATGTCATATAAATTTTAAAATAAATATCCTATTTTAATTAAATAATTTATTTATTTTTGTTTAAGTTTATGTTTGTTCTAGTTTTTGAATTTGGGAGTGACAACAAGATATTATATATTATATATTTAATGTAATATTAAATATTATACGTAGATTTTAAATTTAAGTTTCTTAAAAGTTTTTTTTTTTTAAATAATTTGTTGCTAATTCACATTAGATTATATTATATGTTTAATATGATATTATTCTAGTAAGTGAGTTTAAGTTTAATTAAATTTTATTTAAGTTATAAAACGTATGATTTTTTTTTTTTTTAAATTATCATTGTAAAATATCTTAAAAATATCATATTTTAATTTGTTTAATTATTTATTTTAAAATAATTATCATTGTAAAATATCTCAAAAATATCCTATTTTAATTTTATTAATTATTTATTTTATTTTATTTAAGTTTAAGTTTACAAACTACCGTAAAATATAAGAATATTCGGTTAAATATAAGAATATTCCATTAAAGTTAACATTAAAAAAATAAAAAACGATTAAAACCAAGAATTTTCATTATCTACACACTTATTATATCTCTTTTATATAATAAGTGTATAGATAACGGAAATTCTTGGTTTTAACCGTTTTTTATTTTTTTATGTTAATTTTAACGGAATATTATCATATTTAACAGAATATTCTTATATTTGACGGTAGTTTATATAAACACTTAAACCTAAATAAAATAAAATAAATAATTAAAAAAAATTAAAATAGCATATTTTTTTATATGATATTTTTGAGATATTTTACAATGATAATTATTTAAAAATAATAAATAATTAAACAAATTAAAATATGATATTTTTTAGATATTTTACAATGATAATTATTTAAAAATAATAAAATCATGCGTTTTATAACTTAAATCAAATTTAATTAAACTTAAACTCACTTATTATAATAATATCATATTAAACATATAATATAATCTACTGTCAATCAGCAACAAATTGCTTTTTAAAAAAACTAGCAATAAACTTAAATTTAAAATCCACGTGTAATATTTAATATTACATTAAACATATAATATACAATCTCTTGTTGTCACTCCCAAATTCAAAAACTAGATCAAACATAAAACTTAAACAAAAATAAATAAATTATTTAATTAAAATAATATATTTATTTGAATTTTATATGACATTAATATAAATTTAATAAAAATAATTAAAAAATTCTATAAATAAAACTAAGTATACGTGTATATTGCACGTTGTTTGTATCTAGTAGAAGAGATATATAGGAAAATTCTTAGGGAGGGGCATCATTTTTTCCTTTACCGGTAATGACATTTTTATTTTTGGCACGTGGAGAAATTATAATCTAATTTTTTTTTATATGACAGTATACATTGTAGTTATAGCAGGCTTCTCACCAATTTAATTTAGAAAATTATAATTAATTTATACTGTTAAAATCAGAGTTCAAACTGTCAATTGCACGCATGCTTAATTTTATTTTTCTCATAAGTGTGTAAAACATATATAATATTTGAACATTGAGTTTAACATCGTAAAGTATTTGAATATTTTCCAAAATATAGTAATATGTGTGCTATAACTATACATTTTCATATAAAAAAATAGGTTATAAAAATTTTTCGATCAAAATTCTTTATAAAGAAATTCAAATCACAATATAATAATGTATATTCAACTTCTCACCCAAAAGAAAAAGAAAAGTGTGAGTAATTATTAATTTATCATCACCCCATGAAAATATTATTTTATAACCGACTTTATTACTACTCTGCCAGTAGAGGGTTAAATTTTACCATATTTCGTTGTCGTTGTTCTTTTGTCTCAGTGTACGTATCATGGCATTGATAGGTTTGGTTAGTAAATAGTTATTACTTTACTATAATAAATTGTAGCAGCTAAGAATTGACATTTGAATTTACAATAGTTCCATATATGGCTTGTATGTATTCCCTTCTATTAGATTAAGTGTATAGTAAACGAACAACAATATGGACTATGACTGAAAACGACTAAGAAAAAAACATCCATCTTTATAAAATAAAATTACGGCATGTTACATGACAAGGGATGTATACATTGTAACATTAAGACCTAATGCATATTAATATATATTAAGTCTATGAAAATGAAACATATTCTGAATTTTAAAATGATTTTTTTGTGTTACAACGTATATATACAGCTTCTAGTTCTAGAGATTTAATAGCACATTACGTAACTCTCAGATTAACACTGAATTAATAAAATATAACATATGCAAGTAGATTATGTATAATGATTTATATATTGCTTTCATTTATTTATACATGGCGTATAGCACCACGTCTAATTCTCATCAAAATTAAAATAAGCGTACTTTTCAATCTAAACTAATAAAAAATTAAAATATAATTTAAATAAAAATAGTTACAACCCAAACTAGTGACGCATATGTATGATTAAAGTTTGGTTGAAGGGAATAAAAATGAAGAAATAAGAATCAGAATGAGAAAATGAATAGGAAATGAATGGAATGGAATAAAAATTAATATGAATAAAAAAATTATTAAATTTTTTTCAATCTTGCATCGGAATGATTTTTTTTTTCCATTTTCAAATAGTATATTCATTACACCAAAAATGATGAGAAAACCATTACATTGAAATGATATTCCAATACTTTAAAATACAACCTAACAAAGTAATAAAATGAAAATTGATTCATTTACATTCTATTATCCTAACCAAACATGAGGTAAGTTGATTAAATTTCTTTGAATTGTAATATATATATATATAGTAATTGTAAACCGGCCTTTTAAGTACTTGGCTTCTTGGCTTATAATATTCATGCATATCTTGACAAATAAGTTGCACTAGTACTAATACTAGCAAGTTTCGACGTCACAGTTGAGAGCTCCATATTATCTAACTTTTGCTTATTGTCCTCACTTTTTTGACTTATTTAACAAATAAATTTAATATATACCAATATATATATATATAAATAATATGTCTCAAGGCAATAAGGTGGTTCACTATCAAAATGATAATAATAAGGACAATAATAGAGATAATTATAAAAAGGTTGACTATAGTGACTACTATGAAAACATATACACATAACCTGATGACGGTCCATGAAGCCGTCCAAAAGACCGACAAACGTATATTCTTGTGTATAAACCGATCAATAGGAGGAGATTAGGTGGTAGAGCATATTAGCAGTATTGCGATTCTATCAACTTTTGTATACCTAATACAAACAAAATCATGATGTTTTGGTCGGCGTCTAATCTAAATTAATTGATTAAACATATATATACAAGAGTTAAAGGGCTGTGATTATTAATTATTTTCAATTGATTTAATTTTTTGGATATATATTTCCTTTCATGGTGTGTAATTTCTTCTCGAGTTATATTCAGCTTTTATATGATGGGTCACGATCACTACAACTAGTGGAGAAGAAACTAAAAAATTTATCACCAGGGCTAGGGTTTTGGCTATACTACTTCTTGGGTTTTCTAGCTCACTCTTATTGAGATTCTTGATTTGGTTGGTCTAGAGTTTGGTACCGAAAAGTAGCTAAGAAATGAGAGTGACCACAAGTTTGTTATTAGGGTGGTTGAAGAGGCAAAAAAAAAAGGGTGACTATAATACATATCGCACAAATTTATAAATTGACCTCTTTTGAATGGTATAGGTGAAAATAGAAAAGAAAAAAAAAATGAAAATTTTGACTTATTATGTGAGGTTATTATGGAGACCGAATTCGCTTCACACATAATGTGGCAGTATATATTATTAATTTTTATACTTGAGGGAATTGGAATATTTATTAGTGATAAAAAAATGGTATTTTTAAAAGAAAGAGTTTGAAGAGGTTAGTAACCCACTACTTCATCATATTGTTTATAGTTGCATGATTAGTACATAATTCCTTGTCCGATGGGCAATGATGTTGTATCCAATTCTAGGAGCGTTATGAATATTATATATCATTGAAAGTAAAATCTCTTGTGGGATATTATATAGAGAGATGATTTAGTAGCTGAAGTCATGACGTGGGTTCAAGCCTGTCCCAGATATATATAACTCTTTAAGCTTTGACTTCTCATAAAACTTCTTTCCGTGTAATTTATATATATATATATATATATATTTAAGCACTCAAAAAATTGTTCTAAGTGGCCTGCTTATGAACAAAATGAAATGTCAACTACGTCTAGGAAAAACAAGAGTTGCAGACATGAACTCAGCCTTGACATTATTAATTACACATAATGTTCAATGTTCATGTATATATATATGTATATTAAGGCACCAATGTAGTCAAACAATATCAAATTCACGATAATTATTACCAGTGCGCGCAAGTACATGATATTGGTACTACGTACGCAAACAAACAAGAATATAAAATGAAATCTGAAACTTCACCTATATATATAAAGTTATATAGGTCTAAAATAATCTGTCCAGAAAAATATTAAAGCAGTTTTAATACGACTTGTTGTTGGGAAATTATAAATAAAAGGGCTAACGCACAAGATCACAAAAGTAACCTTAAATATATGCGATTTAGGAGTTGTTATTTGCATCAAAATTTGAGTCAAAAACTCCAACAAATGCAATCAATTTATGTTTCAATCAGCACTCAAAATGAGAAAAAAGGCATTTGAAAAAGAAACCCCTCTTGAACTTTCATAATTACAAAAGTTAGAGAAGGTAAGTTAGTGGTTTAGCGGTGTGCCACCTTGGCTGGCTAAAGAAAAAAGTATCTCAATTACCAATTGAATGAGTCCTAAGCTTTGCATTTCTTGTGATGCAAACTTTGGGATATTATTGTGATTGGGTTCTTTTGGATTTTTCATTAGTCCCCACAATCACATTTTTGAAGCCTAATTTATGATCAAAATATTATGGTAAAAACCCTACTTGGCATGTGAGGTGCATGATGGAGGGTGTGAACATTAACTGAGAAACAAAATGATAACTCTTATGTGGGGCCAAAACTGATAGAGAATCCGACATAATAATCCTTGCTTTTTTTTACTACCAAGTGGGAATATGAATTTAGTCATCATAACACCCCAAAATGTTGCATAAAATCTAGCTAGTACTGTCAGAACAGAAATAACAAAGCTCACTAAAAGAGAGTTTGGTTCTCTCTCTCTCTATTCCACAACTCAAATCATTTCCCAGGACTGCTTCTTCGCTTGTTGACTCCGCAACTAAGGATTTATATGAAGCAAAAAGGGCCAGAAGAAAAAGCTAGCTACTCTTTTATGGTAAACTCATTGACCCCACTATTATATTGAGTGAGAAATATATAAACTTATTTATATTTTCATCTCAAATATATATAATTTTCAAGACTGCTGGCTATAGCTATCTCAGTGTGTTATAATTCGGATGTGACATAATTAAGTGACTGTTTTTATGCTATAATTCTTTTGGGACATAATTGCACCACTAATAGCCAGCACATGCTTGCATATGAATGAAAACTATATTATAAGGAATCCAAAGCCAAAGGAAACTAAAAAAGGTGAACACAAAATGGGAAATGTATATAAAGAAAGATCTGTTTCTCATTAAGGATTGCTGCTAAATCTTATCAAACATGCTTTGATATTGTTGGTAGACCACAAACAATATCACTTATCATTATATTAGACAAAAACATTATATATTTATTGCTAACTCCCTCATAAATCCCCATTTTTATTTTGTTTAAGTTTTCCCCTACCAAACCAAATCTTTTGGTTTGCGCTTTACCATATCAGAAAATCCTCTTGGATTATTACTTTTCCTACCTCACATATGGGAAGAAGAAAATAAAATAAAAAATCTAAGTACTTTTACAATGAAATCATATGCACCTTGCTTACATATGTTTCCAAAATTTGTAATTATCCCAAGTTTTGACCCGAAATCTTGGGGTCACAAATCACAACATTTCTTTTTGTATGGAAGTTAAGTGCATGTTTGGCTGGATGTAATAGCATGTGGAATGGAGTGACAATTCTTCTACATAGATCATTCCATTTTTTGGTTTGTCAATTATCAATGAAATTGCAATTCTAATGGAATAGCAATTTTACTATTCATTTGGAAACTTTCTTTTCAACCATCAATTATATTATAGCAATGGAACATTGTAAGGAAAACAGCCGAGAGAATTGAATGAGGAAAACAGAGTATGGAAAGTAGTAGAGAGAGAATTGAAAGAGGAAAACAGATTCTCATTACTAAAAATTTATGATACAAAGAGTATAATTACAGATGCTAAGCTAAGCTACGGTTACAACTAACTAACATAATTAGTACAAAAATCTAACTAACTCATTAACAGTTAAGTCTAACTATGTACAGTCTCTAACACTCCCCCTCAAACTTAGAGTAGATAGGGAATCAACTCTAAGTTTGTCTCTAAGTAATAAGAAGTGCGAGCTGGATAATGTCTTGGTAAGAACATCAACTAGTTGTTCTTGTGCAGGAGTATGCTTCACAATAAGAGTACCATTAATAACCTTTTCCCGCACAAAATACAAATCCAATTCAATATGTTTGGTTCTTGCGTGGAGAATTGGATTGGCTGACATTAGAACTGTGCTAAGATTGTAACACCACACACTTGGAGGCTGAGATAAGGTACTCAGCCTCGGTGCTTGACCTTGATATTGTTCTCAAATTCTTTGAAGCCCATGAAATCATATTTGTACCAAGGTAAACACAAAAACTAGAAGTTGACCTCCTGTCATCCCAGCCTGAAGCCCAATCAGCATCACAGTAACCTATTATGTGTAGGTGTGTAGACCTCCTCATGTGCAGTCCATAATCCAAAGTGCCCTTAAGGTACCTTAGTATTCGTTTAATAGTTTTTTTGTGAGCTTGTAATGGAGATTGCATGAATTAGGACACTCTATTCACGGCATATGTGATCTCTAGGCATGTAATAGTAGCGTATTGAAGGGCCCCAACCAAGCTTCTATACTCGTTTAGGTTCTTGCACAGGATCACTTCCTATTGGTGAGAATTTCTCGCCACCACTCATAGGGGTGTGCCTAGGGAGTTAGCAAATTGAAGCTTGACTTTGCAGAGAACATCAGTGAGATACTTTTTCTGTGATAAATGCATACCATCAGACGTGTGCTCAACCTCAATTCCCCAAAAATAATTCAACTCTCCATGATCGTTCAATGCAAAGTTCTTATGAAAATTATCAACAATAGTCTGTATAGCCGTTGTAATGCCCCAAAATCCCTAATGCGGTTTAATGGTTGGATAAGTAGGTCGGGAGGGCCATAATTGCTTTATTATGCCATTAAATGATTATATGCATGTTTATGTGAATTATATTATTATATGATGTTAAATGCATGCATGAGGGTCCACATTTCATTATAGAGGCATTTTGGTAATTTGGCTCGTTGAGGGCATAATTATGTATTTTCATGCATGTTGGTGATTATTGATGAGGCCACATTATAATATGGATTTGTTCAAGCCATTCGGCATGAGACAATATTTTAATGCAGGTTAGCAATTTGGTCATAACGAGGTTCATTTCGGGGCTCGGGGTGAGTCTCGGGGTAATTTAGTGATTAGAACATTACCGGGAATTAAAGGGTAATGGGATATGGTTTATTGGTATTTGAGAATATTGGGAATTGGAAGGTGTTAAATATGATTAACGAGATAGGCGGGAAATGACGATTTTTCCCTTGGAGGATGTTTAGAGTTTTAATTAAGCTTAGGGGCAATATGGTCTTTTCACCCTAAGGATAAATATAACCATTGAAGGTTGTAGAAACCTTCCAATATAGAGCATTGTTTTCTTCTCTACAGTACACCATTTCTCCACCTTTTCTCTTTGAGTTTTTTAGCTTAATTTGAGGATCCAAGCTAAGGAAGTGGACCTTAAGGGATTAGAGTTGTGTTCCACCATTGAAGAGGGTTCCATACTGAGCTTGAGGTAAGTTTCTAGCCATTAAAACTCTGGTTTTGCTCTGTTTTTCTATTGGATATTGAGGATTGATGGGAGTTTTTGGCAAGGGTTGCTTGGATTATGATGCATAGGACTTGTGTATATGGTTTTGGGGTTCATTTGGGAATTTAAATGAGGTTTGGAAGCTTGTTTTTAAGATTGGAAATGGAGGAGTTGAAGGAGGGGAAAACTAGGATTAAAAACCCTGGTTGTAGCGCTATAGCACCCAGCTATGGGCGCTACAGCACTAGCCAGGGGTATTCTGCCCTGCTTGTAGCGCTGGGGCGCTAGGGAGGTAGCGATGTAGCGCTACCCTACTTTTCTAGATTCCTGTTTTGGGCACTTTTAAGGGTTTTTGGCTCGGGGTTTCAATTCCTAAGGCTCGGGATCGAATCTACTCACTGTTTGGGTACAATTCAGGGTCTCGAGAGTGAGGTTTAGGTCAAGAATCTTTTATGGTTGATTTTCATTAATAGATGTTATATTTGGTTATGACTAGGTGACCGCTAAGGAATCAAAGGACCGATCGTTCTCAAGGGTCGTTCTTTTACTTTTTCTCGCTCGAACCAGAGGTAAGAAAATTGCACCCCATATGTGACATGCATGGTTATTATTGAGGCATGTTGAGTGATGTATATGTGGACATTGATTGCATACCAAATGCTTATCAAATCTTGCTTACTTGTGAATGGCACTGACTTATTATTCAGAATCGGCAATGGTGTCGGTATTAACTGTGAAGCTGTGACTTACTAGTCATGTTCAGCAGTAGTACTGAGTACTGGTTGTATGGTATTGGCTTAAGAGTCAAGAACGGTTTTAGCGTGTTTAACGCAAGCCGAAAAGATTAGATCTAATCGACATAAGAATTGAATGACTCATCATGAGCATTAATGCTTGACCGACATCAAGTTCGATGAAAACTAAAAGTGCTTGTCTAGTCTAATAGCTGGTCACTCAAAGCCAGGGCCAGAAGGCCCAGGTGACTGCATCGTCACATGGCTAAGGGTGTGGAACCCACATTAGTGACTCCATGGTCACTCATTTGCTAAGGGTGCGAAACCCACATTAGTGACTTACACAACAGTCACTCATTTGTTAAGGGTTATAAACTCTGTATGATTATCATAATCATCATCTGATATTATATGCATGCAGTAATGAGTTTTCTTGCTGAGCCTTAGCTCACGAGTACTATGTGGTGCAGGTAAAGGGAAAGAACAGCACACCCAACCTTGAGTGGAGAGCTTAGTTGGCGATGTGTACATATGCGGCCGCTTGACCACCATGGCCAAGGTGTTTCTCAGAGGAACTAGGGGTTAACCCTATTTTTGCCGCTTAATTCGGCAGGTTGTAATTTTACACTATAAAGATCGTTTTGGATTGTAAAAAACTTGTAAACGCTTTTATGGGCCCATGAACAGTTTTATGTTTTAAATAAAATATATCATTTCTTTTTTGATCGAGTTTTTTTCACCTTAGTCTGTTAATAACACCTAGATGTACGTTTATAACCAAATGACTCGATTAGCGAGTTAAGCACGGTTCAAAGCTCACAGTAACTGTCTTGGAGTAAACCAGGCGTTACAACCGTAGTAGAATTCCCTTTGATCAAAATATCATCAACATACACCAATACAATGGTAGTATGTTGGTTATTAATCCTTGAGAACAGAGAATAATATGACTTAGTGTTTATAAAACCAAAGGAAAGCAAAGCAGACCTTAATCATTCGAACCAAGCTATGGGAGCTTGACGCAACACATAAAGCGGTTTATGTAGCTTATAGAACATGTGAGGTGACTTTGGATCTTCAAAACCAGGGGTTGTAGCATGTACACTTCCTCTTTGAGCACTCAATTTAAGAAAGCATTATTCACATCCAACTGTTTCACAAGCCAACCCTTAGACAAAGCAAGAGTTAGTATAACACGAATAGTAGTAGGTTTTACCACAGGATTGAATGTCTCAATAAAATCATGTCCATATTCTTGGTGAGTACCCTTAGCAACAAGTCTGGCCTTGTACTTGTTTATAGTGTCATCCAAGTTCTCTTTAAGTTTAAAAGCCCACTTGCAACCAACCGATTTTCTGTCTATAGGTAAAGGAACCAAACTCCAAGTTGCATTGTTTTGAAGTGCTAAAATGTCTTCATGCATAGTTGTTCTCCAAGAGGGACTATTTAGAGCATCTTTGACAATAAGAGGCTTTTTTTAAGCTACGTAAACCTTTGCCTTGTAAACACCTTCTTTAGCCAGAGTTGTCATCATAATAGTGCTGGTATTATTTGATGTTATAGTTGATGTTGGTAACTCTATTGGCTTAGTGGATTGAGAATGAATAAAACCTGAACTAGGAAAAGATGATTGTGTTTGGGTGACAGGAGATATGGCAATGGGGTTAGATGAGGTAGATGAAGATGGGGAAATAGGTGGAGTAGTGGTTGGAACGAGAACTTGCTCTATAGGAGCAGATGAAATACGAGATGTGTTAGTGACATGAATGTGAGAATGATGAGTGATATTAGTCAAGGGACACATTGGAATAATGGCAGTAGTAGAAGTAGATGTTGTAGCATTATAACTAACACTCAGCTAATCTATACTCAAGTTTGTGTTTGTTATACAAACGAGTATTGTGAAAACAGGAACAATCGAAGATTTTCAACTGAGTATAGTCTGTATCTTTATTTAAAAGATGTTTAAGGGGTGTTGAGTTATCCATGACAGGTGAGGGAAGACGATTTATGAGAAAGGTAGAGGCACTAACAGACTTTTCCCATAATTTTAAGGGTAAAGATGCATGAGCAAGTAAACTAAAAGAAGTTTCTATGATATCTCTATGCTTTCTTTCGTCTAAACAATTTTGCTCATGGATTGTAGGACAGGAAACCCCCCCCCCCCCCCCCCCCCCCAAAAAAAATCACTTTGAAAGGCTTTAATAGGACAACCAAACTCTTTTTAAGTAAATAAACCCAAGTGTACCTAGAGTATGAGTCTATAAAGTGTATATAGTATTTGTAGCCATTAAAAGACAACATAGGAGTAGGACCCCATAAATTCAAATGGATTAATTGAAGGGGTTGATCATACTGAGTATCAGAATTTGGGAAGGGGAATTTGTGAATTTTTCCTTTGCAACAAGTGGTACACAAATCAAAGAGCTCTTTTTTATTAGGAAAAGCATTACACTTGGACATTATTGATTTCACAACTTTGGCAGCAGGGTGTCCCAACCTGTTATGCCACAAATTGAATGGAGTACATGAAACAGAATTACAAGAGCTCAATTGAGCTTGATTAATAAATTGAACAACATGAGAATGAGTTGAAGAATTAGTGAAGGGAGGAATAGATGTAGACTTTTGGTGAAGATGAGGCATAGAGGATGGGTGAAAAGGCATAAAGTCCTTGGAAACCTGATCTTTGAAAAGACAATAATCAGGGTAGAATTCAAAGAATACATGATTATCCTTAGCAAACTGAGACACACTAATAAGATTTTTTGTTAGTTTAGGAACATATTACTATCGGTTTAGAACAAGATATATATATATATATGAGAGTAAGGATACTTAAGCAAAGACTTACCAACATTTTGAATGGCCAAACCACCACCACCACCACCTATATGAATCTGATCCAAGCCAAAGTACTCAGACTTTTTCATCAAATTATCCAGGTTTGGGGTGCAGTGATTTGTTGCTCACGAATTGGGATACCAGGTCGAGTCATTGACAGAATCTGAGGTAGCATTATCAGCTTGAGCCTTCTCCACATTACCAGCTCCAACTCTTGGGAAGTCTAGATTGTACCTAGGGATGCACATTTTCCCCATGGGGACAGGGCCCCGCAGGGACCCGCCCCTAATGGGGCGGGGAATCCCCGTCTAAATGGGGAACAGGGCGGGGACGGGAATAATTTTCAATCCCCGAATGTTAAATGGGGCGGGGACGGGGATAGCACTCCCCGCTCCGACCAGACCCCGTTTAAATTTTTATATATTTTATATGTATATCTTTCTTTATGTGTTTTTGTAGTATAGTAGTAAATTTTTTAATATTTTAAATTGTATTTAGGATAATGTTTAATATTTTAAATAATAAATATAGTGCAATATTTCAATTTACATATAATTTATAATTTTTAGTTTAAAATTTTAATTTTTTAAATAAATGGGTTCCCCGTGGGGATTCCCTACTCCGTCCCCGATAAGGAATAAGCAAAGATGGGGCAAGGGCGGGGATTAGAGATATAAATGGGGACGGGGACGGGGACGGGGGGAGCACTCCCCGCCAATTCCTTGCCCCGTGTGCATCACTAATTGTACCTCTGATAGCACTTAGACGAGACATGGCCTGGTCTACCACAGAGTTGAGACACATGTCTATTAGAGTTATTAACAGAAGAACTGTTGAACCTTCCACCAATTCCAGTTGAGTAGTTATTGTTGGACTGACGACTACTACATCCACCAATAGCGTATGGATTCCAATATCCTTGTCCATAACCAGAATTGGAGGCGCCACGAGCTGAATGAACATTTCCAAAACTAGAATTGTTAGTTTTAGGGAAATGACCAACATGAGAAAAAAATTACCTCTAGATTGATGAGAGAACTTGCTATAAGCTAGATTAACAGAGGCAAAATCTAGTTCAAGTTGTTGATTCTCAAGTCGATGCTTTTGAGAGAGTAGCAACGGTTCAATTTCTTGAACAGTATAGGGATCAGTACGAGAAATTACAGAGATTATGAAGGTATTATAATCTAGTGGTAGGCCGTTGAAAATAACTCCAATGTGTTATTTTATAGAAATGGCATGGCCAACAGATGCAAGTCGATCAACAAGAGACTTGATCTTCAGTAGATGAACATCAAGAGCGGGGGAATCTTTTTTAACATTTTGAAATTGAGTTGTGAACTGATCAATCTTGGTCGTGGCCTGAGTTGAGAAGTAAACCTCAAGAACTTTCCAAACTTGAGCACAAGTTTCAAATCCGACCACACGAGTGAGCATTCCTTCCGTGATTGAAGAAAATAGCCAAGAATAGAGAAGATTGTCCTGTTTATCCCACTGCAGATAAGCTGGATTGATTTTCTTGGTGATCTTATTTGCTTCATTCAAGAACCTCAATGGAGGACATGAATCGGCAGAGATGTACGAAAGGAGATTGTGACCTTTTACTGCATAAAGGACTTGTGGACGCCATAGAAAAAAATTGTTCTGATCCAATGTGATGGAAATTTTGTGAGTCAAGACAACCGAAGTAACAACTAGAGAGTCTGTAGCTGAGGAAGTAGCAGGAGGAGTCACCATCGCCAGAAAAGAAAGAAAAGTCAATCGAAGAAATTAACCAAAGAAGACAAACTGATTAGAGGAGAAAGGAAAACAAGAAACCTTCAATGGGATTGGTCTGATACCATGTAAGGAAAATAGTAGAGAGAGAATTGAATAAGGAAAACAGATTCTCACTATTGAATAATAATGATACAAATAGTATAAATACAGATGCTAAGCTATGCTACAGTTACAGCTAACTAATAAAACTAGTATAGTAGTAACAGAAATCTAATTAACTCATTAACATCTCAGTCTAACTATGTACAATCACTAACAAACATGTTTCCATTCAAAAGTAAATTAAAACTCAAAATGAAATTACCCATCTCACTTTTATACTTTATTTTCTGAAGTAAAATGTCTTCATCTTTAAAATAGAGAATGCAAAACTAATTTCTTTCTATCCCTATAACTAACCAAACTAAATAATTCTCATTCTAATATTATTCTCATTACTTTTTTGTATTTTCAATTATAATTCTAATTCTATTCTACCAAATCCAATATCACCTTAATCTTTATAGTCTATCAACTTTATGTGTCGAAGTTATATAAGAGTTAGTCCAATACTTTGTATATATATTTATATATAAAAAATGTGCATATAACATATTATTGGTTTAATATTTTTTTTTTCAACTTTAATAAAATTTTACAAATATTTAATAGAATATAACTTTAATTTTAATTAAAAAATACGATGGACTAAATATTTAATCATTATATTTATATAAATTCAAATATTATAAAATATCATTATTTTAATAATATTTAATACATGATTCTCATTTTTTTTTAAAAAACATGTTACTCCTTTTATTATTACTTAATATAATTTATATAAATATACATTCACATTAAATAATAACAAATATTATAAATTCATTATATATAAGTATCACGTAAATACATAAGAAAGTAGACTATAGTCCTCTTCTATCAAATATATACAAATTTATTCTTCAATCACCAATGTGTGGTATGAAGAATATCATAGTTGAATATTTTTATATTGAATATAAGTAAGTAGGATAGTCTATGATTTAAAAAGTTATTGTATTATTTTATTTTTAAACTATAAACAATGTTTTGCTTTTTCTTTTATATTGATGTCATTATAATATATAGCATTGTTTACTTATTTAAAATTTATATAACAATAAAAAATATAATAAAAATAAATTAATACATTTTTTTTAAATTAAATTAAACAAACGTACTTTACATACACTAGTATATATATAAATACTCTTATAGCTAAATAATGAAGATATCAATTTAATTATGTAATATTTGTGCTGTATTTATCTGGCTTTTGCATTTGATGTAACAGTGTGAAATCTTATTTAAATCTACTTTATTAGCCATTTGTAAAAAAGACTTTAATAGCTAGTTATATTTGTAAAATAATTTATCAAAAAGAATTATTTGCAAAATAAACAATCAGGATCATTTAAGCAGTCTGAAAATTATACTGACCGAACCCTAAATAGTCTTAAAAATCATTCAAGCGATTATTAGTGTAAAATTAATTAAATTATTTTATTAATTTCAAACTTTCATAATGTTATTTGGGAAATTTACAAAAATACGATAAATTTAGACTTATTTTCTATAAATATGGACAAAAGTTATTGTCGCTAAAATATGGCTTTTTTTTAGCTTTTTTAAACATTTTATGAGTTTTTTTCTAATATTTTTTTTATAGGTTATTAATGTCGAATTAGTTATTTTAAAAATTGATGTGATAGTAACCAGTTACCATTATCAAAATAATTTTTTTTCGTTGTAGTAGTAACCTGTTACCATTATCATTTTTTTAGTTTATTAATGATATATATCTAACTAGTTAGCACTATGAAATTAGTTTTAAAAACACTACTTTGATAGTGGTAACTGGTTACTAGTATCAAATTAATCATTTTAAAAATTAATGTGGTAGTAACTAGTTTTCACAAAAAAGTTTATGAAAAAAAATCCATAAAATTGTAATAGAAAAAGTCATGAGAAATACAATTAATTAAAATCTCATATTTATAAAAAAAATATCATATTTTATGTAATTTCCGCATGTTACTATAGCACATTGTTCTTTATTATACAATCTCCTCAAACGTATCAATATGCTTCCAACTCCGTTATTTAGGATGATATAATTGGGTTGGGCCTTATCAGTAGTCATTGTAATCTGAGACCCGAATCGTACTATCCAATACAAACCATAATTGGGCCAAAAATCCATTGGTTGAGTGTTTTTTTTTTTTTTTTTTGCAAGGGAAAGTATTGGTTAAGTTCAAGTAAATTTGTGAATTATTAAGCTCTAATGAATTAAGACACACTAATTTACCAAATAGTCTTCTTCATTTACAAATTAGAGGAAATTATCTTTTTATATGGGATTTTTAATAGGGTTGCAAAAATATGGTTTTTTTAAAAAAAAAAAAGTTAATCTATGACTTCTTTTTTTTTTTTTTTAAGAATTTTCACTTTTATGGGTTTATTTCTCATATTTTTGTATAAAAGTTGGTTTATGCCATAGTTTTACTCTTAATCAAGTTTTATTAATTTGGAAATATATGTTTGTAATTTGATTATTATTTTTTAGTTTATGTGATTTTTTTATATAACTATTTTTATATTAAATTTTTCATGGGTTGTTTTACAATATTTTTTTTGTAACATGAATTGTGTTTATCATTTTTCTATTTATTATAAATATTTTTTTATTATTTTTTAGATTGTACGTTTTTTTTCCAAAACCTGGGTAAGGTAACTAGATATTTTATTGATTTTTCACAGTTATGTAAAAAAAATCCTAGAGCTATTAAATAACATGTATCAGGAGGAGTTGCCAATTACCCTGAGAGGAGTAACTGTCTTCCATAAGAGGGGTGACCAGTTACCATACGAGGAGTGATGAGTTACTTATATTAAATATGAAAAGAAACATTAAATTTGAAGAAAAAAAATACATAATCTGATCTTATAACCCATAAATATACATACATATCAAAACGTGGAGGTAACTGGTTACCATAAAAAAACCTAGACATATACACCCATACCAGAACGTGAAGGTAATCGGTTACCATAAAGAACCTAGAAATATACACAAATCAGAACGTTAAGGTAACTAGTTACCTATTGCGGATCTGAATATAGAAAAAAAAAAACTCAGAAATATACACACATACCAGAACGTGAAGGCAACCAGTTACCAAATAACCCAGAAATATAAACACATATCATAACGTGGAGGTAACTCAAGAAGATAGAAAAAAAAAGATCCAAAGAAAACAAACAACGTTTATCTGTAACTCATGAAGAAGAAAGTATATCTGTAATAATATGAACAATTGTTTACCTAAACTTACAAAAAAAATTCAAGTTAGTTCTAGATCTAAAAAAAAAAGTTTAGACCTAGAAAAAAAAAATCTCATCTGAAAATTGAAAAGAAGACTAAGAATAGTTGGTCGGAGATGGAGGTCGTCAGAGATGGCCAATATTGCAGCATGGCTGGGATTGATTTGATTTCTGGAGAAGAGGATCGCGAATTTTCTTGCCAGAGGGGAGGTTGCGGCTGAGTTGTGGTTGATCAGATCTTGAGATGGCGTCAGAGCTGGAACGGATTTGCACCGGAGCTGGAGGAGATTTGCGTCGCCCAGAGGTGGAGGGGATTTGGTGGTTGGGTTTTGAAAGAAGAGAGTTTGTGTATGAGTTTTGAGAGAGAGAATGGTGAAATGCTAATAAACAATGTTAGGATTACAAAATTACACTTATAGTAACACAGTATTCAACAGTAGTATTTAACCCAATTTCCCAGAACTTAATCGTGTTACTAAAAGTGAATAAATGATAAACCCTAAAACATATTTCTATAAAACCTTTGCTAAATTAAAGAAAAAAGATTAACATAATAGCGGAAGTACTAACCTGAAGCCATTGATGGAGATTGCAAGAAGAGTGATGGAGATTGAATCAAGGCAATTGATCTTCCAAGAAAATCACTTTCTTTTTCTGTGTATTTCTCTATGATGGGGAAGAAGAGAAAAAAAATGAAAGAATGTGTTTCTTGGGGACCACTTCCTATTTAAATAATAAACTGATTATTAAATCAGTTTTGGATATTTATAATTTGGCCCCTCATCAAATTATAAATACAACTTATGGTATCTACACATTATTTCCATGACATTTTAATACCTATGATACTTATAACATAATTGGTCACTTTATTTTTGTATCAAACATTATAATAGCATCATACATTAATACATATGTGCCCATAATAGGATTTTTAATCCAACAATCTCCCACTTGGGCAACATATATTTCCTTATAAATGTATAACTTAATGAGCTCAAAATTTGCTATCATATAAAGATATTCTTTAACAATCTTGTCCATCAGCCATATCCATATAGGATCAAAGCGGTATTTGTCATATTAATCATGACTAAACCCATCAATGGTCACATATACAAATACAGTCAAATGACATAGATCAATCATGGATGTGTAGCATGGAAATTACATGCCATGTGAACCAAACATGCCTATTTCCAACTGGTCCTACTTAAACTTTAGTGAGGTCAGAATCAAACATGACAAAATAGAGTGAATAAACTGAATACTTCATTCTGATCAGAAAATAACTAAATACATAAATTTCTGAAGCAAATAAAAAATACAAACTCCCACTAAATCATGATATCCTCAAACAATACAACACCCATATGAGCAGTATGCTCATGAAAGACCTTGGGTGGCAATCCCTTTGTGAGCGGATCCGCTATCATGTAGTTTGTCCCAATGTGCTCTATGGATATCTGTCCACTCTGTACTCTCTCTTTCACAACTAGGAACTTTATGTCAATATGTTTTGACTTTGATGAGCTCCTATTGTTGTTGGAATATGATAACTCTACAAATTAGAGTTATTTTACCATATTTTATATGCTAATTGTTGCTTAGTTCTTGAGTTGTTAATTAACTTATTAAGTTTTTAAGTAATTTTAAATTTATTAGTCTTATTTTGATTTTATATATTTTTGTGTGTTTTTATAGTTATTTTGTTGTAAAATATTGTAGTTAATTATTTGAATTATTGTTGTTTTATTAGTGGTAAAAAAATGTTGTATTATTGAACTTAAATGTAAAATATAATTAAGTTATAATTAGTATTTTCAAAGAATTTAATTGATTTATTTTATAGTTGAAAATATTGTATTATGATTTATTTTATATTTATTTTGTAGGGAATTTATGCTCTTAAAAAAAGAAAGAAAAATGAAGGACAATATGGCATTTTCAAGAAAGCAAGACAAGAAAAAATTATGGCATTTTTGCCTTCTCCATTCAGGCCCATGGCCCAAGCCCAATTCTCCTTCAGCACTTGCCTCCTTCTCCCCAACGTGAGGACCATTTCTCTCCTCCAATTTGCTCCATTTCACTCAGCACCAAAGCAATCACATATGATGACATATATGATGCTCTCCCAGCTCCTTTCCACGTGACATGAGCATTTCTATCATCAACGCCTCCCAGCCGAAAGCCACCATTTCCTCCTCCACGCCAGCCCAGATTTTGGGCCCAACTCCACCTGCGCCTGCCCAAGGCCCAATCCGAAAGACACTCTCCAACCGTGTGCCTGCCACCAGCCCCTTTATTTTTCTTGAGCCCATAAATAACTCAAGTGTACCATTTGTCCCCTTGTCTAAAAATATCACCTTTTTACCCACTTTTCTACACATTTTTCACCAAAAATCATCATCACTCCTATAATTTACCCCTATTTACCATATTATTATTAATTTAATCAATTTACTTAATTTAAATTGATTATTTTAATAATCTCATTTTGGCTATAAATAAGGGTTTTGAAGACCATTTTTGGTGTGCTTAATGTTTTTGTTACCATCTTTTTCTCTCATTTTCTCTTTACCATTCTCTCTTCCATTTGGGTTTTTCAAGAGCATTTTGCAAGTATGTATGTCATTTATTTTGTAATTTATACTCTAGTTATGTGCTTCTAATCTTTTTCATAAGATTATTAAGATCATGATGAAGCAACTTGTAACTAGGTAATATTTATGTTGTATGTTGATTTCCCTTGTAATACAACAAAGTTTATGGATTTTTCTTCTACATATATTTCTTTCATCTTAAATATCTTGTATTTTAGATTGTTAGACCATATTTACACTTTGTTCTCCATTAGTGCATAAACATAATATTCTTTGTGTAAGATGTGTCATTAAATTGTACACATCCATGCTTAGAACAAAAATATTATGTTTTGCCTTATAAATAATGTTTATTGATTTATTTGTTATTTCATTAGATTGATTTACACTAAATGCTTTGAAATTATAATTTTGAAAAGTGAAGAAAAATCCTATCTTTTTATAAGAAATTTGTGCTTAAAATTATAAATCTTTTTAGAAAATGATAGTTTAAATTATTTTAACTATCACTAAAACTTGGGAATCAATATACTAATAAATATTATTAAACTTACATTTTGTGGATTCTAGTATCTTAATAATCTTTTCTTTTAACACTTATTTTCAACTCATTATTGCTTTATTTTTATTCTCTTAAATAGTTTTATTTTTCAATCTTTTATTTTATGTTCATAATATTAAAACTCATCAATCTTTGGAGCTAGGTTAGAATTTATTATTTTTGATTTAAAATAGTTTCATTTTCGATTTTAGACAACTCCTTTGGGTTCGACATCCTTGCTTACACGATCACTATTCTATATGGACGATTCGTGCGCTTGCGATATATAAATTTTTAAACATACCCGTTTTGGGTCAATCAGAATACAACACTGCTGAATTATTGTCACAAAATAACTTGAGTGGTCTTTCTACATTCTCCAAAATGCGCAGCCCAGTGACAAAGTTACGTAGCCATATTCCATGATTTGATGCCTCATAGCATGCTACAAATTCTGCCGCCATTGTGGAAGAAGCTACAAGTGTTTGTTTGACACTTTTCCAGGATATAGCTCCTCCAGCTAACAGATAAATATAACCTGATGTAGACTTTCTGCTGTCTTGGCACCCAGCGAAATCAAAATCAGAATACCCTACAACCTCCAAACGATCTGATTTCCTATATGTGAGCATATAATGTTTTGTTCTCTGGAGATATCTCATAACCCTTTTGGCTGCTATCCAATGGTCCATACCAGGATTGCTTAAATATCTACCTAACATGCCAACAATATACGCTATATCTGGACGCGTACATACTTGAGCATACATTAGACTCCCAACAGCTGATGCATACGGAATCTTTTGCATTTCTTGAATTTCAAGGTTACTTTTAGGGCATTGACTAAGACTGAATTTGTCTCCTTTAGCAACAGGGGTATCACCTGGTCTACAATCTTGCATGCCAAATCTTTTAAGCACTTTATCGATATAGCTTTTTTGTGATAATCCAAGAATACCCCGAGAACGGTCTCGATGTATCTGAATTCCTAATACAAAAGAAGCATCCCCAAGATCTTTCATCTCAAAATGCTTAGATAGAAATCTCTTGGTTTCATGCAATAAGCCTATATCATTAGTGGCAAGCAATATGTCATCGACATATAGAATCAAGAATATATATTTACTCCCACTGAACTTATGATATACACAATCATCAACAACATTCATCTCAAAACTGAATGAGATAATTACTTGATGAAACTTGTGATACCATTGGCGAGAAGCTTGCTTGAGTCCATAGATAGATTTTGTCAATTTGCAAACCATGTTCTTTGGGTCTCCTGACACAAAGTTTTCTGGTTGCACCATATAAATTGTCTCATCAATGTCGCCATTGAGAAATGCTGTCTTAACATCCATCTGATGTAACTCAAGATCGAGATGAGCAACAAGTGCCATAATTGTCCTAAAAGAGTCTTTCGATGAAACTGGAGAGAAAGTCTCTGTAAAATCGATGCCTTCTTTTTTAGTATAGCCTTTTGCTACAAGACGTGCTTTATACCTCTTTACATTACCATTTGCATCCCTCTTGGTTTTAAATATCCATTTAGAACTAATTGGTTTTGCACCTTCTGGTAATGGGACAAGTTCCCAAACTTTATTGTCTTGCATGGACTTGTACTCCTCATTCATGGCATCCATCCACTTTTGAGAGTTAGAACTTTTTATGGCCTGATGAAAGTTGATTGGGTCGTCTTTCACCAATCCATTGTCATCCTCATGTTCTTGGAGAAATACAATGTAATCATCTGAAATAGCATTTCTCCTTTCTCTCACGGAACTCCTTAATGGCACCAGTTCTTGAGGTTGTTGAGTTTGTTCTTCTGGAGCAATTACCTCATTTTCATTTGGGGTTTGTTGAGGTTCCATATTCACTTTCTGATCAATGATAGGTGTAGGAACCTGAATATTGTCAAAAGTGATAGCAGAAATTGGGTTTGAATCCAATTCCTCTTCAAAAGAAATATCTCTAACCTTATTTCTCCCCCCAAACTCAACATCCTCGAAAAATGTTGCAGTACCCGTCTCAAAAATATTTTTAAGTGTGGGATCATAAAACTTATAGCCCCTAGATCGCTCAGAATAACCAATAAAGTAGCTACTCACTGTTTTGGAGTCCAATTTCTTTTCATGTGGCCTATAAGGCCTTGCCTCAGCTGGACATCCCCAAATGTGAAAGTGCTTTAAACTAGGCTTTCGGCCTGTCCAAAGCTCATAAGGTGTTTTTGCAACTGCTTTAGTTGGTACTCTGTTTAGAATGTAAGCTGCTGTCTTTAATGCTTCTCCCCAGAGAGACTCAGGTAAGGTAGAATGAACAATCATGCTCCTTACCATATCCTTAAGAGTCCTATTGCGTCTTTCAGCTACACCATTCATGCTAGGTGATCCTGGCATGGTGTACTGTGGGACAATACCGCATTCCTCTAGGAATTTAGCAAACGGTCCTGGACGTTGTTCGCCTGAGCCATCATATCTACCGTAGTACTCACCACCACGATCGGATCTGACGTTTTTAATCCTTTTGTTGAGTTGATTCTCAACTTCAGCTTTATAAGCTTTAAACACATCCAGAGACTGTGACTTTTCATGAATGAGATATAGGTACCCATAACGTGAGTAATCGTCTATGAATGATATGAAATATTGTTGACCATTCCATGATGTTGTAGGGAATGGCCCACAAATATCTGTATGAATCAATTCTAAGACATCTGTAGATCTGTTGGCAGCTAATCTCTTAGTTTTGGTCTGTTTTCCCTTGATACAATTGACACAAACATCAAAGTTTGTAAAGTCAAGAGACTCTAAAATGCCATCCGCCACAAGACGCTCAACTCTACCTTTTGAGATATGACCTAAGCGCTTATGCCATAATGACGCTGAATTTTCCTTATTTAATTTGCGTTTAGTACCACATGATTCCACATGCAAGGTTTCATTATAGGATGCAATTGTTTCTAGCAAATAAAGGTTGTCATAAGTATTCAAGTAACCAGTTCCAACAACATTTGAATTTAAAGACAAACTAAATTGATTGTTTCCAAAAGAACAACAATATCCAAATTTGTCCAATAATGAAACAGAAACTAAATTCCGTCTAAAAGACGGTACAACAAAAGTGTCTTTTAAATCCAAATAAAAACCAGTTCCTAATAACAACCTAAAATGCCCAATAGCTTCAACTTCTACCGATTTTCCATCGCCTACGAAGATGTGTCTTTCACCATCACTTGGCTTTCGGTAGCTCAGGCAACCCTGCATAGAAACACTTATGTGAGTAGTGGCACCAGAATCTATCCACCAAGTGTTTCTAGGTACAGAAACTAAATTAACCTCAGAACAAACCAACGTAAGAATCATACCTTTCTTTACACGCCATGCATGATACTTGGTACAATTTTTCTTCACATGTCCAGGCTTGTTACAAAAGAAACAACCATCTGAATCCTTCTGTTGTTTCTTTTGGGTTGGACCCTTAGCAGCTTCATTCTCAGATTTCCTTTTCTTGCCCTTATCTTTAGAGGCACTGGCCAAGTGAGCACTTTCAATTTTATCTTGCTTCAACCTTTCTTCCTCTTGCACACAATGAGAAATGAGCTCGTTTAGAGTCCATTTCTCCCTTTGACAGTTATAACTGACTTTGAACTGATTAAAATGTGCAGGAAGAGATACCAAAACCATAAGAACAAGAAAATCCTCAGAAAGCTCGATCTTAAGTGCCTTAAGTTTTGAAGCAATTTGGTACATTTCCATAATGTACTCCCTAACATTTCCTCGACCCTTATACTTCATGGACATCAAGGAAGCCAGAAGTGAAGTCATTTCAGCCTAATCATTTCTAGCGAAACGTTTTTCAATTGCATCGAGGAAATCCTTGGCCTTAGTGATCTCTTCAGATTCAGTGCCCCTAAAGGCTTCTGGAATACATTGTTGCATGATCATTAGACTCATGCGATTAGAACGGTCCCACCTCTCAAAATCCAATTTTTCGTCAGGAGTGCTTTCTGCAGTGAGAGGTGAAGGTTGTTCTTGCCTTAATGCATAATCTAATTCCATGCAACCAAGATTTACAAGTAATTTCCCTTTCCAATCCTTGAAATTTGTCCCATTAAGCATGAGAATAGAGTTAATGTTGGCAGTTATTGTGGCAGGGTTAGATAAACTAGCTGAACATAATATACAAAATAACAAAACAAGCCCACATAAGAATCCATATAAAACAAACAAATTCAAATAATGGTTAATGGTTAATCCCATCTCAAGATACCAAACACAACATTAATATCAAGTCTTTAGACAGTAATATTAATTGTAAGCGGTACTCTTGTTGTAGCAATCAAATATTAACAATAAATCATGTTAAACAATATGTCAATCTTTGGATAAACATAATACTTACATAAAAAAAATAAACTTTATAATTGTTACATATTTATCACTACAAATATGCATGAAACTCTGCCAAATATTAATTTACCTTTGGGTCAACTAATAAATGCATGAATTACATACACATAACTATCTAGATATTTTAATTAAATTAATCTACACAAAAGAGATCACTTTGGTGATATTTTGTTTAAATTAATTAATTTAAAATATAGATATTTTTGATAAAATCCAAAACCAAAACCAAATATAAATTTAATTGTTACTGTATCACCATTTTATTATATATATATATATATAATATAGAAGCCAACCATTATCACCGAAACCAGTCATTTTATATATATATAATACAGAAGCCAATGCGTAAAACAATAACAATAACAATAACAATTATATAATATATATGCAGAAGCCAATCTATACAAATATGCATTGAAGCCATATATATATATATATAAATCTATAAATATGCACTGTATCCATATATGCACCGAAGCCTCCATATCCTCCATATAGCCTCCATGAATATATATATATATATATATATAAAAGCATATACGAAATTAAAAAAAAACAAAACAAAACAAAACAGTTAAACAGAAATCAGTTTCTGTTTATACGATCTTTATATATATATATATAAATATATAATTATATATATAAAATAAAAAAAAACTTAAACTTAATCGTAAACAAAAAACGTAAACAAAATTTTGATCGACAAAATCAAATCTTTAATAATTTTCTTCAGAAAATTTCCAAATTTCTTTGAACAAAAACATCAAATCTTCAATAATCTAGCAAACCTGGCTCTGATACCACTTGTTAGGATTACAAAATTACACTTATAGTAACACAGTATTCAACAGTAGTATTTAACCCAATTTCCCAGAACTTAATCGTGTTACTAAAAGTGAATAAATGATAAATCCTAAAACATATTTCTATAAAACCTTTGCTAAATTAAAGAAAAAAGATGAACATAATAGCAGAAGTACTAACCTGAAGCCATTGATGGAGATTGCAAGAAGAGTGATGGAGATTGAATCAAGGCAATTGATCTTCCAAGAAAATCACTTTCTTTTTCTGTGTATTTCTTTGTGATGGGGAAGAAGAGAAAAAAAATGAAAGAATGCGTTTCTTGGGGACCACTTTCTATTTAAATAATAAACTGATTATTAAATCAGTTTTGGATATTTATAATTTGACCCCTCATCAAATTATAAATACAACTTATGGTATCTACACATTATTTCCATGACATTTTAATACCTATGATACTTATAACATAATTGGTCACTTTATTTTTGTATCAAACATTATAATTTGTATCAAACATTATAATAGCATCATACATTAATACATATGTGCCCATAATAGGATTTTTAATCCAACAAACAATAGTACCCATATTTAACTGATGTATTTTTATTTTAAATTTAGTTATCATATTTAATTCGCTAGTAATTATATTTCTCGTAATTTATTTTTTTCTTTAATAATTTTTTTCAAACAAATTAAGAAAATAATAATCCCTATAATTTTGCCCCTTAAATTATTACAGAAAAGCAGCGGTGCTTTAATAATTAATAGCATTGACATTTAAGATTGATGACTTTGTTGGGCTAAACTTAACATTAGTTTCACCAAGATAAACGATTATAGGAGCATTACTACAAGCCCAAAACAAAGAATAATAGTTTTATCATCATCATCATTTTATAGAGGTGGACCACTTAGAGAAGATTTCGAGATAATCCATTAGTCCCATAATGATATATATGGCCCCCCAATAAGAAGCCTAAAAAATCCTCCTCATCACACACGCAGGTGGAATGAGAACCACCAGATCGAGATTATTCCAGGTAAGCAGGAGAAGAATAGGTGGTGATGTGGTCTCCATCTCAGATTCTTGATGCCACGTGGCGAGCACGAAGCCAATAGGACATCCACACTCCTATCCTTGAAGATAAGCCTTTGCCTCCTATGTCTTACATTACATGATCGAGCTAAGCTCATTTACATGTCTTTAGCCATTGCCCTCTTAGACTGATCACACCAAATCAGACTCACTCTCACACAAACACATCGTAACCAGTTCTGTGGGCACAAGTATGGCCTCCGCTTGTGCGTCTTCTGCCATTGCCGCCGTTGCCATTTCTTCCCCCAGGCAAGTTTATTTAGTACTTTTTTTTTAACACATTATTATTACTCTATTTATTTTTTTACCAATATTAGTTTAGATGGAAAATGAGTTAAATTATTATTATAACATATGGAGTGCATATATGCATGCAGCTCCCAGAAGAGCGTGACAAGTTTGGGGGTCACCAAAGGTAGTTTTCTTGGCGGAAGGAAACTAAGAGTGAAAAGCTTGACCGCCCCAATCAGGTCTAGATCATCGTCAGCTACTGTGTGCGCCGCAGCTGACCCCGACAGACCCTTGTGGTTCCCCGGCAGCGTCCCCCCTCCATGGCTCGATGGCAGGTATATATACACATTATACTACATGGATTTGTGTGTGTTAACTCTTTTTGGTTATAATATTTCTCATAAGATTCCTACATCGAATATTGAAGTTGAAAATTATGAAATGGTTATTCACTCATTTGCTAATTAGTTTTATATTAGAACTTTTAGTATGATATTATAGTCCAATAATTTATTAGTTTAATAAACATCTGTTCTCAAATAATTCAATATTAATAGATATATTGTTGTAAGTTAGTCCAAGCAAATTAAAATTGAGTTGTAATCTAATATATAGTGATATGATATCATGTGTGTTAACGTTTTTTTATAATATTTTCTTAGAAGAGTTTTGAATCGACTTGAAGTGGGAAATATAAGATGGTTATTTTTTACTTGTTAATTAGTTTTGAATTAGAACTTAGAACTCTTAATATGATATTAATCAAGCATGCATATGAAGTTTTTACATAGATTATTATAAGAATATAAGTTAGTCCATCTAATTGATTTTTAGTTGTAGTGTAAGGGTATCATATGTGCTATTAGTTTTAACTCTTTTATATATTATGTTGTTAACTATTGTGATATAATGTTGCAGCCTTCCAGGAGACTTTGGCTTTGACCCTCTTGGTCTTTGTAAGTAGTCATAAACCAATTAAGACTATCTTATGTTTAAACTTTAAACTATAATCATTTTTACTATTTGATGGTATGTTTATGTATATGTACACAAATACTTATATTTACGGTTAATTTTAATGTATAGCATCGGACCCTGATAGTCTGAGGTGGAACGTGCAAGCCGAGCTGGTACACTGCCGATGGGCAATGTTGGGAGCTGCTGGTATTTTCATTCCAGAATTCTTAACAAAGATTGGCATTCTCAACACTCCATCGTGGTACACAGCAGGAGAACAAGAGTACTTCACTGACACAACTACCCTTTTCATTGTTGAGCTCATCTTTATTGGTTGGGCCGAGGGAAGGCGTTGGGCCGATATCCTCAAGCCCGGTTGTGTCAACACTGACCCAATCTTCCCTAACAACAAGCTCACTGGCACCGATGTGGGCTACCCTGGTGGGCTCTGGTTCGACCCACTGGGATGGGGCAGTGGTTCCCCTGAGAAGCTCAAGGAGTTGAGGACCAAGGAGATCAAGAATGGAAGATTGGCTATGTTGGCTGTTATGGGTGCTTGGTTCCAACACATCTACACTGGCACTGGCCCAATTGATAACCTCTTTGCTCACCTTGCTGATCCTGGTCACGCCACCGTTTTTGCTGTAAGATCATTTCTAATGCAATTCACGTCAAAATATGATATTTTTGTGATAATTCTATATAAAAGTGGTATTTTTATAAACTTTTTTTCTTCCTTTTTTCACAGGCCTTTACACCCAAGTGAGGGTGAAGCTAGGGAGGGATGGTATGCTAACAATGGTGGTGGGTTTGGATCAAATGATAATGAGGAAATTAGGTGCGGTTGAGATGAAGATGATCATGTCATGATGTGTAGTGTTGTTTCACTTGTTCTAAGGGAATATTTAATTGCCTCGATGGAACTTGAATTTTCCTCCGTACGTATATTTTGTTCTATAGAATTAATGATCTAGCAATGTACAAAATGTTCCTTTGAAACTTTTTGATTAAGATTTCATGAACATAAAGTCAGCTAGTATTCAAATTCGTCGAATATGATCGTTGCTTTGCGATACCCTTTTATGCGATTAAAGACTTTTGTTGCTACCATATTCGTTAAAGCCCATAAATATATAGTGGATCTTATATAATATTAAAAAGGATTAAATACATATAAAACACTGTATATTAATAGTAAAAAGAAATAAAACAAGAATATAACTCACTAATGTATAAGTTTGGTCTAATAAGTAATGAAGAATTTTATTTTTTGTACTTGTAATAAAAGATACATCATTAATTGATGTAATATAATTATATTGATGTGATATAATAATATTCAATCAGTTTCTTTTCAATTTTTTTATTTTTATATATTTAAAATGAATGTATTATTAATATTAAATAAATTTTTATGCTTGCATAAATTATAATATTTTTAATAAATATAATCTATTTCTATACTAGTAGTTATATATTTTTTCTAATATTTGTTACTTGTTTTATGCCATCTAACATTTTTGTATATATTAGTTACAAAATAAAATAGTGTCTTTTAGTAAGAAACTTATTTTTATAAATTTTGTTACAAACATGTACTAAATTCACAATTTAATTTTATAAATTTTTGTAACAATTATGTTAAATAAATTTATAAATATTTATGTAAATGTTAGTGACAAAACTAAACTTTTTGGATGTGAAATTAGTTTTGTAGACTCTTGTTACAAAAATGTAAAACTTGTTTTAAAAAATATATTGTATTTCATCACTATATATATATTTAATAAAGTATTTTATAAATAATGAACATCTTAAATTTATATTTTTAAGTTGTATAGCATAAATATGAAGGATCCTGTAATTTTTTGGTACAATATTGTAACAATATGGAAAAATATAATATTTTTATGTATATTTTGGTTATGATTTCTTAACTATAACATATTTTCGTAAATGTTAGTTACAAAAATATATTTTTTAGTTGTAAAACTAGATTTGTAAACTATTGTTACAAAAAAAAAATAGTTACGAACGTGTTTGTAAGTTTTATCTACAAAAAAAAAATCTACAATTCTATAACTGATTTTTGTAAATATTATTTACAAACATATAATAGATATTTACAAATTTGTAGCAGATATTTACTAGTTTGTAAACGTTGATCACAAAAAATTGTATTTTACAGCTTTTATTTATGATTTTGCCACTCTATATTTATACTTTTGCCATTCCGTGTTTTTATCAAAAAATTCCGTATTTTTGTAATGTACTGTATTTTTCAGATTTTTTTTAACTTTTAGTGCATTTGTGTAGATTTCCCTATTAAAAAGGGAATTTTTCAAAAATATGGTTTTTATGCCATCAATGTACAAAAATATAAGAATTATATTTTTCTTAACTTGTATGAGAAAATTTATTAAAGAAAAAATTAAAATATGGGAAACACAGTTAGTAGCTAACTAAAATATGTAAGCTAAATTTAAACCAAAACACATCAGCCAACACAAGGGTAACTGGTTACCTATGTTACTAAAATCATAGTTACTTCTTTTTCCTTTTTTAATGAAGTGTTTTTCATCTGTTTCATGAGTAACCTGTCACCCTTCTTATGGTAACTGGTTACCCCTCTTATGACAGAAGGTTACTTCTTTCAAGGTAACTCTTTACCCCTCCTGCTACATGCTATTTAACCTAGCTCTAAGATTTTATTTTTACATAATTGTCAAAGATCAATCAAGTAACTGGTTACCTTGCACAGGATTTGAAAAAAGAAACGTACAATATAAAAAAAAAATGGGGGGGGGGGGGGGGGGGGGATAATGGCAAAAGTACCCAATGTTTTAAGAAACTAGTGATTTAGTACCCAATCTTTTTTTTGGTGGCAATAGTACCCATTGTCCACTTTCGTTGGTTTCCGTCGGTACGCAGCCCAATTCCGTCTTATTTTGTCCACGTGTACTGTGGAGATTAATTCACCATTTAGTATTTTAAAAACCAAAATTTGAAATTTAAAAATTGTTTTATTTAAAAACAAAATAAAAACAAACTGAAAATTAAAAACAAAACACAACTCCATGAATGACTGAAGAAAAACAAACCCAGAAAACACTCAATTTCGAAAACAAAACCCAAATAAATCCCCAAACCCAGCCACAACTGAAGATTAAAAACAAAACACAACTGAAGAAGACGAGTAGCAGTGGAGGAAAATGGAGGGTGAAAGTTTGTATTTTTCCAGTGGATCAAAAGCAATGGCCCAAAGATGTAGAGGTGGGAGTCGATTGCGACCGCGACAACAGTGTGATTGTGGCTTGGAAAGTGTAGTCAGAACCTCTTGGACTGAATCAAATCCTGGGAGAAGATTTTGAACTTGTCAGTTAATGAAAGTAAGTGTAGATAAATTTCTTTTGGTTTTTTTTTTGTATCTGGGTTTTCTTCATCTAGGTTTTCTTCTTGCTTTATGTCAATCAGAAAAGGGTTGTGATTTTTTTCGGTGGGTGGATCCAGAAATGGCTGAAAGTGGAAGGGTTGTCGTTCCAAACTGGAGAAAAAGAATTGAGGGAGAAACTTGGAACGCTGAAGATCTCTTGGAGTCTGAAATAACAAGTCTAAACCGTGGGAACAAGCCAATTATGGGTGAAGGTCATGTCTGCAGTGCTTGTGGTCACCTCCTTAAGAAAGATTGGATTGGTATAAGTTGGGGAAAATTGGTTTTCCTTGTATCTGTAATTGTACTAGTCTGGTGTTTGAAATACTAGACATTATGTGATTTTGGTTAAAAAAAAGTACCTGATACAAGGCAATGGTGTTTGTTTCAGTTGTCAAAGTGCTAGTTTCATTGTATCTGTAATGCGGCAAGTCTAAAATGAATGAATGCATTTTGACAATTGTGCTTGTTCAGGTTAAATTTTGGTCATGTTAGTTTAAGTTCGTTGTGCTTAATTTCACATATGCAAATAATAATTTTGACTACATGGTATCATGTGAAAAATTCATACAAGATGCAAGGTCATAATTGGCACCCAATATGGCAGATACAAAATATAATTGGCACCCAAATTGATAGACAGATGCAAGTCATAATTCATAGACAAAAAAATTATATCAGTTTGCTAAATAAACAGGCTACACAAAATACTTGGCCAAATCACAAGGTCCACACCTTATACATTTGTACACAAAATTAGGCCAAAGATGCCTTAAAACAAAGGTCATAAATGACCCAAAACAGACTTAACAACAAAGGATGACAGATACAATATAACTTAGATTCTAAGATGGTGGTGGTTGAGATGAGGAAATTGTTGTTGTTGGTCCACTCTGTCATCCTCTTCTCCTCTGTTTGTTTTGTTCTTGAGATGTAGTGCCTTGCTGAGAGGGTGGTGGTTGGGATGAGGAAGTTGCAGCTGTTGGTTGTCTTCCACGAGGTCTTCCACTTCTTCTAGGTGGGTGTTGCTCTTGAGATGCAATGGCTTGTTGAGAGGGTGGTGGCTGAGATGATGAAGTTGTTGTTGCTACTGCTACTGCATCTCTTGCATTCTTTTTGGCTCTCCTCTTCTGCCTTTTCTGAGTGTTAGGATGTGGATTTTTTAGAGGTGGTCTGCCCATTTTCTTGGCAACAACAGGCTGCAATCAATAAATAAAAAGCAAATTAACTAAAACATTTACAAAATCGTAATTAAAAAGCAAACTAACTAAGAATAACTGAAGATTGAATACTTGTGTCACTGCTGGATTATTGCAAGTGACTCTTGAATGACCTATTTGTTTACAATTGCTGCAATGGTTTGGTTGACCAAACCTTCTTTTTTTGGTTGCATTGGTGTCATCTTCATCAGGTGCATTTTTCCTTGTCTTCTTTGGTCTTCCAGGCAAGTTTGATTCAATTAGGGGGTAAATTGGATTCAAACCAGGATCTGGCCACTTATCAGGACTTGGCATTGGTCTAATAACTGCAGCATATTGTGCTTGAAAGTCTTCTTTTTTGTATGCATCAATTATAAAATCATAAACATTCAGGTTAGAACTCCATATACAGGCCTGTTGACCCTTGTTTTGGTCAACTGACACGAAGTCAAAACGCTTGATGTGGATAGATGTGTTAGAATGGATATAATGACAAAAACAGTAAAGAACACAATGAATTATAGTGGTTTGGCCCAGGAACTGGTAATGACCTACGTCCACTTAAGCTATGATTGATATGAGATCTCAAAGGAGTGATCAAAGAACTAGGGTTCTCTGAGTTTCACAAATCTGAGAGGGATAAACAATATAATCGTAATACAATAGCTCTAATTCTCTCGTAAGTGTATAACTTCAATTAACCAAAAGCCAAAAGTCTATTCCTTGAGCTATCTTTCTCTATTTATAGGCTCAAGGAGGATTACATGAATTTGTTACAGATATTCTCTCCTAATTAATCGGATAATCAAGAATCATAGGAGATAATATCGGAATTGATTATGATTTACCCAAGATCATCTTAAAATACGCGAAGTATACGACCACGCTGGTCGTAAGGAAACTCCAAACGCACGCCAGGAGGATCTTACTGGTCGATGGTCGAACAGAACTCTGCCAGGTGTCAGCCACGTGTTTAAAAACGCCTACCACGTCACCCGTGCCTGTTTTTTGGATAACAAGGCCAATGCATGCCCACATGGTACCCCACTCAATTCAAAAGCTCTACAAGTGCATGTCCGAGTAGCTAGGTTACATGAGAAGCTCTCACTACCAAGATAAGTAACCTGAAACATGTTTGCATCTGCTCTAATACATGAACAATGTCTGGCCACTTGCTTGTTCTTCTCTATGATATCTAGAATTTTTTTTCCCCACAGGTTGCAACCACTTTGCCATACTTCCCCTTTTCTTACATAATCTAGACATCAACTAGAACCGGATTTTCTCCAACAAAGTTATGATGGGCTTGTCCTTTGCATCCAACATGGCAGAGTTGAAACTCTCACACAGATTGTTCAATAGCATGTCACATTTGACATGCAATCTAAAGTGTGACTTGTTCCATTCAATTGGAGCCTTCTTCATTAACCAATCATATGTATTCTCATTCACCTCATTCATTTCAGCCATCCTCCTCTTGAAATCTTCTGGTGTTGTGGCTTTTGCACAAGACCACAACTTTTGTTTTAGAAGAAGACCTGGAAAATCATTTTTAAAGTTGGCATGTACATGTCTCACAAAAAATCTTATCTCAACACCATCAAACAGGGAACCTAAAGCATTTTCTAACCCTTTTTGTCTATCACTAATCAGTGTATATCTCCTAGTGTCAATAACCTCCAAATCCTCCTTCAACAATTTTAAAAACCAGTTTCATGTGTCCGTATTTTCCTTCTCGCAAATATCATATGCAATTGGAAACATGTCATTATTTGCATGTTGAAGTTACTGTAAGTCATATTTGGGTTCATTTTAAAGTCTTCGATGAAATGCTTGGCCAACCAAGTAGCAATAACTTTCTTGTTGTCAAATACAATGCCACAATTATGCACATACACCAGTGTATTGACTCTGAATGTTGTGTAGTCTTTTATCTGCACCCTAGCATACAATGTCCAGCCACAACCTTTCCCTTTACAAACTGTCCTTATCTTCATAGAATTATTGGTCACGTAAGTAAACTCCCTGTCAATGCTTATGAAGTGCTCAGTCAGAGCCTCCCTAAGTTGCTCCTTACTAGCAAACTCCAACCCAAGTTTAAACTTGAAATCCTTCCAGTCAATCCTTGGATGGAACTCTTTTTTTCCTCTCTTAACCCCACCTACTTCTTCATCACTATTCAAACTCCCCAAGTCATCAGACTCATATTCACTATCAGACCCTCCTATGTCTTCTTGGTTGCAGGTATCCGTCACTGAACTCCACTAACTGCTAGGGTGTGCAACATTATCCCCCAAATGCCTCTCCTCATCCTCATCTAGGGCATACTCTTCTTCAACAAAGTCTGGATCAAGTTGTGGTTGTGTCTCATCAGGCCCTTCACCAATGTCAATTGAAGTTTATGTTTGTGACTCTACAACCTCTTGACTTTGCCTAGTTTCAGGTTCATAAAATCCAGCAGATTGCCTATTTGTTAGTTTAGATTGGGCTTCCCCAAAACCATCCACGTGGCCTAAATTAATTTCTTGTTGGGCCTCATTACTTGGCTGACCAGTGTGGCTTGCTGGTTGTTGGACTTGGGCCATGTCTTCCACACCAGCTGGGACATTTTGGGCCTGCTCTTCCTCCCTTTCAGTATCTACCAAATCAACTATCTCTATACTCGAGTCACTTTCATACTCACCCTCATAATCTTCACTCCAATTATCAACCTCAGCATCTTGATTCCAATCATCTGGCATGTGCATAATGAACTCTTCAGAGCCTTCTGAGTCATCTTCACCAGTTGGCATTTGAAAGTCATTTGCCTCAAATTCCATCATCTCATATTTGCTCATCACATAATCATTTGATTTAGCCCAAACCCTCACATCTACCTTCACTTCGGCATCATTAGGAATCTCTTCAATACAATATCTCTTAAGTGGAGGTGGAGCTTTATCATTGACCTTATTAGTATCACCACTACTACCAATTTAAGGCACAGAGCCTTGTAGGAAAACATACACATCAATTAATTATCTTATTTGAATATGTCAAAACAAAAACAAAATATCCAATGCAAACATTCCCATGTGGGTCAGCCAAAACACCCTACTTTACAATCCAAGAATTTCACTTTCACTAGATAAATTTGGCAAAAGTACAAGGTTGACAGTACAAGTACAATGAAAAACAGAACAAAACCCATTAAACAATTCAATTAACAACCATACACATTTAATACTCATTTACCAGTTATTCAACTAAACCTACCACAAACTTCAACAAACAAGAAAAGACCACGATAAACCCATTTACTTAACCTATTAATTCAAAAAATAAAGAGCAGGCTTAAGAAAACACTTACCGTAAACTGGAACTAGCTCGTTTGGTTTCCGAAACGATGACATTCCGTATGAGCAAATCGTCTTGTTCCCTTTCTTCGAAAATGAAAATGCAAAACTAGTTCTTCGTTTTCGTAGCAAATAGTGGCTGCGTTTGGGGATTTATTTGAGTTTTGTTTTCAAAATGGTGTGTTTTCTGGGTTTGTTCTTCTTTAGTCATTCATGGAGCTGTGTTTTGTTTTTAATTTTCAGTTTGTTTTTATTTTGTTTTTAAATAAAATGTTTTTTTATTTCAAATTTTTGTTTTTGAAATACTAAATGGTGAATTAATCTCCATTGTACACGTGGACAAAATAAGACGGAATTTGGCTGGATACCGATGTGTAACGACCCAACTATTCTAGACCTTGAACCATTAATAACTACTATACTAATTATAAGAAATCGTACATATGAAAACATCATAACTTTATTATATAATGAAAAGGTTTGAATACATAAATACTTTACTTAGGATATGGGATCCCATTGTTTTGAATAGTAAAGAAAAACATAACTTAAATAAATGGGTTACAAAATCAAGTGCGGAAAATAATACATGGAAATCATAATTTAAAGACTTAAAGACTTCATCCTCTAATCGAACGCTCAGTCCATCGATTCCATCCAGCCTCAATACACATCCCCAAGCTGCCAAGAACATTTCCCGCTGCCATAGCTAATTTCCTGCACATATAAACATAAAGGAATGAGCCTAATTGTAATGCCCCAAATTTCCTAATAAGGTTTAGGACCTTGATTAGGAGGCCGGGAGGGCCATAATTGATTTATTATGCTATTTAATGATAATATGCATGTTTAGGTGTATTAAATATGCATGTGAACCCATTTGTGATTAATTGGGTGATTTTCATATTTTGGCCATTTCGGGCATTTTTGGTATATATGTGAAATGGGCGTGGTGCTTTGTTATTATTTGGTTATGCCAGGGTTACCCAGCACAAGACGATCCTAGGAGGTAAGCTAGTGGAAAAGTCACAACGGGATTTAAGCTTGACTCGGAGTAAGTCAAGGGGTATTTAGAGCATTACCGGGTTATTGGGTAATGGGAATTAATATTTGGTGATAAATTGGGAGTTAGTAAGATCAGGGGGAAATTCTGGAAGTTTTGACTATAATGTCCCCGGGGGTGTTTTCGGAACCCCGAGCATTAGGTTTTATTGGAAGCTACTTAAGCTTGAAGTAACCTTTTAAGAAAATAAAAAGAACGTTTTGTACGTTCTCTCTCCCTAAAGTTTCCTTTTCGTTCCCGATTGCATTTTCGAAGATAACTTGAGTTCTAGGACTCGGAATCAAGCAAGGATCGAGGCATAGCAATCCTAAGGAGAATTAGAAGCTTATTAGTCGGAGGATTTAGTTGGAAACAACTTAATCGGAGGTAATTCAAGTTTAAGTTTTAAGTTTTTAAGTTTTAAGTTTTTAAGTTTGAATTGGACTTTGTGAATCGTTGAGTTTTCAGGTTGTTTGAACCTTGGGTTTTGGTGGTTTTGGACCATTGGGAAGTTTGAGAACTTTGATTTGATGATTTGGGAATGTTTAGACATGTTTTTGGGAGGTTTTAAAAGGTTAAAACGAAGGGAAAATGGCTGCCCCAAAGTTGGGCCGCGGCCCTGTTCTTGGGCGCCGCGGCCCTTGCTCGATGAAGCAGGTGCCTTTTCTGTCTTGCTGGGCGCCGCGGCCCTTGGGTTTGGCGCCGCGACGCTTGCTTCTGGTGGTGCTGGGGGCCGCGGCTCAGGGTGCCAGGGCCGCGGCTCAGGCAGGCTTTTGAGCCCGTTTGGGTGTGTTGACCCCGGGAACATGGTTTTAGGCCTCGGGATCATTCCTACTACCCGGATTAGTGAGGATTGATGTCTTGGAGGTTAAGTTTTAGTTCAAGGGTTGGTTTTAGAACTTGAACTCATTGGATCACCATTTGTGGTTGTGACTAGGTTAGCACTAGAGGCTTGGAATCGGGATCGTGCTTGTGGCTCATTTGTTGGTAACCTGTGCTTGGACCAAAGGTAAGAAAACTGCACCCCATATGTGACATGCATGGCTATGATTGATGCATGTTGGATGTTTAAATGTAAACATTGATAGCATAATGAATGTTTGGCAATCTTGCCCATTTGCATATGATTATTATTGAGGCATGCTGGCTGGCTAAATGTGATGCATGTGATGCACGAGAAACATGTGATTAGGGCATGCCATGAATGATGAGTATGAGATTGGTCAGAGCTTGGGTCTCTGCGTTTGTGCGTGATTATAAATATCCTAGCAACTGTTTAGTAAGCATGCTGAATGCCCTATTCTTGGATAATTGGCATATGATACTCATTGATAGCATTGCTTACTCATGCATGGCTCTGACTAATTAGTCAGAATTGGCAAAGGTGCTAGTATCAACTGTGAAGCCGTGACTCACTAGTCAGGTTCGGCAGTGGTACTGGGCACTGGTCACGCACTGACTAATTAGTCAGAATTGGCAAAGGTGCTAGTATCAACTGTGAAGCCGTGACTCACTAGTCAGGTTCGACAGTGGTACTGGGCACTGGTCACGCACTGACTAATTAGTCAGATTTGGCAAAGGTGTTAGTATCAATTGTGAAGCCGTGACTCACTAGTCAGGTTCGGCAGTGGTACTGGGCACTGGTCACATTGTGCTAACTCACTAGTCATGACAACCCTAGTGTGTAGTGCAAGCTTTGTTGATTGGACCTAATCGACCCTCTGCATTGAATGACTCAAAGAGCATTAATGCAGGACCGACCTCAAGTTCGATGAATATAAACAAGCATTTATCTAGCCAACGGCTAGCCATGTAGAGCCATTGCAGGAAATGGGCACTGGGCCCCTAGTGACTTGGTTGTCAGTTACTCAGTATGGTTTACTAGAACCTCAAGTGGTATTCACTCGTCTGATCAGGGCTATGAGCTCTGTATGATCATTTTGATCATCATATGCATGGCTTGGGCACCGAGGCCCCTAGTGACTTGCTTGTTGGTCACTCAACATGGTTTATCGGAACCTCTAGTGTTACGACACTCATCTGATTAGGATTGACTTGATAGTCTGCCAATCAGAAGGCCAGGACTTCTTATCCTGGATACCCCAGCATCTGTTTGAATTCATTTGCATGCTGAATAGAGCTATGAATGCTAGGCATGCCAAATATGATTTGATATCATGATATGACTGTTTATGAGCATATGAGTTTTCTTGCTGGGCTTCAGCTCACGGGTGCTTTGTGGTGCAGGTAAAGGCAAAAGGAAGCTGGACCATCCTTGAGTTGGAGAGCTTAGGTGATGACGTGTACATATGCAGCTGCTCGACCAATACATGGGCGAGGTTTGAAAGTGGAACTAGGGTTGAACCCTGTTTTGCCGCTTAGAACGGCCTGTTGTAAACACTTTCCTGTAATAGACTCTGAAATTATATTTTTTGGGATCCCAATGTATACAGTAAACGTTCTAGTGAAATGTTATATCTTAACCAAAGTTTTTAACCCCTAAACCGCTAATCACACTTAGTTACACGTTTATGGCCAAACAACTCGATTAGCGAGTTTAGCACTGTTTGCAACGTGCACTGTAGCGGTCCCTGGAGTTGGGGCGTTACACTAATGCCCAGAAAAGGAAAAACTAACAACATAAATCATATACATAAAATTATATCATAACGTATGCTATATCATAAACATATACTATATCATAAACATATGTCATATACTACTACAATGACCATTATACTACTTGGGGCTTGTTAACTAATCAAGTCATATGCCCATTAGATTTGTGGGGCTTGCTAGCTAAGCAAGTCATATGCCCATAAATTTATTGGGGCTTGTTAGCTATACAAGTCATATGCCCAAGTCTACCAACATACATAATATAACATTTCATAACACATCAATCATAAGATAACATATAACATATAAAATCCTATCCTATTTTCCTTACCAATATACCAGGATATGAGAACAGAATCGGGACTTTGGAACACTCCTAAAAACCATAATAGAAATGTGGGTATACTAAAGAAAAGGGATGAAAAGAATGAACTACACCATCGAAAGGATACTTACCAACAACAATCTTGCGTTCAAGATCTTAGATTCCTAACCAAGAATAAAGAATACGAGTTAGGATTTTGAGTAGAAAAACTATAAGAATAACACAGAAAGGAACTAGAATAAGGAATACCTCGAATGCTTCTATAACTGAACTACACCTCGAACCGAAATATACTATGAACCTTACTTCCCGAGTGTTTATTAAGCTTATATCCTCAACCCAAGTGTTTATCACTCTAAAATAACCTAGCAGCTTGCAGACTCTGAACTTAGCTTGATGAATGAATAATTGGCTGGGTACTAGGTCCTATTTATAGAATTCAAGAATGAAAAGATCTTTATTTAGCTTGAATAAAATAATGGATTCTTAATTGAAAAATCTTTGAATAATCGTTCAGCAGAGGTTGAAGACTCGATCAAAAAGATTCTGGACTTATCAAGAGGTTAAAGAATAAATTAAGCTCAGTTTCAAAAACGTTTAAAAATCTGGCACTATAGCCGATATATCACCCCTAGTAGGCGATATATCGCCTGGGCTAATATGCCCGAGGCTCGTCGAGGTGGCCGTGCGAAGTTACCTGTTTTTTCGTATCATGATATATCGCCCCTAGTGCTGCGATATATCAGCATACGCTGAAATATTATACATGTAATTGCACTTTTTCCGCCTAATTTGAATTGAGTAAACAGCCTTGAATAAGTCCTCTAACGATTTCAAAGCTGCTGGCAGACTCTAGGATATTCAAATATTACTCTTATTAAATTTATTCCTCAAAATACTTAATTATTCATTAAACATACACATGACAAGTGTCATTTCCTTATTGGGTTTATCTAAACCTTATATTATAATAAATATCACCTTCATAATCAGTCATATTAATTAAACCTTAGGTTATAATTAATATTCTTAAACTATAGGTTAAACTTATAAAATCTACAAGTGTTACTACGAGTGTCCAACTAAATCCCTGTCTGAACCAAAATCCACAATCATAAAGATACTACAACTATTACTATTGCTACTACTATCTAACGAGCCAAGTAAAGTTCTTGGACTCTACAATTCTCCCTTACTAAAAATAATTTCGTCCTCAAAATTTACTTACCAAATAACTCAAGATACCGGCCTTGCATGTCCTCCTCCAACTCCCACGTTGCCTCTCGTTCAGAACTATTACTCCATAGGACTTTGACTATAGAAATGCTCTTGGACCGTAACTGCTTCACCCCTATCCAGGATGCTAACCGGTCATTCCTCGTAACTCAAGTATTTCTGGAGTGCTATCGTGTCGTACTTGAGGACGTGAGATGAGTCTGACACATACTTGCGTAGCATCGAGATGTGGAACACGTTGTGACTATCTGCTAGAGTTGGCAGTAGGGCTAGTCTATACACAACTGCTCCCACTTTGTCCAATATCTCAAAAGGACCTATAAATCGGGGACTAAACTTGCCTTTCTTTCCAAACCGCTTTACACCTTTCATAGGAGATATCTTCAAGAAGACTTGATCTCTGACTTTGAATTCCACATCGCATCGGTTGGCATCCGCATAGCTTTTCTGACGGCTTTGAGCAGCAAGCATACGCTGTCTAATGAGCGCTACTGCTTCTTGAGCTTGTCTAACAGCTTCGGGACCTAGAAGCTGCCTTTCTCCTACCTCGTCCCAGTGCAACGGTGATCGGCACCTTCTTCCATATAGCAACTCATAAGGTGCCATCCCGATCATTGACTGGTAGTTATTGTTGTAGGAGAACTCTATCAGCGGCAAGTACTTATTCCATGATCCTCCGAAATCAAGCACACAAGCGTGCAACATATCTTCTAAAATCTGAATCGTACGCTCGAACTGCCCGTCTGTCTGAGGATGAAAATCTGTACTAAGACTTAACTTAGTACCCATAGCTTGCTGTAATCTTTCCCAAAATCTCAATGTAAACACCGATCCTCTATCCGACACTATTGTCTTCGGGATTCCATGCAACCGTACTATCTCTTGGACATAGATGTCTGCATATTGGTCCGCCGTGTATGAAGTCTTAACAGGCATGAAATGAGCCGACTTGGTTAGTCTATCTATTACTATCCAAGAAGAATCATGCTGCTTATTCGTTCTTGGCAAACCTGTCACAAAGTCCATAGCTATATCGTCCCATTTCCATTCCGGTACGCTAAGCAGTTGCAATAAGCCTGCAGGCCGCTGATGCTCTGCTTTCACTTGCTGGCATACTAGACACTTAGACACAAATTCTGCTATATCCTTTTTCATCCCTGGCCACAAATAGATTGCTTTGATGTCATGCGTCATCTTGGTCGACCCTGGGTGAACTGAGTATGGGGTACTGTGTGCTTCTGCTAGAATCATCTTCTTAATCCCTTGATCATTTGGCACGCATAACCGATCCTTATATCTCAATAATCCTTGACTTGATATTGAGAAATCTGTAGTCTTGCCTTCTCTGACTGCATCCACGTGTGTCGCTAGTGTGTCATCCTGTTTTTGCCCAATCCGTATATCTTCTAGCAGATTTGACTGGATAGACAAGTTAGCCAGTTTGCCGATAACTACTTCTATTTCGGCATTGATCAGCTCCTGCTACAGTGGCTTTTCTAGTTCAGCTAACGCTGCTAAACTTCAATAAATTTTCCTACTTAGCGCATCGGCAACTACGTTTGCCTTCCCTGGGTGGTATAAGATTTCGCAGTCATAATCCTTCACTAAATCTAACCACCTGCGCTGCCTCATGTTGAGCTCCTTTTGAGTAAAGAAGTACTTTAAACTTTTGTGGTCCGTATAAATCTCGCACCTTTTTTGTAAAGATAATGGCGCCAGATTTTTAACGCAAAGACCACTGCTGCCAACTCCATATCATGCGTTGGATAGCGTTGCTTGTACTCCTTCAGCTGTCGTGAGGCATAGGCTATCACCTTGTCATTCTGCATTAGCACGCAACCCAACCCTTGCTTCGACGCATCGTAGTAGACTACAAACTTATCGTTGGTTGTCGGTACACAGAGTACTGGTGCTAAGCAAAGCTTATCCTTAAGCAGCTGGAAACTTTCTTCATATCTATCATTCTAGTTGAATATTTGTTGTTTCCGGGTCAGGTTGGTGAGCGGAGTGGCTATCTTAGAAAAGCCCTCTACGAACCTCCTATAATAACCTGTTAACCCCAGAAAGCTTCTTACTTCAGATGCGTTCTTTAGTCTTGGCCACTCCTTCACGGCCTCTACCTTTGATGGGTCTACTGCAATTCAGTCTTTTGATATAATGTGCCCGAGGAACGCCACTTGCGAAAGCCAAAACTCACATTTCTTGAACTTGGCATAGAGTTGATGCTCATTTAGTCGTGACAAAATCAACCTCAAATGTTCCTCATGCTCTACTTCATCCTTAGAGTATACTAAGATGTCATCGATGAACACTACGATGAATTTATCTAAGTAGTCCTTGAAGACCTTATTCATCAAGTCCATAAACGTGGCTGGTGCATTGGTAAGACCAAAAGACATAACTAAGAACTTGTAATGTCCATAACGAGTTCTAAAGGCTGTCTTAGGAATATCTTCTCCCTTTACCTTGAGCTGATGATACCCGGACTGTAAATCAATCTTTGAAAATACAGTTGCGCCTAGGAGTTGATCAAACAAGTCGTCGATCCGGGGTAGCGGGTACTTATTCTTAATCGTTACCTTGTTCAGCTCGCGGTAGTCTATACACATCCGCATGCTTCTGTCCTTTTTCTTCACGAATAGCACCGGTGCTCCCCATGGTGAATAGCTCGGCCTAATAAAACCCAAGTCTAGGAGTTCTTGTAGCTGCGTCTTTAACTCCTTGAGTTCTGTAGGTGCCATCTGGTACGGTGCCTTGGAGATAGGCTCGGTGCCTGGTACTAATTCTATCGTGAAGTCAATTTCCCGAGTCGACGGCAACCCTTGAAAGTCATCGGGAAATACCTCTGGGAATTCTCTTACAATACGGATGTCTCCAACCTTGAGTGGTGTTTCCTTTACCACATCTATGATACTGACTAAGAATTCTTGACATCCTTTTTCCATCATTCTTTGAGCTTTGAGAGATGATACTAACGGGGTGCGTAATCCTGAAGCTTGTCCCATGAAGCATAGTTTCTGGCCGTCAGGAGTCTCGAACATCACCATCTTGCATTTGCAGTCGATGGTTGCGCCATGCCGTGCTAGCCAGTCCATGCCTAGTATCACGTCAAAGTCCTTGATCTCCAGTTCTATCAGGTCTCCTTCTAGTTCTACGTCCTCAATCTTGATTGGTACGCCTTGTACTATCCGTGATGATAGAACTACTTTGCCCGAAGGCAACTCGGTTACAAACCTAGTTCTAAATCTTTCACAAGGTTTGTCTAGTTTTTCTATCATTCCTAACGAGTTATACGAATGAGTGGCTCCCAAATCAAATAATACAGAGCATATATTATTGAGGATAGAAACCTGACCTGTGACCACCTTATTGCTAGCATCAGCCTCTCCTTAGGTTAAGGCACAAACCCTAGCATGAACCATCTTGTCGTCTTTCTTCCCTTCTGGCTTGCGCTGAGGACAATCTCTTTTCTGGTGTCCTTCCTGACCATAGTTATAACATTCCTTGGTGTTTGCGCGGCATTCACCAGGATGTTTCTTCTGACACTTAGCACATGGTGGGTATTCCACATAACCCGGCTTATTTCCCCCATTATTTGTCTATGCCCTCTTATCACTGTCAGATTGCTTATTATCAGAATGCCTTCTTTTCTGACCGTTACTGTTGTTGCCGGACGGATTGTTGGTATTATGGTTATTGTTCCGACTGGTTTGAGGTTGACCCTACTGTCTAGGCTCAGGCTTACTGGCTTCTTCTTTACTTACATTAGCCTGCAACCTCTCTACTTCTATTTCTGTCTCTAGAACGTCGGCATACGTAGTATTCCCCGAGTTTGCTAGCTTAACCCCCAACTTGATCTTTGGTCGAAGTCCTCTAACGAACTTGCTCACCCTTAGAAAATCAGTTGGAACCATCTCAGATGCAAACTTAGCTAATCGGTCGAACTTCCGAGCATACTCTGCCACTGTCAAATTGCCTTGCTTTAAACTAGCGAATTCCTCGACCCTTGAAGCAATGACAACTGAATTGTAATACTTCTTGTGGAACATCTCCACAAATTGAGTCCATGCCATGGTGGCAACATCATGCAATTTTTGGACCAAGTCCCACCATATTCTGGCATCCTTCTTGAGCAAAGACGAGACGTAGGATATACGGTCCGCATTACTGAGATTCATGTGCGTCAGAATTGGCTCCACATTCCTTAGCCACTCTTCTGCCTCAAAGGGGTCTATAGTCCCTTCGAAGTTTGGAGCGTGCTGCTTACGGAACCTCTCATAAACTGGCTCCATGTACTGTATTGGATACGGCGCATAATTCGCCACTGGCCAGCCCCCATATGGACCAACTTGTTGGGGGTGCTGTGGCCATTTGTTGCGGCTGCGGTGGAGGCTGAGTCTGGGGCTGAGCCTGTTGTCGTTGTTGCTGCAAAAGTTCCTTGACTTGTTGTTGCAGTCTGGTGATCTCCGCAGTGTTGTCAGCTGGCGGTGCTGGCGCGTTGCGGCTGGCAGTAGCACGCACTCCCCTTCTGCGAACTGGAGGGGCTTCATTGTTCACTGAAGCAGCGTTGGAAGCGTTTCCGTTGGTGCGTGCAGATCTTCGGAGTGACATCGCAGCAGAGTTCTAACAGGTGAAAGAAACATGTTAGAACTTTACCTAATAGGCTCTAAGGCAAAAACTTATTCTAAACAGACATAACTCAGACTTATTGATTATGACTTCTTACGAAAAAAATTATATAAGTCTTCTTTATTATTAGAGTGAGTTTCTATACTTAGAAAAACAAGCCATCTTCATTTCCTAAGTCTGTTTCTAATCACCCTATATGACTTAATTCTCAGGCTCGAAACTCATCTTTGTTCCAAAGTTAACTATATTGAGGGAGGGCTGGGATCAGTAAAATCGTTCCCACTACCATGGCCCCCTAACTCTCAATATAGAAACTTGGTTAATTGATTTGTATCCACCCTCACCGAACTTAGTCATTATTTATTTTATTTATTATTTATTATAATTGCGAAAAAAATCAAACTCATACATGATAACAAAATAACATGATATTAATTTGGAAAAGAGTTTTCACTAATTACAACCATAAAACAAATAATAAATAAAACAAACAATGAAACTAACTATTCTAAAAATTAGGATCTTCTATATCCGATCCTTCATCTAGCATATCATCATCTAACTCTTCATAGTCTTCATTATCATGTGCCTCAAAATGCCCTCGAGGAAGGTTTGTAAAAATCCTATGCTTTTGCTCATTTGTAAATTGAAATTCTGATTTTGAAGTGAACCTAATTAAGAGAAAATAATATCTCATTGCTACTGGCAGTTCATCTTCATCATCCATTGTTTCCCATATTTCCTCTAAGACTGCAATTACGGTATGAAAATCTCTAAATAGTCTAATTACTAAAATGTATTGGTCCGTTGCTCTCATCCTAATCTGCTTAGATTCTTAAAGGTGACCTATTTCTCTGTGGAACAAAAGCAGTCTCCGAGTGATTCTCTCTAGCACTCCTACGGTGTTTCTCGGTTCTCTAATTCTCTTTAAAGCCTTAATGGCTTGGATATCCTCATAGGTTAATGCTCCATTCATTCTTAACTGAAAACATAAATGCTAAAATCGTTAGCTATACATATAAACATAATAACTATAACTTAAACACTTACTTGGTGGTCAGATTCGGAGCTTTGAGTGTGTGTATCAAGGATAACTTCATGCGAATGAACCATTGCTCTGATACCAACTGTAAAAACCCAACTATTCTAGACCTTGGACCATTAATAACTACTATACTAATTATAAGAAATCGTACATATGAAAACATCATAACTTTATTATATAATGAAAAGGTTTGAATACATAAATACTTTACTTAGGATATGGGATCCCATTGTTTTGAATAGTAAAGCAAAACATAACTTAAATAAATGGGGTACAAAATCAAGTGCGAAAAATAATACATGGAAATCATAATTTAAAGACTTAAAGACTTCATCCTCTAATCGAACGCTTAGTCCATCGATTCCATACAGCCTCAATACACATCCCCAAGCTGCCAAGAACCTTTCCCACCGCCATAGCTAATTTCCTGCACATATAAACATAAAGGAATGAGCCTAATGCCCAGTAAGGAAAAACTAACAACATAAATCATATACATAAAATTATATCATAACGTATGCTATATCATAAACATATGTCATATACTACTACAATGGCCATTATACTACTTGGGGCTTGTTAACTAATCAAGTCATATGCCCATTAGATTTGTGGGGCTTGCTAGCTAAGCAAGTCATATGCCCATAAATTTATTGGGGCTTGTTAGCTATACAAGTCATATGCCCAAGTCTACCAACATACATAATATAACATTTCATAACACATCAATCATAAGATAACATATAACATATAAAATCCTATCCTATTTTCCTTACCAATATACCAGGATATGAGAACAGAATCGGGACTTTGGAACACTCCTAAAAACCATAATAGAAAGGTGAGTATACTAAAGAAAAGGGATGAAAAGAATGAACTACACCATCGAAAGGATACTTGCCAACAACAATCTTGCGTTCAAGATCTTAGATTCCTAACCAAGAATAAAGAATACGAGTTAGGATTTTGAGTAGAAAAACTATAAGAATAACACAGAAAGGAACTAGAATAAGGAATACCTCGAATGCTTCTATAACTGAACTACACCTCGAACCGAAATATACTATGAACCTTACTTCTCGAGTGTTTATTAAGCTTATATCCCCAACCCAAGTGTTTATCACTCTAAAATAACCTAGCAGCTTGTAGACTCTGAACTTAGCTTGATGAATGACTAATTGGCTGGATACTAGGTCCTATTTATAGAATTCAAGAATGAAAAGATCTTTATTTAGCTTGAATAAAATAATGGCTTTTTAATTGAAAAATCTTTGAATAATCGTTCAGCAGAGGTTGAAGACTCGATCAAAAAGATTCTGGACTTATCAAGAGGTTAAAGAATAAATTAAGCTCGGTTTCAAAAACGTTTAAAAATCTAGCACTACAGCCGATATATCGCCCCTAGTAGGCGATATATCGCCTGGGCAAATATGCCCGAGGCTCGTCGAGGTGGCCGTGCGAAGTTACCTGTTTTTTCGTATCGCGATATATCGCCTCCTAGTGCTGCGATATATCGGCATACGCTGAAATATTATACATGTAATTGCACTTTTTCAGCCTAATTTGAATTGAGTAAACATCCTTGACTAAGTCCTCTAACGATTTCAAAGCTGCTGGCAGACTCAAGGATATTCAAATATTACTCTTATTAAATTTATTCCTCAAAATACTTAATTATTCATTAAACATACACATGACAAGTGTCATTTCCTTATTGGGTTTATCTAAACCTTATATTATAATAAATATCACCTTCATAATCAGTCATATTAATTAAACCTTAGGTTATAATTAATATTCTTAAACTATAGGTTAAACTTATAAAATCTACAAGTGTTACTACGAGTGTCCAACTAAATCCCGGTTTGAACCAAAATCCACAATCATAAAGATACTTCAACTATTACTATTGCTACTACTATCTAACTAGCTAAGTAAAGTTCTTGGACTCTACATGATGGAAACCAACGGAAGTGGACAATGGGTACTATTGCCATAAAAAAAAAAGATCGGGTACTAAATCACTAGTTTCTTAAAACATTGGGTAATTTTGCCACTATTTCCCCAAAAGAAAATATGTTTATAATAAATAAAAATAATAATAAACGCAATTCATATTACAAAAAAAAAATTGCAAAACAACCAAAGAAAATTTTAATATGAAATTTGTAATATAAAAAAATAAATAAGCTAAACAAATAACAATCAAATTACAAACATACCCTTCCAAATTAATAAAATTTGAATATGAGTAAAACTATGACATAAACCAACTTTTATACAAAAATGTGGGAAAATAAACGCATAAAAGTAAAAATTCTTAAAAAATGTCACTGGTTAACTTTTTTTTGAAAAAAAGCCATATTTTTGCACACTTTCAAAAATCTCATATAAAATGTAATTTCCTCTATTAAAAAAGGGTATTTGCAGCAAAAATGTTCCATGTTTACATAATGTAACATTTATATACCCAAACTATATTTTTCAGGAAAAGTACCAAAAGTTGCTAAAATTTAGTATTTAAATACCAATTTTTTTTTTCTTTTGCGGCAAAAATACTTAAAGGTGCTAAAATGTTGCACGTTTCTTACCAAATAGTTTTAAAAAAAAAATCAATACAAATGTATTTTAAGTGATAAAAATTATTAAAATTATAGAAAAATATATTGAATTACCTAAATTAAGTCTACAATTAAAAAAATAGTTTATTTAATAAAAAAATATTTTTGATTGAAAATAGTTAAAAGAAAAATCAATAACTAAAAAATTATTAAGAGAGAAATTTTTTTATTGAAAAGCGTTAATATAATAAAAACAAAATTTCTTTACTATTTTCATTAAATAAAATTATTATTTAATTTTAGAATAAATTTAGGTTATTTTTTATATATTTATATAATTGTAATGATTTTTTATAACTTAATATACATTTGTGTATTTTGTTAACTGTATGGGTAGTAAAGGAGTAACGTTTTAGTAATTTTGAGTATTTTTGCCGTAAAAAATAAAATAAAATTGCTATTTAAATGTCATATTTGAGCAACTTTAGATATTTTTCTCATAAAATTTTTTTAGATATTTAAATAGTACATTATGTAAACATTGAATATTTTTGTCGTAAATATTCCTATAAAAAAATTATTAACAAACACGAGAGTGTCAATAGAAAACAGAAAGAATCTTGACTAAAATATATAAATATTTATGTGACTAAGTTGAATGAATACATTTGTATTCAAATATTTTGCACTAAGAAAAAAATGTTAGAACGTTAATATATTTATATGGGAAAACTAATTACATATTCACAACAGGAAGATAGGTCGGCAGATATTAGAGACTAAAGACAAAATATAATCGTTTTTAGTCAATCTAATATAATATGATTGTTATAAAACTATGAAATAATGCCATATTGATAGATTTAATTTATGCTAATGAACACAACAATCAATAAAGATCACCAATTATCATCAAACTTCTCATAAAAAACTTGAAGTATATCAAAGGAGCTTTGAACTAGATGCATACCACTTATACTTGAATGATGGAGATGTTTGAGAGGTCTCCACAATCCTTCTGCAAAACAAATTCACAAAGGTGCAAGGAAATCTTTGGACACTACTCTCCTAAGAAACACTTATATAACCTTAGCATTCAACACAAAGGGTGTTAAACCCATTTTTTAATAACATAAATAGGCTTATTGGGCCTTGATACCCAAAGAGAGAGTGAAAGTTGTATTGGCCCAATGAGCTAGCCAAAAGACGTTGAGAGCGTGTCCATGGGCTCCGAGCGTGTTAGTATGTTATGTATATCCTATTATGGCCCAACTAAAATACTATGCAATACCAAAATATTCAATTATCCATACATGCTATAAATGACACATGTGTGAGCTATGCTTAATTATGTAGGTTCGTATCAAAATTCTAACACATATTCCATAACCTCTATAATCCCATTTTATTATATGATATAATACAAATATTATAAGTCATTGTTTAACGCCCAAAACGTGCATCCACTAAGCTGTGGTTGTAGTATAGATCGGGCGGTCGATTCCATAAGGAGGCAAAGAAATAAAGTTAATCAATAAATAAAGGTTAGAGATAAATAATATGAGGCACATAGAACAAGTGATATTTTTGTTGTTTGTGAGATTTAAAGATTAGAAATAAAAATAGACTAAAGTGTGATGTAACAATAGGTAACACGTAGGAAGGATCAAGAGTCACCAATATGCATACTTATTTATTTGGATCTTTGATTCATAAAAATTACACAAATGAGTAGTTCACATCCCAACTATTCATTTGGAAAATTTAACATTGAAGCACAAATATGTTTCACAAAAATGTATTCAAGTGATTACTATTCTTTACCATGGAAAGATGAGATAAATCTTATGAGAAATCTAAAAATGACATTATACCATTGCCAATAAAAGATTGGACATAAAACCTAACACAATTACTACTTTTACTATTTATAAAATACATAGAAAGAGCATGACTAATTCTATATAGATTTAGCAAAAGTAAATATATATGAATGAGATGGAGAAATGATAAAGATATTAACTATATTATTTCCACTAATTTGATAATACATAGAAAGTGCTTGACAAAATCCATATACTATTAGTAAACATAAATATAAAAAACAAGATGAAGGAATAGAAATGAAAGAAAATAAATCACTCAAATATATAAACTTTAACCACATGGTGAATCAAAAATACCAAACAAAGTCATAGTGCATATATGATCATCCTAACCTTCCTAAGAAGGTTAGCCTATTATGCTAGACATTCTCATGAAATTCTAGAGAGAAAATATGAGAAATGAGACTAAAATTTGGTAGAGTTTTGCTACCTAAAAATTACATTGAAATTGTGAAGGAAGAGTTCCTATTTATAGAGGGAGAAAATGACTAAAAAGAAATTAAACAACAAAATGAGGTTTACAAAATAAATCTGAAATATTAATAATAAAATATAATTTTGAAAAATCAAATCTTATTATAAATATTAACCTAGTTATTTTGGTGCATGGTCAATATGCCCTTTTTCTAAAGCACCAAAAAAAGATGAGCTTTAAAGCTCAAAATGGCAAAGTGCGAGGCCCAAAGTGCACAAAAAATTAGGCCAAAGGTGGCTGGTGGCAGCTGGTCCATTGACCCAGCCAAGCCAATGGGAGTGCGACACGTCGACAGGTGGAGCTGAAGAAAAATGGCTGGTTGACCAGGTCAACGGGCTGTAGGAGAAGGGCAGGAGGAGGCTGGGTCTGTTGGGCTTCGGATGGGCTGCTGGGCTTGCTAGATGGGGCGCGGGTCAAAGGTGGGTCGGAGCGCAGCTGGGTCTGCGGGTCGCTGGGGCTTTAGGCGGACGTGTGGCGCAAGGACAAGGCGCCACGTGGCGCTGGAGATGGAGAAGGAAGCCAGACGGACCTAGGTTATTGGGCCGAATTCTTGGGCCTTTTCTTTTTCAGTTTTGCCAATTTTCTTTCATTTGTTTCAGATTTAATTCTTTCTTTCTCTTTTCATTTCAAAGTGCCAAAATACAACTTTAATTCCTAGAAAATAATAATAAATTAAATCATAATCAAATATTTTCATTTATAAAATAAATCATATTAATTTCATGAAAATATTAATTAAAAATTAATTTATTTTGACAATTAAAATAAACAAATGTGCATTTTTGTGCACTAATCAGTCATAGATTAGTGTGTAAGATAAATAATATGTATACCAAATATAATAAGTAATAGAAATAATGTATACCAAATATAAGTCTAGACGATAAAATACAATAGACAAAATGATAGATAAAATAAGTGTTGCAACTCAATTGCAAAATATACAATAAATAGAAAAGATGATGATGTAAAATAAGAAGGATACAACTCAAAGCATAAATATTACAATTAAATAGAAATAGAAGATGGTAGATACATAGAAAATACAACTCAAAACATAAACAATACAAATAAATAAGTAAACTAGAAGATAGAAATAAGAACAAAAGAAATGGAAGAACAAAGCATAAAATAGAAACTCTAACACTCACACAACCTTAAGTGTAGAGTAGTGAGGATTACCAACTTGAACAAGGTTCAAGACCTTTTTTCTAAAAGCTTAATTCCCATATTCTCTAAGCGCTAAGAGAACTCTCACAAATTTGGAAATAGCTCTCTGGAATTATCAAGTCTTTGGTGTATTTCTGCCAAGTGCTCTAGTGGATAGAAATGGTGTGTCTTACAAGTGAACACAAGGCTCCTATTTATAGAGTTTTTGGTTCACCTTTTGATTTTCAAACTCCACAAACTCTTTGGATATCACAGAGCACCAATTGGATGTTCATGGTGAAAAATTGAAGATTTGGGAGTTATATGAGTTGCTGAACCACTTGGAAATGTTTCAAACAGCTCAAAATTTGAGTTGTTACATACCAGGCGATGCGTCTCTTATTACCAGGCGGTGTATCACCTGGTGTGTAATTTCACATACCAGGACCTAGGATGCATCGTCTCACAATGGGCGATGCAACGCAAGTCCCTCTATTTTACTCACTCGTTTTGGCACCCAAAATTGCCAAAAAAACATCCAAATGATTTTGCAACTTCCATACTCTTTATGGTAGTTAAAAATAACAATTATAAAATGTTATAGCTTTATGATAATCAATTTCAAAGTGTGTAACTCTAATTTGCACACTTAAATGTGGTAAATTTTTTGGGAGTTACAAAATTATAACAAGATTTTGTATACCCAAATATATGTTACAAGATTTGACAAATAGATTTGTCTCCTCTTTAATTTATTTGTCACATTTTCAAAAGATGACGTGGTGAATGAGAAAGTGGCACGTGGCATCACAAGTCATGGAAAAATGACAAAGTATTTAAAAAGACCAACGAACAAAAATTGATAGGTCCAGGACCTATAGCGAAGTCGACCAGGCCTAAACCCCTTAGGGTGGTCGGCCTGGCACTAGCCCCCTAAGGGTGGTCGGCCTGCCCCAACCCCTAAGGGTGGTCGGCCTGACAAGCTTAAGAACTGCATGGGGTGGTCAGCCCACCCTATTGTTCATAGGGTGGTCGGCCTAAACTCCCAAATACACTTTGTTGGATAAAATTCACGCTCGTTCAAGTTGAAATCAACAGGCCTAGCACCTAGAGGGTCATCAGGCCTAGCACCCAAGCTCTGAAGGGTCATCGGGCCTAGCACCTAAGTATCATGGACCGACCAAGACTTAGCATTTTCTCGAAGGTTTCAATCGTGCATCGTCAAGAACGATCCAGAGAAACAACAAGAAGACCCACGATCTCGTAATCATGGGGAGGTGGACACGTATCTCTACTCCCAATGATCGTGTACCAAACCACGATCCCCAATCTTGCTGATCATGTAACAGCCCCTGGGTACTATAAATAAAGGACCCAGGGCTTCATTTAAGGGGACGAATATTCTTTGGGGGAGAGACTCTGGGCAAATCTGGGACGAGTGAACTCTTCAGTTCATCCTTGTAATTGTTAATTGAGTGATTCAATACTAAAGACTAAGTGGATTGGGTTATTACTGTTCATCAGAACAGGGGTGAACCACTATAAATTTCTTGTGTGTTTTGTTTAGATATTGGTACTCTGCCGCATATTTACATTTATATTCTTTCAAAATGTGTCGTATATCGTACATACGACCGTTGACCAATTTCACAGGTCAACACATTTATTCAATCAACATTATATTATTAAAATAATATAGCACTTTCCCACTTGATTAAATATTTTCTCCATAGTAACAAAAAGCTTGTAACACTTATTTAATCAATCAAATATTATATTAAAATATAATATTCCCCCACTTGATTAAATAATTTCTCTCTCTAAAGAAGCCATTACATTTGTAATAACCAAGTTATTACTCTATTTTCCTAGAATTTATTTTTGTGTGTTTTGCTACTTGGAATGTGGATATGAGATGATTGCTTAAGTATGATAATTTCATAGGCTATGATTAATTATGACATTAATTTCAAGTCTATAATAAGTTTGGACTTTATTAGTTAGAATAAGAGTACAATAAAGTATTTAGAATTTAAATTTATTGGTTAAGATAATTGTGAAGGTTATGAGAATTAGAGAATTAAATAGAATTTTCGTAACTCTAAGGTATTGTAACTTGAGACTCAGTTTTCACCTAGTTACATTACGATTTTGGAAAAATGATATTTCTAAAAATTTGTAGATAATTGAATTAGATTCCCAAAGGTACCAAGATTTCCCAAATTAGATTACTAAAACTTCAATAATGTTCATTTTACTACAGACATGTCTAAAGTTACGAGATATCCAAGAAATACAATTTGGAGAGATTTAAGTTAAGTTGGAACAACTTGATTTGAATTCCTAGATTATAGTATGTAAGCTTATGGAGGAAATACTTGAATTGATTTTAAACATTTAAACTTGAGGACGAATAGACATAGGTGGCGTGTAGGCTAGAGTATAGGCTAGAAGCAAGCAACTAGGTGGACTTGACTTTGTATTGAATAGCAAGCTTGGGCATGTGGCATTAAGGGAGAAAATGTGGGGATTTGGTTACACAAAAAAAGGCTGGTCGAAACATAGGGGAAGGGAAGAGGATGGAGGGAAAAGTTTAAAATTTGAAAGTAGGTTGAGATGGTAGGAAAGAAAACTAGGTGGGAGGTTAAGCTTGGAGGCTATAAATAGGTCCTTAAGCCTTTCATTTTACTCACCATTTTTTAACAAGCATGTGTGCATAAACACTCTTCTATCTCATCTTCATTCCTCTTTGGCCGAGATACACTACACCCCCAGCCCCTAACATATTTTTGAAACCTTAGCTCGGTACCCTATCCTCTCAAACCCGAAACACTACACTATAAACACATTTCTACATTGAAACCTTAGTTTCACAAAGTCGAAACCCTAAGGCTATTTGTAATGCCCCGGAATCCCTAATATGGTTTAATGGCTGGATTAGTGAGCCGGGAGGGCCATAACTATTTAATTATGCCATTAAATGAATTTATGCATGTTTATGAGAATTATATTATAATATGATGTTAAATGCATGCATGTGGGCCCACATTTGTTTACAGGGGTGTTTTGGTAATTTGGCCCGTTGAGGGCATTATTGTATATTTGTTTGCATGTCAATGATATATTGTGAGGCCACATTATAATGTGGATTGGTTTGAGTTATTCGGCATGAGATGATCTTTAAGTATAATTTATCGGTTTGGTCATAATAGGCTTAAGCTCGAGGCTCGGGGTGAATCTCGGGGTGTTCTTAATGATTAGAGCGTTACCGGGAATTATAGGGTAACGGGATATGAATTATTGGTGGTTGATACTATTGAGATTAGCATGAATTGGAGAGCGTTAATTATGATTAACGAGATAGGTGGAAAGTACCAATTTTACCCTTGGGAAGGCTTTAGAAACTTTTAAAGACCTAGGGGTATTTAGGTCATTTGGTTTGGATGTATATGACCTTTAGATGGTTGTAGAAAAACATAACAAAAACAGGGTTTTCCTTCTCCTTCCCGTGCATCATTCTCTTCCATTTCCTCTTTGGAGTTTTTGAGCTTGAATTGGGGAATTAAGCTAGGAAATCAAGGAGCTGGGTTTGTAAACTTAGTTCAGCTATTGAAGGAGGTTTAATCTCGGATTTGAGGTGAGTTTTAGCCATTGGTTTCTGGTTTTACTCTGTTTTAGCTTTGAGTTTTTAGCTTGTAACTCTCTTGATGGATAGTTGAATTGATGGAAGTTTGATTGAAGTTTAACTTGGGTTTTGATGAGGGTTTGATATAGATGATGTTTAGGGGTTAGATTGAGTGTTTAGAAGAGGTTTGGAACTGGTTTGAAGGTTTGGTTCCGAGGGAAAACGCAGGGGAAGCAAGCTGGTGCTTGCTGGTTTTGGAAAAGGGTCGCGGCATGGCTATGGTGAGCCGCGGCCTACGTGCGTTTTTGTGAGGGAAATGGCTCTGTCAGAGGAGTGAGCCGCGGCCCATCAAGGCAATTTTGGCCAGAAATGCGTTTTTAGCTTGGGGATTCAAGCCTTAGGCCTCGGGATCGATTCTACTACCCAGTTTAGTAGGATTTGATGTCTCGGAGGCTAGGTTTTGGTTTGGGAATCCTTTGTTATCATTTTCATTGATGAATCCTATATTTTGGTTATGACCAGGTGACCGTCAAGGAATTAAAAGATTGATCGTTCTCAGGGGTCGTTCTTATAATAATTTTCACTCGAACCAGAGGTAAGAAAACAGTGTATGAGTACAGTTGCACCCTGTATATGTATATGACATGCGTGGTTTGTTATTGAAGCATGTTAGTTGATATATGTGGACATGGATTGCATATTAAATTCTAGTGAATGTTGATTATTTGTTTATGGCACTGACTAGTCAGGGACACTGACCTAAAGGTCAGAAACGGCATAAGCATCCTAAACGCAGGGCCGAATAAAGATTAGATCTAATCGATATCAGCATTGAATGGCTCTATGGTATTAATGCTGGACCAACCCTAAAGTCGATGAACTTATAAGCGCTTGGCTAGTCTAAGACTAGTACTCAGAGCCAGGGCATAAGGCCCCGGTGACTGTTGTCACATGGCTAGGGAACGATGTTCCAAGGTTATGACCCTATGGTCATGAGGAAGGTTATGTTGGTGACTATTCACCATACACCTATCCTGATCAAACTTATGAAAGGATAACTTATCAGTTAAGCCCTGGTGACCCTATCGTCACAAGGCTAAAGGGAGCTGTACCCATTTTTGTGAATTTTGCTACTGTCACCTATATGTTTTGGACTGTTAGCCCTGGATGATTATTATGATCATTGTTGATATTATATCATGCTTTATTGTGTTTTCTTGTTGGTCCTTGGCTCATGGGTGCTATGTGGTGCAGGTAAAGGGAAAGAGAAGCTCACCCAACCTTGAGTGGAGAGCTTAGGTGGTGTTGTGTACATATTTGGCTGCTTGACCACCACGGTCAGGGAGTTCTCAGAGGGACTAGGGGTTTACCCTATTTTTGCCGCTTAGGTCGGCGGGGATTGTAAATTTGAAACAGTAGTGACCATTTTGTACTGTAAACAACTTGTAAACGTTTGGAATGGCTCATGAGCAGTTTATATACTTAATGAAATGTATCCTTTCCTTTTTACTGGTTTTTCACCTTAACCTTATAATAACTATTAACTGAGATTTTCGGCAACTATATTAATGAATACTATTTGCTAGTGATAATAATGAAAATGGGAAATCGACACGAGGTTTTTACGTGGTTGGGGCGTTAACTAGCCTTAGTCCACGAGTCCATATATTAGAGCGAGAAGAAGCTTTTACAATGGAGTTTTCTAACTATATCTGGACAGAGTCTCTGCCCTTTTTTCTCTCCTTTCTTTCATGTTGTCCTCAGCTTATATTTATAAGCTGAGGGGGTCATCGGGTCTGGGCCGCATCCGACCCAGGCCCATCAAAGGAAAGTGTAGAGGGGCCCTTTCTAGTGAAGGCCCAATACAAAAAGATATACAATGCACATAATACAAACCAGCTAAGGCCCAATTAGTTGACCTGAGACACAAGCCTTCGCTCGACAAAACGGCGCTTGGGCTCTGATCACTTCGAGTCACGAGGCTGATTCAGGAGACAAGACCGGTCAGGGTACTTGGCTGTGCTGTCCTAACACATCAGTGGACAATCCCAATGCTGCCTTTTCTGCAGGCGAAAAGTGGGGGGACAATGCCCACTCGAACTGAGGCGGTCTCAGGATCCTGGGCGCCCGGCCCTTCAACTGGGGAGGAGGCGATCCAGGTCCGTTTACCTTTGGCCTACTACATTTACCTCGGGCCCGGATCATTCCAGGCTCCGGGACGGGGACGCGTAATCCGCGACGCTCCGGGCGCCCCGGACATCCTCGGGACATTCCAAGCTGAAGATGAACTCGGAGGGACATCCCGGACCCTTCCAAACGGGTCCAATATGGAGTTCCTGGGCCAGGCCCGAATGTCGAGTCGGTCCACTGACCGCGGGCCAGGGTTAAGGCCCAAAGCCCTTCCAGGAAATGGGGATAACATTTACCCCCCAAGCCTTCACCCGGGCTATCCGGGAGTAGGGTTGCACCACCCTCGCGACGCTCGCCAAGTCGTCTCCCCAGTTCCTGTCCGGGCTAGGAAGCTTGGCCGAACGGCCGTGGCAGTGGCAGGTAGCTTCGCCCGGGTCGTTTGCCGTGATCCGGGGACGTTTAGCTTTGGCCCGCTTTGGGAAAAAGTGACCCACGTGTCGCCATGTGATTGTTGCAAGGGCCTCGAAGGGTCTCCTAGGCCTCCCAAAGGCTGCTAGGCCTAGACTAGGGCGTCAGCGCACGTCACGAGGCGTCACATCCGCACGGGGGGAGTCATCATTAATGTCCCTGGAACGAGGTGGATCATAGGATTTGGCATCCTTTGGCATCCGCTACTCCTGGACCGTCGGATTAGAGGTGCTGAGGATCCAGACCAAAAAGGGCTCATAAATGTCCTCTGCGCGATCCTCGGTCGTCGGACGAAGAGGCATCTGACCGTTGGATCGGGGGCCAGGATTTGGGGGCTGATATAAAGACTCTGAGAACAAACATTCGGCACTTTTCCATTTCCGAACCAGCTTGAGAAAAAGATAAACCAGAACGCTCGCTAGAGCTTTGCATGTCCGACCTCGCCGACGAAATACTCCGCCGTTTGCTAGTTCTGCGCCACCGCCTGTTTCCCAGGGCCTCAACCTTCGTTCTGCGACCTGACGGCGCTTTTCAGATTTGCCCCACCGACGAACTGCTGCACCGGCTGCGCCACTTCAAGAACGAGGTCCTGCCATCCTTACGATCAAACAACCGCCAGCCTCAACCGTCGACACCACACAGTAAGCATTTTTTAATTCTATTGCCAACTTTGTGAATTTAGGCTCTCTAGACGCATGTACCTAGGCTCTGTGCTTTAGAATTTGCTAGGAAGGCTGTTTGGTTCGGGTTGCACCGTTCTCGGATGCTTCCCGGACGAGGGGTGGACCTTAGTAGCCATCTCTCCCGATCAGGGTCCCGGGGCTTTTTGGGGTCCCGGGCCTGGTCCGACGGGACTCCAAGCAGTCCTTAGGAGATTCCCTGTACCTTGACCGACTTCTTTGGGTTTAGGTACTGACTGCTTCGTCTTTCTTTCTCTGTTCCCAGATCGTCAATCATGGCCACGGGTGTTACACTCCATTCCGAAGAAGAGGTCAATAGGGCCCCTGTGGTCGCTCCCGGATCCAAGACGCCCACAGGCAACAGGTGGGAAATGGACGAGACGGCCAACTTGTTCCAGAACTACCGGATGATGCTGCTCCTGGAGACGAGGCTGGGCATCGAATCGACTCCGGGCCTCTTCCACAATCGCATGGCTAGGCTAGAGGAACGGGCGCATACGTCCGTGGATGGATTCGGGGCTTGGAGCGCCGGACACATTAGCGCGGGAGCTACGCTCCCGCTTCATGCCTATTTCGTGCAGTTCCTGACATACGTGGGGATCGCACCCTTCCAACTGCTGCTGCAAGCGTACCGTCTGCTTGCTGGGTGGAAGGTGTTTTGTGTCGCGAAAGAGATCGCGGAGCCCACTCCAGCGGAAGTCTTATACATCTACAAGTTGGTTCCGCAAGTCAGTGTTAAAAACAAGAGCTTGGACGGCTTTTACAGGCTTCAGCCGCGGAGTGCCTATCCTGCTCCTACCAGCACCTGGAAGCACCCTCCAGATGTCAGGCATTACTGGTTCATGACATCCGGGTTCCTTATTGACGAGAACCCCACGCTGCTGCTAGACTTCCAGCGAGTGGGTAAGTATTCTCCCGGACCCCCTCTTTTATTCATCTTTTGCTTCCATCTCTTATCGTATCTTCCGGGTCGCAGGTCCCTTCATTCAAACCCCCCTTACCAAGTTTCTCCTTGAAAGGAGGAGGTTCTATGCCAAGCTGACCGCGGAGGAGCTGGACGTTGGGGGCTATGTCAATGATAAAAACCTCTGGCTGGTAGGGTTGCTGGCGGCCACTCTGACCATCGTCGTCCCAAGTTTCCGGGGCATCCCGTGTGAGAAGGATAACGAGGTCCGGGAGCAGTTGGCCCTCGACCACATCGCCGAGGTGGTGAGAGCGGCGCGGGCCACGGCGGCCCAGCGTAAGAAGAATTAGCTTCCGGCGGAAGAGGCCAACTCGGAAGAGCTGGAGGAGCTTTTCGAAGACGCCCTACCAAACGTCGGGACTCCCGGGGCTAGTGTATCGGGGCGAGGTAACTTCCCTTTAATCTTAACTTATGCTCCCCAAGTCGGGGACTTAGCTAGGGATAGGCTAGAGCCCCGGACCCCGCGTTTGGGGCTGATGGGGAGATGAGGCCTTCATCTCCCGTCCCTGTGGGATCAGGGACGCTAATGTTCCTGTCCGGGTTCCTCCAGTATGGGGGGTTTCTAACCCCGGATGACGTAGGAGACCGGATACACTCATTCGCTTTAAGGGAATTGAGTCTCGCCCGGGGCTTAGATAAGGGTTCGTCCCGGGCTTAGATGAGGGTTCGTCCCGGGCTATTCTTTTTTACTGCTGTGTTTTCCCGTCTAGCTTACCATACTCACCTCGTTTTCCTATATTTTTGCAGAGGATTCCGACATGTCTGATCCGGCCAGCGAGATGAGGAGGCTCATCAAGGAAAGGTCGACCTTGAAGTTGGCCAGGAGGTCAAATATCGCGGCCGGCACGGAGCTCCCCCCCACCAGTGAAAAACCCGGGATAGCGCCCGGCCCAGGTGAGGCACTGGCCGTGGTTCCATTCCGGGCCGTGGAACCGACCGCAGATGGCCCCTCGGACCAGCCTCCGGTAATTGATTTGGAAACGGGTGAAGCCGCAAGCCGGAGCTCAGGGAAGAGAGGCCCAGGAGATGATGCCCGGGAGGGCAAACTCGGGAAGAGGCCTCGGACGACGTTGTCAGAGACAGCCGAGGAGTCACATGGGGAGAGCAGGCTAACCGCGAAGGAGATCCCTGCTCCGCCTGCTCTTCCCCTCCGCCCAACCCTTCTCGAGGAGAGGGAGTCCGCTCTGCGGGACGAGCAGTCCCGGCTGGTCAACCGGACTTGGGAGACCGGCCGAAGCTGGAGAGACGATGCTTATAAGGCCCTGACTATCCGTCGTCAGGTCGAGTTCTCTGATCGTCCTGCCGAGTTCAGCGCTCCTCAGCCGATCGTGGATCAACTAGCTGCCGAGATGGGCTTCCGCCCCAAGCTGGGCCAGGACATTGCCCCCATGGCTGCTGACCTGCTTGATCAGGTCGGGAGCACTATGTCCAACCTCCAGCTGAAGAGGTACGCCACGATAGCCAATCCGGACGTGCTGTTTATCTCTCAGGCTCTCCGCCACCAGGCTACCGCGGTAATTTTCATCTCATGTTCCTTGGTCACTTGTTGGCGGTGATTTCTTTTTCTAACTTTTGTTTGCTCCAGGTTGACTTGCTATCTCAAAGGAGTGCCGACTTGGTGGTCGAGCTTGCCCTTAAGATGGAGACGGCCAAGCTGGAAATAGAGGCGGCCGTGAACCAGAGGGAGGCCGTCAAGGAGACTCTGAGCAGGGAGACAGCCCACCTCCAAGAAGAGTTGGCCCGCGCGAAGGCAGAGCGCGAGGAAATTAGCCGCGCCAAGACCGGGTTGGAAGAGGAGTTGTCCCGGACAACAAAAGTTGCTGACGAAAGGGCGACTCTCTTGGAGATGGCCGCGGCACAGTCCGTCCTGGACAAGGAGGAGATCCGGATCCTGAAAGCCCGAGTCCTTGAGCTGGGCGACTCCCTTCTTCAGGAGAAGGCGGCGCACGAAACCACCCGTCAGGAGAAGGAGGAGGCCGACAACTTAGTGGATGTCACCTTTGACGAGGCCATTTATATGGCCTGGTGCAAGGACAAGAACATGAACCTCCTCGTCTTCCCTGATTCCGACGCGAAGCGCGCCGAGTATGAGGCCAAGGAGAGGGAAGATGCGGATCTCCGGGCGGACACGCTGTAGGCCCTTGTCCCGGCCTCGTTCTTTTGTTAACGTTCTTAGCTTGTAATTAAATTTTAAGACACTGCTTCTTCCTTTGGTTTTTAAGAGATCTTTCCTTTCACCGTTCAGTAAGAAGTTGTCGCGACTAACTGATTGCAGGGGGTTTTGTCCTGGTTCCAACGGCCAGGACTGGACCCAACGATTAGTCTCGGCATTGCTCGGGGCCCTTGGGACTTTGTTTAACCCGGAGCGCGTTTTTCCTTAAATTTTAGGTCCTGGCTTTGCCTTAGGGTCGACCGGATGCTTTTGTACTCTGAAGATCGACCTGTCCGGGTCGGACGTAGTTCGTCCGGGGTGGGACCGGCCTTGAGCTCGGTCGTTTTAATTGTGTACCCCCGGCCATTGCTCGTCCGGGGTGGGACCGGTCTTGGGCTCGGTCCTTTTATTTTTATACTCCCGGACATCGTTCGTCCGGGGTGGGACCGGCCTTTGGCTCGGTCCTCTTATTCATACCCCCGGACGTCGTTCGTCTGGGGTGGGACCGGCCTTGGACTCGGTTCCCTTTTTCATACTCCCGGGCGTCGTTCGTCCGGGGTGGGACCGACCTTGGGCTCGGTTCCCTTTTTCATACCCCCGGACGTCGTTCGTCCGGGGTGGGACCGGCCTTGGGCTCGGTCCTCTTATTCATACCCCCGGACGTCGTTCGTTCGGGGTGGGACCGGCCTTGGGCTTGGTTCCCTTTTTCATACCTCGGACGTCGTTCGTCCGGGGTGGGACCGGCCTTGGGCTCGGTCCTCTTATTTTTACTCCCGGAAATCGTTCGTTCGGGGTGGGACCGGCCTTGAGCTCGGTTCCCTTCTTCATACCCCCGGACGTCGTTCGTCCGGGGTAGGATCGGCCTTGGGCTCGGTCCTCTTATTCATACCCCCGGACGTCGTTCGTCCGGGGTGGGACCGGCCTTGGGCTCGGTTCCCTTTTTCATACCCTCGGACGTCGTTCGTCCGGGGTGGGACCGGCCTTGGGCTCGGTCCTCTTATTTTTACTCCCGGACATCGTTCGTCCGGGGTGGGACCGGCCTTGAGCTCGGTTCCCTTTTTGTTATATTTGCGCTTGGGATGACACCCCCCGCAAGTGAGCGGAGATTGGTCTGGGGTCACTTGAGAAAGAAATTCGAAAAGGATTCGCCCTGAGGCACACATTTTCATGGAAATAACAGCCCTCTATGACGTTTTTCACACGTCATTTTCATTGTTCAAAAAGGGAATTAGCCCTGAGGCGTACATGTTACAGCGTAAACATTAAACTGGGACGAGCCCTCAGGCTACTGGTAGTATTTGCGGAGATGCTCAGCATTCCAGGCTCGTGGAACCTCGGAACCATCGAGCCGCTTCAAGCGGTACGTTCCGAGGTAGACCTCGTGTTGGATCTCATACGGCCCTTCCCAATTAGGGCCCAGAACCCCTACTCCAGGATCCTGAGTGGCGGGGAAGATCCTCCGTAAGACTAGATCGCCGGTTTCAAACTTGCGGTTCTTGACTTTGGAGTTGAAATGCCGCGCGATCTTGCCCTGGTACATCTTCAACTACACTTGCGATTTCTCCCGGATCTCCTCGATAAGATCCAGCGATTCCTGGAGCAAGGTGTTGTTCTGGGCAGGATCGTATGTGTTGCGTCGATGGGACGGGACGGTCATTTCAATTGGGATGACGGCTTCGCATCCATAAACCATTGAGTAGGGGGTGTGCCCGGTTGACGTCCTTTCGGTCGTCCGGTAGGCCCACAATACGCGTGGGAGTTCCTCGGGCCATTTGCTCTTACAGCCCTAGAGCTTTTTATTCAGCGTCCCTTTTAGAATTTTGTTCACGGCTTCGGCCTGCCCGTTCGCTTGCGGTCTGGCGACTGTCGAGAAACTCTTCACTATACCGTGTCTTTCGCAAAATTCCGTGAAGTGGAAACTGTCAAATTGCTTCCCGTTGTCGGACACGATTTTGTGGGGGAGGCCATATCGACACACTATGTTGTTGACGATGAAATCTAGGGCCTTCTTGGACGTGATCGTGTTCATGGGCTCCGCCTCGACCCATTTCGTGAAATAGTCTACCGCCACAATGGCATATTTTACCCCTCCCTTTCCGGTCGGGAGGGATCCCACAAGGTCGATCCCCCATACTGCAAACGGCCAGGGACTGTTCATCAAGGTTATCTCTATCGGGGGGGCCCGAGGGAAATTCGCGTACCTCTGGCACTGCTAGCACTTACGGACGTAGTCTATGCAGTCTTTCTTCATGGTGGGCCAGAAGTATCCTTGGCGCAGAATCTTCTTGGACAAACTGGGCCCGGCCGTGTGATCTCCGCAAAAGCCTTCGTGGACCTCATACATAATGGCTCCCAGTTCGGTCCCGGACACGCACCTGAGGTAAGGCATAGACAGTCCCCGGCGATAGAGTTTCCCGTCCATCATGACGTACCGGTGGGCTTAGTATAGGAGTTTCCTGGCCGCGGCTCGATCGTTCGGAACTTCCCCGGTGGACAGGTATCGGATCAGCGGCCCCATCCAGGAAGTGGAGTGGTCGACCGTATTGACGGTGGGAGCCCTGATGCTTGGAACGGGGAGATGGTTGACGGGAACCAATCCGGCCAGTTCGGCCTCTGCGTCGGTTGCCAGCTTCGCTAGCGTATCCGCGAACACGTTCTTCTCCCGGGGAATCTGGCGGATGGTATGCGCCGCGAACGTTTGGAGCATCTCCCTCGCTTGAGATACGTATGCCGCCATCCGTTCTCCCTTGGTTTGATATTCCCTCGAAATCTGTCTGACTACCAGCTGAGAATCACTGTAAATTTTGAGGTTCGCGGCCCCTACTTCCCGGGCCTGACGCAGGCCGGCTAGGACAGCTTCGTTCTCCGCCTCGTTGTTCGAGGCCTTGAACTGGAAACGGAGGGCATTTTGTAGCTGGTTCCCATGTGGTGACACCAAGATGATCCCGGCGCCGGCCTCGTTCTCGTTCGAGGCTCCGTCCACGAAGATTTTCCAAACGGGCGCCGCGGAAGATGCGGGGATACTCTCTTCTGGGGGGATCCCACAACATTCGACGATAAAATCGGCCAGGGCCTGTCCCTTTATGGACACCCGGGGCACGTAGGATATATCAAATTGGCTCAACTCCATTGCCCATATCAGGAGTCTTCCCGACGACTCAGGTTTCTGCAACACCTGCCGCAGGGGATGGTTGGTTAAGACTTTTATGGCGTGAGCCTGGAAATAGGGTCGAAGCTTCCGGGATGCCATCAATAGGCAGAAAGTCAGCTTTTCGATCAGCGGGTACCTAGATTCGGCGTCTAGTAACCGCTTGCTCACGTAGTATACCGGGAGTTGTGTCCTTTCCTCTTCTTGTACCAGCGCGGCGCTGATGGCATGCTCGGTCACGGCCAGGTATAGGTACAAAGGTTCTCCTTTGACTGGCTTCGCCAGGATGGGGGCCTTGGCCAAGTGTTCTTTCAGCTTCTGGAAGGCTTCTTCGCACTTGGGTGACCACTCGAACCGCTGGCTTCCCCGAAGGATGTTGAAAAAGGGGACGCACTTGTCCGTGGCCTTGGAAACGAAACGGCTCAGGGCGGCCACTCGCCCCGTCAGGCTTTGAACGTCCTTGTGCTTCCGGGGAGAGGCCATGTTGATCAGTGCCTTGATCTTCTCTGGGTTGGCTTCGATTCCTCGGAAGCTCACTATGAAGCCCAGGAATTTCCCGGAAGCTACGCCGAAAGTGCACTTTTTAGGGTTCAGCTTCATCCCGTACTTCCGGATAACCGCGAAAGCCTCCGCTAAATCCTCTGAATGGTCCCCTGACGTCTTGAACTTGACCAGCATATCGTCAATGTACACTTCCATGTTTCGCCCCAGCTGAGCCCGAAACATTCGATTGACGAGCCTCTGGTAAGTTGCTCCGGCATTTTTGAGTCCGAAAGGCATGACTATGTAGCAATAGATGCCCTTGTCGGTTTGGAAACTGGTGTGCTCCTGATCTGCCACGTGCATGGAGATCTGGTTGTAGCCCGAGTAGGCGTCCATGAAACTTAAGATCTCGTAACCGGATGTGGCGTCCACCATTTGGTCTATTCGGGGGAGCGGGAAACAGTCCTTCGGGCACGCTTTGTTGAGGTCCGTGAAGTCGATGCAAGTTCTCCAGGTTCCGTTGGGCTTCGGCACCAAGACCGGGTTGGCCAGCCATACGGGGTATACCGCTTCGCGGATGAAATTGATGGAAGATAACTTCTCCACCTCTAGCTTGAGGGCCTCGGCCCTTTCCATCCCCAAAGGTCTGCATTTCTGGCGGACCGGGGTCGCGTTTGGGTCAATACTTAACGCGTGGCAGATGATATTGCGGTCGATCCCAGTCATATCGAAGTGGGACCACGCCAGAAGATCCTGGTTTTCCTGGACTCGGGCGATAATGGCGGCCCGGATATCCGCCGGTAGGCTCTTTCCCACTTGGATGACCCTGGTCGGGTCGGTTTCGCTGATGCGTACCTCTTCTACTTCATCCATTGGCTCCAGGACACGCTCGTCTCCTATTCGCGGGTCCAGATCGCCTTCATCCTGGACCACTCGCTCGACCGGGCGGAGGACAGGCTCGACGGGCTCCTCCCGGACCATACAAACGGGACGGGGAAAGACGTGGTAACACTTCCGAGCGCTTTTTTGGTCTCCGCGGACAGTCCCTATTCCTCCGTTGCTGCACGGGAACTTCATGCATAGATGGCGGATGGAGTTTATGGCCCCGAACTCGACTAGGGCGGGCCGGCCAAAGATGACGTTGTAAGCGGTTGGGCAATCCACCACAACAAAGGTGCAGAACTTGAACGAGTGCTGCAACTCATCCCCCAGCGTCACCTGCAGCTGGACCTTTCCCATGGGGAGGAGCGCGTCCCCGTTGAAGCCGTAGATTTGGGTCGGGTAGGACGCCAAATCGGCCTCCGTCAGGCCAATGGCGGCAAATGCTGGTTTGAACAGCAAGTTGATGGAGCTTCCGTCATCCACCAACACGCGGGATACCAGCTTGTTGGCAATTTGGGCATCTACGACCAGCGGGTCGTGGTGCGGGAAATGGACGTTGCGGGCGTCGTCCTCCGTGAACGTGATGGGGAGGTTCATCAGTTTAGGGCGCTGAGCTGGGACTTGGACAAGGGCGCAAACTTCTTGGTCGTGGTCCAGCTCGCTCAGATAGCGCTTTTGGTCCTTCTTCAAAGGTCCTCCTAGGTGGGGTCCGCCCGATATGGTCGCGGCGTGCCCGTCCACTCGAGGGGCGCCGCTCCGGAAGGGTAGGGCATGCCAGGGTCGGGGGCCTGCGCGGCGACAATCCCCTGAGGGGCCTGCGCCGGGGGTCCTGGTGCATACCCTCCCTGGGGCGGGTACGCATGAGTCGTCACCGGCACCGGGGACTATCCGGGGATAGCTGACACGCCCGGGACGCCCCCGGGCATTCTTACCCACTGATGGAGGTGTCCCAGCTTGATGAGGTTCTCAATCTCATCTTTGAGCTGTCGACACTCGTCGGTGGTGTGGCCCACATCTTTGTGATAGGCACACCGTTTGCTGGTGTCTCTAGGATTCCTCCCCCCCTTAAACATGGGGCTAGGCTTCCGGTAGTGGATTGCTCTTTCTGTGGCCAGGTAGATGTTTTCCCGGGTGTCCACCAAGTTGGTGTATTCTGAATATTGGGGCTCGTATCCCCGCTTCCCTTTCTTGGCCAGCTCCGGCCGGTTCTGGCCTTTGCCGAATCGCTTCCCCCGGGAGGGAGTCACACTTGCTTCGGTTATTCCGATCTGCGATTGCTGGGCTACGATGGGGTCCGCACCGTGCCCCGCTGGCGCGACGCCATAACCAGAAAAGTGCGTCGATGGGGCCGGGGCGTATCCCGAAGCAGCAGGGCCGTATACCGTAGGCGTGTAACTGATACCGGGCGTGACGGCCGCCCCTGGGACTATGGGGGGGGGGGTCGCGTAGGACTGTGCAGGGAACTGCCCCGCACCACCCAGAATCGTCTGAGGGATGGGGTGAGGAGCCGGCGGCCACCCGAAGGCCTGGATCTGAGCCTCCTCCCAGTTGATGAATCCTTGGGCTCTTCTGATGAATTCTTCCAGAGTGGTGGCTTTACTGCGCTGCATGTCGTCCCAGAGTGGGGACCCGGCCCGGATCCCAGACTGCAGTGCCACCAGGCGCTGTCTGTCATCGACCTTGGTCTTGGAGGCTTCTTCAGTGAAGCGCTGGATATAGGCTCTCAACGTCTCCGCGGGTAGTTGCTTAATATTGGCGAGGGCGCTGATTTGCATGTCCATCCTCATGGCGGCCACGAATTGCTTCCGGAACGCCGACTGTAGCCCGGACCATGTTTGGATGGACCCCGGTTTAAGCCTTTTCCACCACTCTTCGGCGGGACCGCCCAACGTGATGGAGAAGCAGAGGCATTTGCCGTCATCGCTGACGTAGGCCACGGCCATGAGTCGGTTGTACCGGGACAGATGATCCCTAGGATCTGTGCTTCCAGTGTACGCGGTGAGGCTTGGCATCTTGAACCCCTTGGGCAGTACGGCGTCCAGGATGTGTCTCGCGCACGGCTCTTTATCCTCTTCGTCAGAGTCAATATCCGCGCCTTCCTGCTTGCGGACCAAGCGGTCAGTGACCTTTTTTAATGCGGCCATTTGCTCCATGAGCCTCTTGGCCGTGTTATCATCCAGGGGGCTTCTCTCGTTCCTCCTGTCATTGATGTCGTTCCTGAGGTCGCCGTCTCGAGGAAGGATTTTTTCCTTGCGGGCCCGCTCTTTCCGGGCATTCAGTCCGTCACGTAGATCTACCCGGGAAGTGTCGTCTCCTGAGCTGAGAGCGTGGCGATCCTCGTGGCGAGACCGGTCCCGGCGGTTCTTGTTGACCGAGGCACTTGGGTGCAAAGACCTTTCCCGCCCGTTCGCCCCTGGGGCGTGCCGGGGCTGATCGTTCCGCGGTCGTTCTCCCTGCGGATCGATTGGGCGGCCTCGTCCTGGGACAGGGTGCACCTTCTCTTTCCTAGGTAACGGCTGGGAATGTGCCCCGGCTTTATCGACGGGGGTGGACTTTTTCCGGGTCGTCCATCGCCCCTTGTCCGGGACTTTCGGAGCCGTGTCGGGAAAAGGCTCTGGGGGACGGATCGGGCTGGCACCCCCGGCTTGCGCTTGGGGAGCGGGTTGTTGCATCTCTGGTTGCGGGCCAGCTGTTGGGTTGGCTGCCGGACCTTGCGCGGCCATCAGTGCTTGCAGGGATCGCAGGGACTCTTACACCCGGCGGTGCGCCTCCGCCTGCTCAGCCATCCTGGCTTCCTGATCCAGGATCTGCTGCCTCAGTCTAGTCACCTCCGAGTCTTGCTGATCGTCGCGAGGGACCCTGGGGTTCGCGGCTTCATCGTGATACTCCCCCTCGTTCTCCTCCTCGTAGTACTCTTCTTCGTTTTCTACTTCGTACTCTGCCTCGCCCTCGTAGTCTTGCGACTCATCTTGGTGAGATGTCTGAAGGGGCACGTCTTCAGGCAGGTCTTGAGGAATGTGCTGAGAAGGCAGCGGGTCTCCGTTACCTTGCTCTGGGTTGGTAGGGTCGAAGGTGGTGTGACGCGTGTTCACCATCGCAGTAAAAGGCCTGACGTTGGCGCTAGCTTCCTTCTGCTCTCAATGAAAGCACCAAACTGTTAACCGAGATTTTCGGCAACTATATTAATGAATACTATTTGCTAGTGATAATAATGAAAATGGGAAATCGACACGAGGTTTTTACGTGGTTGGGGCGTTAACTAGCCTTAGTCCACGAGTCCATATATTAGAGCGAGAAGAAGCTTTTACAATGGAGTTTTCTAACTATATCTGGACAGAGTCTCTGCCCTTTTTTCTCTCCTTTCTTTCATGTTGTCCTCAGCTTATATTTATAAGCTGAGGGGGTCATCGGGTCTGGGCCGCATCTGACCCAGGCCCATCAGAGGAAAGTGTAGAGGGGCCCTTTCTAGTGAAGGCCCAATACAAAAAGATATACAATGCACATAATACAAACCAGCTAAGGCCCAATTAGTTGACCTGAGACACAAGCCTTCGCCCGACAAAACGGCGCTTGGGCTCTGATCACTTCGAGTCACGAGGCTGATTCAGGAGACAAGACCGGTCAGGGTACTTGGCTGCGCAGTCCTGACACATCAGTGGACAATCCCAATGCTGCCTTTTCTGCAGGCGAAAAGTGGGGGGACAATGCCCACGCGAACTGAGGCGGTCTCAGGATCCTGGGCGCCCGGCCCTTCAACTGGGGAGGAGGCGATCCAGGTCCGTTTACCTCTGGCCTGCTACATTTACCTCGGGCCCGGATCATTCCAGGCTCTGGGACGGGGACGCGTAAGCCGCCGCTCCGGGCGCCCATGACATCCTCGGGACATTCCAAGCTGAAGATGAACCCGGAGGGACATCCCGGACCCTTCCAAACGGGCCCAATCTGGAGTTCCTGGGCCAGGCCCGAATGCCGAGTCGGTCCACTGACCGCGGGCCAGGGCGAAGGCCCAAAGCCCTTCCAGGAAATGGGGATAACAATAACACTTAGATCACGTTTTTAACCAAAGGACTCGGGTAGCGGGTCAAATTTCCGGTTCACTGTTCACCGTAACTGTTCTGGGGTAACCAGGGCGTTACATTATTGTTGGTCGAAACCTAGTTTGTGTTTAAGACTCTGGAAGCTAGCTTTATTCTTTAAGGTTTCAGGATTCATTCATAGTCCGGACTAGAGTATTGATTCATGAAGTTGAGGTATGATTATTAAGGTGTAGAGTTTGATTTAAGATATGTATATATATATGTGCTAGTTTAGACTCTAATGCTAGTTTATGTAAATTTTATGATTTAAAGGGCACTTTAGGCGTGTGGTTCTAAGGATCTTAGCGCAATCATTCTCTTATCTCCATCTTCAAGGTAAGGAAATTAGGTAGATATTTATGATAGAATATGTATGTATGGAATATGTATGGCTACGTTGCAAGGACATAAGGGATTTGTACGTGAGGTAATCTGGCTCTAGTTTGCCTAATTACAGTTATCTCTACCCTTATAAACTGTCTGTTTCGTTATTATGTATGTAAGGATATCATTGGTCTTTCCTAGGTTCACGTTTTGGATTAAGCTATGATATTAGTAAGGTTATTATATGATTTTGTATGGTTATGTTTAATAGGTATCTGTATGTGATATAAGACTGGTTAAGTAACTTTTTGCTAGGTATTATGTGATTATGATGCTTATGTGTAACACCCTACTACCCAGGGACCGTTACGCTGTGTATTTCAAATAGTGCTAAACTCGCTACACGAGTCATTTGGCCATAATCGTGTAACTAAATGTGATTAACGGTTTAGGGTTAAAATTTTTGGGGTTTTATGCCCTAATTAAAACCAAAATTCTTTGTAATCTCATTTTATTATCAATAAAAGAATAGAAATCATTTTTTGACTTGGTTAATCACTTTGCTCACATGTTTTATTTTCATGATTATTTGTTTAATATAAACTTCTATTAAATCCCGAGCATATAGCTAATCTTATTTATAGTGACGTAATCACAGTGGAATATAAATATGATTATATGTTCAAAATAAGTTAGTCTTAAGATTAGTCAGGGCACCGGATTTACACTGACTTGCCAATCTACGATATGATCTACTTACACATTACAGTGTTATGTTCTTTCCAGAACATTAGCAAAGTAGATAAGATCGGATGTATTTGTTACATCGGACAGGACCGATATTGACAGTTGATAAGATAAGTAAACATATCGTTATTATCTATTCTAGTCATATCATATAGTTGACCATAGGTCAATTCAATCTCAATTTCTGAGTGGTTAGTATTCTAACTGATTGTATAATTCGAGTTCTTTGACTTGTTTGTTACCAGCTTACCTTGCGTACTAGCCCATACTTACATCCTGGGAACTCGGTAGTATAATTGAGTGGGAGTGTTAATCATAGATATGAACATCTATAGCTTCTGATGAAGAAGTGAAACGATGGTTTCATCTTAGTTTGGTTCAAGGTGTTAAATGATAGAGATCTCATTTCAGTAATTAATATTAGTTTACTGAAATATCATTTACAAGGAACTAAGTATTTTAAGGATAAAATACAATGACGGGTAAAACGATATTTTAGTCTCATCTCATTGTAGATCGTCTATAAAGGATTGAGTGACAGTTATGGTTGTAGAAATGGATAATTAATAACGTATTTATATTGCTTATAGAGCGTTCTATGAATTCAAGAGTGCAATTCCGAGTCTTTAATGGAGTCACAAGGAATTAATAAGTTAGTAAATTTATTTGTTAGATTTATGATAACTTATTGGAGCTTGATTTCATAGGCCCATGGTCCCCACTGTATCTTGGATAAAATCATCTAGATAATCTCAATTAATTGATTTAATTATCAATTAGAATTATCAAAGTTGAGCAGATCAATTTTTGATAGTTTCACAGAGTTATGTTATTTAGAGAAGTAAAGAAAAATTATGGCAGATTTATTAATTAAGATAAATTGGTATCTGAATTAATAAATAAGTTTAAAACAAGTTTCAAATTATAAATAATTAATTTGATAAATGATTATTTAATTAATTAAATCAATTAAAAATAATACAAGCCTTGATTTTAAGTCCAATGGGCTTATAATTAAATGGGAAATTTCACGGGCCTAAAGCCAGTGATAATTTCAACCTAGGGCTTTAAAATGGATATTATTTTATTGATTTTTTAATTAAATTAAATGGCCTAATTGATTCTATAAAATGAGTGCTTAGAGAGAAGTCAAAACATATGTTTGATAAGTCACAAGTCAAATTTCCTGATAGTTTTAGATTCTCTCTAAACACAAGTCCTTTTCTAAGCCTCTTTGTTATTTTCTCTTCTTCTCTCTATATCTATCTCATGTGTTGAGAATTTCCCACACTAGTCTAGGTGATTCTAAGGATACATTGGAAGACTGTGAAGAAAATAGAAGATCGGTTCAGTTTCTTGATAATACTCTGCAACAGAGAGGATACAAGAGTTAGAGAAACTGAAGGAATGACTCTTTCATTCCGATGCGTATACTGTAAGTATTCTTGTCTTTGTTTATCTTTGAAATCAATTTTAGAAACATGTTCTAGGTTATCTCATATTAATTTGTTTAATATTAGATCTACATGAAAATAAATAAAGATCCTGTATAAGTTTTCCCAACAAAAATTTTGGTCAAAGATACAATGTTTCACTAAAACGTTTACTGTATACATTAAGATCCGAAAATATATTTTAAAGGTTAATTACAATAAAATATTTATAACCAGCCGACCTAAGCGACAAAATAGGGTTTAACCCTAGTTCCTCTTTAAACCCTCAGCCGTGGTGGTCGAGCAGCCACATATGTACACACCGTCACCTAAGCTCTCCAACTCAAGGATGGTCCAACTTTATTTTACCTTTACCTGCACCACATAGCACCCGTGAGCCTAGGCTCAGCAAGAAAACTTAATCACATGCTCATAAGCAGACAATAATGTGCCACCAAATCATAATAAGCATGTCTAGCAGTAATAACCCTATTCATGCATGCAGGCATGTACAAATAAATGATTGTGGAGTCCTGCACTCTGAGTAGATGACTAATAAGTATCTCTCTATGAGGTAGATGACTAATAAGTCTCTCTGAATAGATGACTAATAAGTCTCTCTGGGTTGATCACTAATAAGTCTTTCTAGATAGATGACTAATAAGTCTCTCTGGGTAGATGACTAACAAGTCTCTCTGGATAGATGACTAATCTAATAAGTCTCTCTGGGGTTTTAAGCCCCAAGCCATGTGACATTTCAGTCACCTAAACCTTTTAGCCCTGACTCTGAGTAACTAGCCTTTAGACTAGACAAGCGCTTTAGTTTTCTTCGACCAATAGGTCGGTCAAGCATTTAATGCTCATGTTGATTAGATCTAATCATTTCGGCCTACGTTAAACACGCTAATGCCGCTCTTGACTCATAATCCAATACCATACGACTAGTGCTCGATACTACTGCCGATCATGACTGATAAGTCAAAACTTCACGACCAATACTAAACACCAATGTCGTTTCTGACTAATAAGTCATTGTCATTCACAAGTAAGCAAAGCTGCCAGGCATTTACAATGCAACCAATATCCATTTATAAAGCACTCAACATGCCTCATCAATAATCATGCATGTCACATACTGGGTGCATTTTTTTTACCTTTGGTCCAAGCATACGTTACCAATAAACGACCCTCAAGCACGATCTTGTTCCAAGCCTCTAGCGACAACCTAGTCACAACCATAATATAAAATCCCATAAAAAACGAGTAAATAAATACTTCTGGACCAAGTCCTAGCCTCCGGGACGTTGAATCCTACCCAACTGGGTAGTAGGATTGATCCTGAGCCCTTAGAGTTAAGTTCCCATGACTAAAAACCAAAAATGGGCAAAACTGCCCTTAAGTGTCGCGGCCCCTCCCTAGCCCTGAGCAGCGGCCCACCTTCAAACAGAGGCCGAGCCCTTTCTCTGCGTGTGCCTCACACTACGATGCGCCTACCTTGCACCACGACCCTAACTGCCCAAACAGCAGGCCTCCTCCTTCATCAAGCCTGGGTCGCGGCGCTGAAGAACAGGGTTACGACTCAACCACGAACCCAGCTAAAACCTTCATTTTCTCCCATTTAAAATCCTCCGAAAACCTATCCAAACATAACCAAATCCCAAAATCAAAGTTCTCAAACATCCCAATTATCCAAAAGCATCAAAACCCAAATCTCAAACATCTCAAAAACTCATCAACACATAAAATCCAATTCAAAACTTAGAAACTCAAAACTTAAAACTTAAAACTTGGATTACCTCTGATTGAGTTGTTTCCCAACTAAATCCTTCGACTAATAAGCTTCTAATCTTCCTTAGAATTGCTATGCCTCGATCCTTGCTTGAATCCGAGTCCTAAAACTCAAGTTTCCTTCGAAAATGCGAACGGGTGTCGAAAAGGGAACGAGAGAGAAAGAGAGAAAAAACGTTCTGAACGTTTTTTTTTATTTCTGACAGGTTACTTCGAGCTTAAGTAACCTCAAGCAAATCCTAATGCTCGAGGTCCCAAAAACGCCCCCGGGGTAAAATAGTCAAAATTCCTAGAATTCCATCCTGATCTCACTAACTCCCAATTTATCTTCAAATATTTATTCTCATTACCCAATATCTCGATAATGTGCTAAATACCCAAAATACCCCTTGACTCACTCTGACTCAAGTGTGGATCCCATTGTGACTTTCCCACTAGCTTGCTTCCTAGGATCGTCTCGTGCCGAGTAACACAAACATACTCACATAATAATGTGGTCCCACACATATATCACATATATGTTAAATATACCAAAAACGGGCCAAATTATGAAAATTTCCCAATTAAACATAAATGAGTCCACATGCATATTTAATACACCTAAACATGCATAACAAGTTATATTATAATATAACTCACATAATCATATAATAATACACATAAATATCATATAATCACATAATTTCATAATTTGTCATCCCGGCCCCCTAATCAAGGCCCTAAGCATTATTAGGAAATTTTGGACGTTACATTATGTGTTTGTATGTATTTCCTTGTTGGGCTTAGAAACTCACTCCTTATGTTTTATATGTGCAGATAAAACTAGGTAAAACGTTAGACTGATGAGTGCAAGTTGATTCCAACCAGCAGTGTGTGTATCAGTGATGATTATATAGCTGATGGTGGTCAAAGGGAACACACGATTTTTATTAGTTTTTATTTATTTTAAATAAGAGATTAATAAATGTTGTTTTATTTTACATTATTTTATGCATTAAATATTCTAAAGTATGTTTTCTTTTGGCTAGGTACTCTATTGCATTGTTTATAATAAAAATAGCAATATTTATTATTATTTTTCAACACTTGAATTTATTATGTGCTTTTATTGGATAAATGTGGGCGTTACAACATTAGTGCATAAAGTAAAGTGTTTTTCAACTTGACTATTTTGAGATGGGACTATTTTGAGTTCAACTAATATTCACTTGATTGACTTATTATTACCTATTGAACCTAACACTAGTTAAGTAACTAGTATTAAGATAGATTACCATCAATCATGAATCTCTTTAGGGAGTTTAAGTCTCATCCCTCGAGATGAGGTAGCCACTAAATCTCTCGTTAGTGGCTTAGTATAAGGATCCGCCAAGTTTTCACTTGTTCTCATATAGAATATTGAGATGACTCCTATTTGAATTAATTATCTTACATATCCATGTCTTAAACTAATATTTCTAGACTTCCCACTATACACTCCACTGAATGCTCGAGCCAATGTTTCTTGGATATCGCAATGTATCGATATGGTGGATACATTCTCTTTTATTAGAGGAATCCCTAGCAAGAGATCTCTTAATCATTCAGACTTTTTACTGGTGGCAGCTAGAGCTATGAACTCTGCTTACATAGTAGAGCGAGATATACATGTTTGTTTCTTGGAACCCCAAATAACACCCCATTCAAGTGTAAATACCCAACCAGTTGTGGAAATTTTTTCCCTAAGATTGGATATCCAACTTGCATTTGTATACCCTTCTAAGATTGAAGGAAATTTGGAGTAGTGAAGGCTACCCTTGGTTTTCTTAAGATAACCTAGGATTCTCTCAATTGTCTTCCAATGATCCACACTAGGATTACTTGTAAACCTACTAAGTTTACTTACCACAAATGTTATATCATGTCTAGTGCACTGGACGACATATGAGACTCCCTATAGCACTTGCATACTCCAATTGAGCCATTGTTTTCCCCTCATTCTTCTCTAGGTTTACATTATGGTCGAATGGAGTATTGACTTCTTTAACCTTAAGATGGTTAAATTTGTTCAATACTTTCTCAATATAGTGGGCTTATCCCAAAGCAAAACCCCCACTATTTGTATTCACTTTGATACCTAGTGTTGACCACGATTTTGGCCAACGACGAGTAGACGTCAAAACTACAATAACCTTCAAGAAAAAATACGACACTGACAATTTTATAGTGGTTCAGCTCCAATATGTTGGTAATAGCCTAATCCACCTAGAGTTGTGATATATAGATCTACACTCAAGATCAGATGAACCTGTGTGAACTGAGTTTCTTAAGTGTAAATTCAAAAAAATACAAGATTTCTCTCAGAATACAAATTCTCTCTCAGAAAAATCTGAATCTGAATCCCTTCAATGATGCCATGAGCTCTTTATTTATAGGCTCAGGATCGTACAAATAAAAATCCCTCATAATCGGGATATTTCAGTTGCTCTCACCAATATTTAATTAATAATAAAATTTATAATACAACAATATGCGATTTCTTTGGGATAATCTGAGAGATTCCCGCTGTGGGTACGACTAAGTCTAGCTGAAGTCGTTACTGGAATTTCACTGCATAATGATGATCTGTCTGGTCAGCCAACTTCACTCCTTGAAGTGAGACTGGTCGGCCAAAACGACTGACTGGTTGGCCAGACATTTTACTGGTCAGTAAAAAATCTTTACTGGTCGGACGGAAATTCTACCCGGTCGGTCAAATCACTTCCAAACCAGATAAATAATCTTCATGTCAGTAATATCACAAGATTAATCTCAAACCTTTGACCCAGCCATTTATTGCCACTTGTCACTTTTATTGCCATGTCATCGTTTTCAAATTTTGGGGATAACATTTGCCCCCCAATTTTATTATATGATATACTCACATAATAAACTTTTTCTCCATATGCTGATGGCATAAAAAGAGAAAACTAACTTTACACATTCTCTGACCTTTGCAAACAAACCACTACATCTTACCAGACCACGATCATTGTAGTTAACTGCTCCCAATCGTGGCGGAGAGAATAGCAAAAAGAATTTCAAGAGTCTAAGGGTAAGTGAAAATTTCCACTCTCTTCCCTTTAAATAGACCCATAGGTGCTCACAATTCATAAGTAAAAAAGAGGCTCACAAACTACCCATTTTTCTCTTGGCCGAAACCTTCAAGGCTTCCTCTCTTCTTGGCCGAAATCTTCCAAGAACTCCAAGAAGGGCTCCAATATTCTTCAAACAAATCCAAGGATTCTTTATGAAATCAACACCTCTTCAATATATTTGGGTAAGTTCTTCTTCCTCATCTCCATTTGTAAGCTTTTTTAAACTCTAAAAGTCACATAAAATCTTGTTAAACCCTTGTATGTGCTGAAACCCCTTTTAGAATACACTTTTGGATTTGTGTATGAATCTTTGATGAATGATGCAATTTGTGGCTGTTTTGATGTAGTTTAGGCTATGGGTAAATCAATTTTGTCCCCAATTTCATGAAAATTTGAAGAAAAAATGATTTTTCACCCCACATTGCATATTTGGGTTTATGGGTATTTGATGAACATATGAAATCCCTAGAACCTCATGAACTTTTCAAATCCCACATTTTGATCTTGATGTAGTGTCCCATAAATAGAAGAACATGTTTGTGCCTCAAGCCTTTGAGATTTATGGTCTTTTCGGACCCTATTGCTGTTTTTGGCCTTTAAATTCTCACATGATTAGTAGGAAAATCTAGCTCCTCGGAAATAGATTATTAGGGATGCTTGTGTATGGCCGATCGACTATTCTCAACTGTTTGAACACTCAGACATGCCCCTAAACCGTTCGGGCATGCCTCCTCCTGCTCGGACGCAAGGGCACAACTACTTGGACATGCCCAAGGCTACTCGGACACGCACGTCACCCGAGTGATTGCTCCTCCATCCGCTCGGACACCTTTACCAATCGATCGGCTACTACACGCATCCTCTTGGGCACTTGCATCATTGGCTCAGACGCCCGTGCCAACCGACCAGACACTATGCCATTCACTCGGTCACCGCATCTATCCACTCAGATCAGTGCTCCAACCGATCGGTCATTGCGCGCATCTGCTCGGACACCTACGCCTCCACTCAGACACTGCGTCTATCCACTTGGATCCCACACGCACCTACTCAGACATGCCCTGCCATCCACTCGGACACCATGCCCAATCTGATCGGATGCTCCCCTTTCCACTCGGGCATCTCGCGCCAACGACTCGGCCAACACGCCATCCGCTGGGCCCATGAATGCTCCCAAGCCTTCGGGCTTGTAAAAATAATGCATTTTAGGCACCAAAACAAAATTTTTGATTATGACTCTTGCCCTCATACATGTTTATTCTAGGGAGTAAAAAATATTTTTACCCAGTAAAATATTTTCTCAGTAGTAAATAAATATTTTTCCTTTGCACTGATTGATTTATGTTTGTTTGGTTCACTCACCTCCCCATACTTTTTTTTTGTAGATGAATCTCTTCGACTACAAGGGAGGTGACAACCATACAAACTCTGACACTTCAGTTCCTAAGTCAAGCGACACTCCTCAAAGTAGCGACTCTTCATCCAAATCTCCTAGCAGTCGCACTCCCGAAGATCGCCTTCGTCGCCTTAAAAAGATCCTTCCCCGATCGGCTTTATACTTCCTTCACGAAGAACAGTTTCTCAATCAACAGCTTCAACATCCACCAATGAGGGTGAAAAACTCCAATCGACTTCCTCAAGACCAAGATCCTCAAGTGGCTCGTAGAGCGGCACAAAAGGTAGTGGAACGTGGTGAAGTCCAAACTGCAGCTTCTTCAAGACTGTTGCGCCAGATACAAAAAACTAGCAAACCCCGGAGAAAGATTATCCATAAATTTACAACTGAGATTCAACAATCAGTTGTTCTAAAACCAAGAAAAGATGAAGACGAAGCGCCCTCTTGGTTCATAGCTAAACCTTCAAAACTTAACTCCAGCATGTTCGATAAACACATTCAGGCTTCGGGCCTAGAAGGGGTAAACGTGATATGCCCGCAACCTCATCAGAGAGCTAACAAGCCTGGTGGACCTTATTGTGCCTGGTCTAGATACCATGTATTTGCAGGAGCTACTATCCCACTGCACCTTTTTTTTCAGTCAGTAGCAGATTAATTCAATGTCTCCCCTTTCTAGATAGCTCCCAATGGAATTAAGGCATTATCTGCTTTATACATTCTCTACTTATTTCAAGGCTGGGATCCACCCACTCCTCATGAAGTGCACTACCTTTTTTACTTTAGAACCAATCCAAGCCACAAGAATACAGGTTTTTTCCACCTCTTCCATAGGCATAAAGGGATTAAATACCTCCATGGTATCACACATAAATCAAATCCTGAAAAATACTATACAGAGTATTTTCTTACTTCAGACATTAAGGCCAACAACTTGGCCTTCACGCATGCGAGACCTTTCCATCAACCTCTGCCAACTAAGGAAATGTATTCCCGAGTAGAAGAACTGGCTAACATGTCTACCGAAGAGAAAAATGTAAAAGGGTTGGTCAACGTGGACAATCTTCAGATGGTGGGGTTGTTACCAAGCAATCAAAACATCATAGGAGATAGCACTACTGAAGAAGCGAACGTAGCTGACCAGTCAAATGCTGACACTAAAGTAATGACCGATCAGTTCTCTCTTGAACCATCTCCCTGCTCTCGTAGACCAGGCGAGCTTATTATTAGGGAACCCCTTCCAGAGGACCATCATAAACGTGACATTCCTACAAAGCCTGGGAAATGAAAGACCATTGAGCTCCATAGAGATGTCAGCTCGTCATCTGAAGAAGAAGACGACTTTCTTGATAAAATTCTAAACTCAGGTTCAGTAACCGTAGTTTGGTGTTTTGTTATAAGTAACTTCCTTCGAGAATGATTATATGAAATCTGTAGAGTTGTGAGGTAGTAGTAAAATTTTCATTTATTTACATATCGTCTCCCATTTTTGCTAACAAGTCTTGTGCTTCACTCTTTTTTTGCAGATCCAGATATGTTCAAGCAATTCAACACTTCCTCTGCCCAAAAGAGGAAACCTGGGGAGGGTAGTAGCTCAAACCCTCCAAGCAAAGTCGCGAAGACAATACTAACCAGTCAGGGGAGATTACCTGACCAGCCTATCACCATCCCGCAGCTGACTCCTTCATCGATTCCTCCTTCTGCTAGTTTAACACCTACCCGCTTGGCTGGCTTAAGTGAGCCCCTTCGCATTGCTGGTGATATTGGGAAGGAATTTCTTGACCAGACTCTACACCATGCTTCAACAACTCAAACCTTTGAGTCTTTGCCTCAGCTCAGTGTTGAAGTTGTCCTGCAAAGGGGTCTTGCCCAACTGATGAGTGTAAGTAGTATTTTATCATCAAGACATCCCATTTTGTTATTAATTGTTTTTACTTTAAGTAACTCTCTGTTATCCATTTCAGTCACTTATCATTATTAGTCATGCTCAGCACTGAGCAGTAGACTATAAGGAGTTGATCAAAGTCTTAAATGATTAGTTGGTGGAAGCCCAAGCCAAGATTGAAGCTTTAACTACATCCGAAGGGAATCTTCGATCCAAGGTCGAGCAGGCGGAGAAGACCATTTCCGAGCGGGATGGATCTCTAAGAGAGTTGGCCGATGAAAATAAGAAACACATTCAAACCAACAAGATGTTGACTGATCAGCTGGAGAAAATGACTTGCGAGAACGAGGAGCTAAAGCGAAAAAAGGAAGCCGATCTTGCTCGCTATGAAGAGATTTGTTTCAACTACTTTTACTAGGTATGGAAGTTGAACAAGCCCCTCAACCTTGAATTTCTCTCAGAGGAGGCCAGGGCAGAAGAACTTGCCAAATGCGAGGCAAAGGCCACTGAGGAGGCAGCCAATCCTGCTGGTGCTATGCCTTTTTCTCTCGCTTTATCATTCCGACCAGAGGACGTCACCGATGCCGAGGATGGTGTTGATCAACCTGTTAACAGTTTACCAGACCAGTGATCATACTTTAGCCGACCAGAAAGTCCCTTATCTGACTAGTAGAACTTTAGCTGACCAGAGAATCCTTTATCCGACTAGTAGACACTTATCTCAACTATCTTATTATTATACTTTGCTCGTACGGCCGAGTTGTTGGCATGTATACTTTACTTTTTAGACTTAAATCATTTACAAGTTTTTTATGGAATAGTAAAGTCATTTTGATATAATCCTTATATTTTCACATGAGTACTTAGTTTTCTAACTTAGAAATTCTAAACATTTCATAAGTCATTACTAAGTATACTTTCTCACACTCTTATTGCTCTGACATTTTATGAGCATAGTGTTTCACTTACACACGAATAGTTGCTCTTAACTTAAAATTGTGAAAAAATTCCAAGTTACTTAAGCTTTGTCAAACAAGTTAGCTTAATGGCCTTTTTTTACTTCAAAAATTTACAAGTCAGCCTAAAAACAAATATATTTGCTCGTGTTCTTATTGCCTGTAGTATATCCTATGTGCCCCCCAAGTGATTGAGGGTTGAAAAATCCTTGGTCACTTGCTACTTGACCGAATCTGTTCGAGCAGTTATTACTCGTGAAACACATCGAATATAAAGATAATATTTGAGCAGTTAAACACTGCAAAAATATTCGACCAGTTAAATGCTAGTAATTTATCTGATGGATATCGACCAGTTGAACACTGCCCGGTTTTTTTAAATGCACTGATAGTTGAACACTGCCAAAGTAAAAATAATCAACACTTATGCAAAATTTTGTAGCAAGATTCGACCGCACTGCGCGTGATCTCTTTTATTACTCGTAAAAAATAAGGACAAAGCGTGTCTAATCACGAGTCTCAAACAAAATAAAATTGTTTCAAAGATAAAATGACTGGTCAGCAAATAGCCAGCTCACAAACAAACTTAAATAACAAGTTAAACACTTGAAACTAAGCTACCGCTCTGTAAGCAGTATTTATTGATAATATTTCCTCAAGTGCTCGGCATTCCAATAGTTCCTGATCATCTCTCCATTTAGTCGAGAAAGTTTGTAAGTTCCGGGTGGCAGGACTTGCTCAATCTGATACAGTCCCTCCCAATTGGGTCCTAGCACTCCAGCTGCTGGGTCTTTGACGAACACTTTTCTAAGGACCAAATCTCTGACCTAGAACTTTCGATCTCTAACTCTGGAATTAAAATAGCGGGCCACTTTTTGTTGATGGGCAGCAACTCTCAAGCTTGCTTTTTCTCGTTTTTGTTCAACAAAGTCCAAAGATTCAGCTAACAACTGGTGATTCTCCTCCTGTTCATATGTGGTTCTCTGATGATATGGTGGGTTGACCTTGACAGGCAACATGGTCTCATATCCATAGGCCAAGGAAAAAGGAGTATGACCAGTTGTTGTCCAGGCAGTAGTTCTGTACGACCAAAGAACCTCTGGCAATTCTTCTGCCTAAGCACCCTTCGCTTGTTCTAGACGCTTTTTTAGAGTATCCTTTAAAGTCTTATTCACGGCTTCAACTTGCCCATTGGCTTGTGGATGAGCTACCGAGGAGAAACTTTTTATAATGCCATGTCTAGCGCAAAAATCAGTAAACAAGTCACTATCGAATTGAGTGCCATTGTCAGAGACTATCTTCTTGGGTAGACCATAGCGACATATTATATTCTTAACCACAAAATCTAACACTTTCTTCGAGGTGATTGTTGCTAGTGGTTCAGCTTCAGTCCACTTAGTGAAATAATCCACAGCAACTACCGCGAACTGCACCCCTCCTTTTCCTTTGGGTAGTCTTCCGATTAGATCAATTCCCCACACTGCAAAAGGCCATGGGCTCTGCATCTGCCTCAAGACATTCGGAGGCACCCTTGGAATTTTAGAAAATCTCTGGCATTTATCACACTTCTTCACATACTCCATGGAATCTTCATTCATTGTAGGCGAGAAAAACCCTTGCCGCAAAATCTTTCTGGAGAGACTTTGCCCCCGAGCATGATCTCCGCAGAATCCCTCGTGTACCTCGGTCAATAAGTTTTTTGACTGGTCGGGTGTTATGCATCTAAGCAGTGGCATAGAGTACCCTCTTCTATACAATACCTCATCCATCATAATATACCTAGCAACTTGCCTCATGATCTTCTTGGCTTCATTGCGATCATCTGGTAAGATTCCTTGCTCAAGGTAAGTAATGATGGATGTCATCCAAGTGTTAGCTAATGTGATGGGCATGGCTTCCTGCTCATTAATACTCAGTTCTACCAAGTATTCTACTGGTACTATGTTCAAAGTTTCAGCATCTTTCGCACTAGCCAATTTCGCTAAAGCGTCTGCATTGGAATTCTACTCACGTGGTACCAGCTTAATAGTATACTCCTCGAATTATGCTAGCAAGTCCTTGGTTTTATTCAAGTATGCCACCATGCGCAAACCTCTTTTCTGACATTCCCCTAAAACTTGGTAGACCACCAACTGGGAATCGCTATTTACTTCGATCGATCGGCACGAACATCTCTAGCCAGGCGCAACCCTGCTAGGAGGGCTTCATACTCTGCCTCATTATTAGAAGCATTAAATCTGAACCTCAACGCGCAATGAATTCGATGCTGCTCAGGTGTGATCAATATAATTCCTGCTCCTAAGTGATGTTCATTTGACGACCCATCAATAAAAAGTTGCCAGGTAGGAACATTCTCTCTCTGCCCAGTCGCCTTTTCTTGCTAGTCGGGAAGATCAGGAATCCCAGTGCATTTAGCAATGAAATCCACCAAAGCATGTCCTTTTATGGCGGACCTTGGTTGATCTTTGATTTCAAATTGGCCCAATTTGACCGCCCATTTAAGTAAACGACCAGAGGATTCTGGCTTTTGTAAGACTTGGCGTAAGGGCTGGTCGGTAAGTACTTTAATGGGATGTGCCTGGAAGTACGGTCGCAATTTGCGAGATGCAAGTACTAAACAATAGGCCAACTTTTCAATCACGGGATACCTTGACTTCGCTCTTATCAACCGCTAACATAATATACTGGGTGCTGCACCTTATCTTCTTCTCGCACCAGAGCAGCACTGACAACATGCTCTGTGACTGCCAAATAAATAAACAGGTCTTCTCCATCTACTGGTTTTGAAAGAACAGGAGGTTGAGCCAAATGTTTTTTTATGGCTTGAAAGGCTTGCTCACACTCCTCCGTCCATTCGATTTTTTTGCTTCCTCTAAGTAAGTTAAACAATGGGACACATTTGTCTGTTGATTTGGAAATGAACCTACTTAGAGCAGCAATCTGCCCAGTCAAACTTTGCACATCCTTAATCCTAGCTGGAGACTTCATTTCCACGAGTGCCTTTATGTAACGCCCTGGTTACCCCAGAATAGTTACGGTGAACCAGAAATTTGACCCGCTACCCGAGTCCTTTGGTTGAAAACGTGCTCTAAGTGTAATTAACAGGTTAAGATGGAAAAAATAATAAAAAGGAATGGATATTTTTCATTACAAACTGCTCTGCAAAGTTAACCAAAACATTTACAAGTTGTTCTCAGTACAAAACGATCATTACTGTTTCAAATTACAATCCCACCATCCTAAGCAGCAAAATAGGGTAAACCCCCTAGTTCCTCTGAGAACGCCTTGGCCGTGGTGGTCAAGCGACCGCATATGTACACATCACCACCTAAGCTCTCCACTCAGGGCTGGGTGAGCTTTCCTTTCCCTTTACCTGCACCACATAGCACCCATGAGCCAAGGCCCAGCAAGAAAACACAATAAAGCATGATATAATATCAACAATGATCATAATAATCATTCAGGACCATCAATCCAAACAAATAGGTGACAGTCGCAAAAGTCACAAAAGTGGGTACAGCCCCCTATAGCCATGTGACGATAGGGTCACTCGGGCTTAACTGATAAGAGAACCTTTCATAATTTTGAACAGGATAGGTGTATGGTGAGTAGTCACCAACACAACCCTCCTCATGACCATAGATTCATAACCCTGGAACAGCGTTCCCTAGCCATGTGACAAACAGTCACCGGGGCCATATGCCCTGGCTCTGAATAACTGGTCTTAGACCAGACAAGCGCTTATAAGTTCATCGACCTTAGGGTCAGTCCATCGGTAATACCCCATATGAGTCATTCAACGCTGATATCGATTAAATCTAATCTTTATTTGGCTCGACATTCATAACGCTATGCCATTTCTGACTCTTTAGGTCAGTGTCCCTAACTAGTCAGTACATGTACAAGTAATCAACATATGCCAGCATTTAATATGCAATCCATATCCACATTTATCAATCAACATGCCTCAATAGCAAACTCGCATGTCACATATGCACAGGGTGCAGTTTTCTTACCTCCTATTCGAGCGAGAATTAATAATAAGAACGACCCTTGAGAATGATCAACATTTTGGTCCTTTAGCGGTTACCTGGTCATAACCAATTATGGGGTTTCCATCAATAAAATGAATAATAAAGGGTTCCCAAACCAAAACCTAGCCTCCGAGACATCAAACACTACTAAACCGGGTAGTAGGATTGACCCCGAGGCCTAAGGCTAACATCCCTAAGCCAAAAATCCACTAAGGGCCACGACCCTCCTTGGCCATGCCGCGGCCCGCCCCTCAAATAGAGGCGGCCAACTTCAGCACTCTTCAAGGGCCGCGGCCCTCCCTGGCCATGTCGCGGCCCAACCTCCAGTTCAGCCAAAACCCCTGTTTTTCTTCCCTTGCGATTTCTTTTGGAACCAACCTTTCAAAACAAGCTTAAACACCACCCAAACCTCCAATACAACCCCTAAAATTGATCTATATCACTCCCTTAGCAAAACCCAAGTTAAACCCCAACCAAAACTCCCATCAATTCCAACAATCCACCACAAAAACATGAGCTGAAACTAAACACCAAAACAGAGTATACCAGAAAACTAATGGTTGGAAACTTACCTCAAACTCAGGTTGTGATGCTCTTCAATGGTGGAACACTCTCCCAAAATCCCAAGGTCTACTTCCCAAGCTTGAATCCTCAACAAGATCACCAAAAATCACAAAGGAAATGGAAGAAGGAGAAGGTACGGGTAAGCTTCAAACTTGCTCTGTTTTTCTCTCTACTTCACAACATAAAGGAGTTTATATCTATCCTAGGGGTAAAAAGACCATTATACCCCTAGGTCAATTATGGGTTTCTAAAGGCTCCTAAGGGCAAATCTGTCCTTTCCAACCTATCTCTTTAATCATAATTAACGCTCTCCAATTCCCGCTATTCTCAATAATCCCAAACACCAATAATTCACATCTTGTTACCCTTTAATCCCCGGTAACGCTCTAATCATTATAAACACCCCGAGACTCAACTCGAGCCCCACACTTAAACTTGTTATGACTAAACCGCTAATCAATATTCCAAGATCGTCTTATGCCGAATGGCTCGAACAAACCCACATTATAATGTGGTCTCAACACATATCATTGACGTGCATACAATTATACAATTATACCCTCAACGGGCCAAATTACCATCACACCCCTGTAATTAAAATGTGGACTCACATGCATGCATTTAACATCATACTATAATATAATTCACATATGCATGCATAATATCATTTAATGGCTTAATTAAGCAAGTATAGCCCTCTCGGCCTACTAATCCCGCCATTAAACCACATCGGAGAAATCGGGGCATTACACTTTATCTTCTCAGGATTTGCTTCTATTCCTCGCGAGTTAATAATAAACCCAAGGAATTTTCCAGAACTTACTCCGAATGAGCATTTGAGGGGATTCAGCTTCATGATGTACTTTCTCACTACTGCAAAGCATTCCTCCAAATCTCGTACATGTCCTTCAGCTTCCTTTGACTTTACTAGCATATCGTCTACGAATACCTCCATGTTTTTGCCGATTAAGTCACAGAACATGCCATTCACTAAACGCTGGTAGGTGGCTCCTGTGTTCTTCAAGTCGAATGGTATAACCTTATAACAATACAACCCTATATTTGTTCGAAAGCTGGTATGCTCCTCGTCGGGAGGATGCATACTAATCTGATTATACACCGAGTAAGTGTCCATGAAAGACAAAGTTTCATGACCAGAAGTTGCATCAACCAACTGGTCTATCCTTGGTAAGGGAAACAATCCTTAGGACATGCTTTATTCAGATCGGTGAAGTCCACGCAAGTCCTCCACTTCCCGTTGGACTTGGGCACTAATACTGGGTTTGAAACCCAGGCGGGGTAATAAGCCTCTCTTATGAACCCGTTTTCCTTTAGTCGCTCGACTTCCTCTTTGAGAGCCTTCACTCGCTCCTTGTCAAGCAATCTTCTTTTCTGCTGCACTGCTGGGTAGCTTTCATCCACGTTGAGCATGTGGCCGATCACAGTTGGTGAGATACCTACCATATCCTTGTGAGACCAGGCGAAGACATCTTGATTCCTTCGCAAAAATTCTACCAGTTGTGCTCTCACTTCCAACTTTAACGTTTCTCCAATTTTGACCCCTCTGGTCGGATCACTTTCATCTATTGAGACCTCCTCTAACTCTTCCATGGGTCCCACTTCACTATCCAAATCCCCAAAGTGAGGATCAAAGTCCATTCCCTCACTTTGGGCAACGCCCTATTTGGTGACTTCATCACTAGATGGGGCTTGTTGCTTATTGAAACCAAGAGTACTTTCTTGGTTGATAACTGCTAACATTTTATCCTGGTCGGCTACAACCATAATGCTTTTTTTGTCGACATCCATCTCCTCTAATTCTTCTTTATCTACACACACAATCATATTATTATCCTTAGCTCCCTTTCGTGCTTTAGCTATCGACGCATTGTAACACTCTCTAGCTTCTCCTTAGTCTCCTCTGACACAACCTATTCCTGCACTAGTCGGGAACTTCATAGAAAGGTGCCATATAGAGATTGCTGCATGCAAGGCCGTGAGTAGTGGTCGACCGATCACCACATTATAAGCCGATGAACAATCGACTATCAAAAACTCCGTCATAACTGTCTCGTGCCTAGGAGCATCTCCTGTTGTGACCGGTAGCCTGATTGTTCCGGCCGGTGACAACCCTTCTCCAGTAAATCCGTAAATAACTTGAGAGCATGGCTTCAAGTCATTAATGGATAATTCCATCCTTTCAAAAGATGACTTGTAAATAATATTCATAGAACTCCCGGTGTCGACCAGACATCTCTTCACCTTCATGTTCGCTATTTGGACTGTAATGACGAGGGGACCATTATGAGAATATCTCACATGTCGAGCATCATCTTCAGTAAAAGTGAGAGACTCACTTTCATACCGTGGGTTCTTTGGAGGTTGCTCCTCTACAGCCATGACCTCAGATGTCGATGCTACATCCAACTCATGTCGAAGTGTTTGAGCATATCTCTCTCTTGCCTTGCTATTATCCCTAGCCAGATGTGGACCTCCACATATAGTGTCTAAAGTGAAGTCCACGGGCTCGGGTTGCAAGGGTAGAGACCGCTGATGCTTAAACCTAGGATTGTTGTTACTTCCTTCTCTGTGGGTCTTTTCTGCTCGATACTTTTTTAACTTTCCCGACCGAAGGAGAAACTCTATCTCGTCTTTGAGATGATTGCATTCATTTGTGTCGTGACCATAATCTCCATGGAAACGACTGAACTTATTCATGTCTCTCTTACTCATCTCCTTCCTGATGGGTGGGGGTTTCCGGTAGGGAACCTCTTGATGACTCGCAAGATATATTTCTGCTCGGCTGGCCGAAAGAGTGGGGTAATTGGTGAACCGAGGTTCATACTTAGTTGGCTTGTCGTTTGGTCCCGACTTAGCCTTCTTTTCCTCATGGCGGTCAGACCCGTTATTTCCATGTTTCTTTCCACCATTTTTTCCATTCCCACCATTCTTAGGAGGATCAATTGATCCACCCGGATTGTTAGGCCATTTTCTCCTTTCTCAATCGTGTCATCCAATTTCATATATTTGTCTGCTCGGTCAAGAAATTATTGGAGTGTTGAAATTGGATTGCGATGTATAATGTCCCACAAAGGACTCCGATAAATTATACCAGAAGATATGGCAACCATCTTCCCCTCATCTCCAACAGCAGTTGCTCGGTTGGCTTCTCTCATGAACCTCTATATGTAATTCTTGAGAGATTCATCCTTCCCTTGTTTGATATTTGCCAAGTGATTGGCATAAACTGGAGGAGTCCGAGCAACACTGAACTATCTACAAAATTCTTTCCTGAAACTCTCCCAAGAGATAATGGAGTTTGGCTTGAATTTCCAATACCACTCTTGGGCAGTATCGGACAACGTAGTGGGGAAAACTCTACAGTGATAGTCATCACTCATCCTGAGCAGCTCCATTTGGTCTTCAAACTTCCCAACATGCCTTATGGGGTCTGCCTTTTCTGTATATACTGGCAGTACCGGTGCTTTATACTTTGCTGGCGGCTGGGCTGCTCTGATGCGGGCACAAAACGGGATGCCACTCCTATGGTCTACCGGATCGATTGTATAAGTTCGTTTCGACAAACCTTGAACTGCGACCGTTAGCGCATCAAGCTGGGCCTGGATGCCTGGGGCGACCATTGGGGGCTCAAGGTCTTGACCACCTGGTCGGGCGTTCCTATCTGGCGCACTGTCATCAAGTATTTCTACTTGACTGGTAGGTCGAGTCAGATCTCGCCCTTCGACCGGGACGGTTCTCCTCTTGTCAGTGATGACATCTCTTAAATCCTTCTGCGAAGTGCATCTTCCCAACCGATCAAACACTGTGCTCTGAGTTTTTTCAGAAGGCTTATCGTGCGGGACATGCTCTCTCCCACTGCGCTGCTAGCCGGGATGCAGTGGTGGACTTCCTGTTTGTGTCGGGTAGTCCTTTCCTCCTTGTTGGTCGTTGCCATCTTTTTCCTTCGATCGGTCGGTGTGATGACTATCAACCTCATCATGACCATGTCCGTCTTTGAATTATGAGGTTCCTTTACCTCAAGGAATCTTGGTCTGATCCTGCCTAGGTGGAGTCTTTTTACTGCCCGATCGGTGACTCCCTGATCTAGAAGTTTCTGATCGGTGGCTCCTATAGGGGGTTCTAGAGTTCCCCCTTTGAGTCGAGGCAGTGCCAGATCGGACCCCATCATCTTCCCGACTAGGAAGGTTACTCCTGCTTCTGTCTAGTCCCCGAGAATTGGCTCTATCAGTAGTTTTTCAACTAGCATCTGTATTCCTTGCTCCCTGGGTAGCTACTCCTCGTGCTGCAGTTTGGGCATTGGCCTGGGTCAAATGCGTAGCTGCCTCCAGAGCAAGTGCAGCCTCGCAGTGTCGCCTATCGGCCTCCTCCTGTCGTCGCCTGATCTCCTCGCTCCTGGCATCCATCTCCCGTCTTTGCTGTTCAAACAGAGCTTTCTGTTTGGCCATCTCTTCAGCAAATGACTCCTGTCGGGCGTTGAATTGCGCCATCTCCTCTAGGAAAGCCCCCATGGCTTCCTGGAGTTGTTCAACCTCTGGAGTCATTTCTTCGAGGAAGACCCTGGGTTTAGTCTCATGGTCTTGAGGGCCAGGACTTTCTGATCTAGCAGGCTCTTTAGATGTGCCTGGCTTCTTGGAGGCCGCATTGGTATTCTTGGGCACCATAATAATACGATAATAGTGTGTTTCTTCTCTTCAGGCTCTCAATAAAAGCACCAAAATGTTGACCATGATTTTGGCCAACGATGAGTAGACATCAAAACTACAATAAACCTTCAAGAGAAAATACGACACTGACAATTTTATAGTGGTTCAACCCCAGTATATTGGTAATAGCCTAATCCACTTAGAATTGTGATATATAAATCTACACTCAAAATCAGATGAACCTTAAATGCAAGAAAATACAAGATTTCTCTCAGAATACAAATGCTCTCTCAAAAAAATCTGAATCTGAATCCCTTCAATGATGCCATGAGCTCTTTATTTATAGGCTCAGGATCGTACAAATCGAAATCCCTCATAATCGGGATATTTCAGTTGCTCTCACCAATATTTAATTAATAATAAAATTTATAATACAACAATATGCGATTTCTTTGGGATAATCTGAGAGATTCCCGCTGTGGGTACGACTAAGTCTAGCTGAAGTCGTTACTGGAATTTCGCTGCATAATGATGATCTGTCTGGTCAGCCAACTTCACTCCTTGAAGTGAGACTGGTCGGCCAAAACGACTGACTGGTCGGCCAGACATTTTACTGGTCAGTAAAAAATCTTTACCGGTCGGACGGAAATTCTACCCGGTCGGTCAAATCACTTCCAAACCAGATAAATAATCTTCATGTCAGTAATATCACAAGATTAATCTCAAACCTTTGACCCAGCCATTTATTGCCACTTGTCACTTTTATTGCCATGTCATCGTTTTCAAATTTTGGGGATAACACCTAGTGTGGTATAAATTTCTCAAAGATCTTTCATCTTGAAGGTTGATGATAGAAACTTCTTCATTTCTTCTATCTCTTTCATGCTATCACTTAAGATTAGCTTGTCCTCCACATATAGAAAAGCAACGATCACATATTCCTTACAAGTTTTTCACTAGAATCACTTGTCTCCATTGTTATGTATAAATCCATTAGATAGAATGGCTAGATTGAATTTCTCATGCCATTGCTTTGGAGCTTGTTTCAATCCATATAAGGATTTTACAAGTCTACACACTTTATGTTCATTATTTGGTTGGACAAATCCTTCAGGTTGTTCCATGTAGACCTCCTCATTGAGGTCACCATTAAGAAATGTCGTTTTAATATCCATTTGATGAACATAAAAGTTGTGTATAGAAGCCAAAGTGAACAAAATCCTTATTGAATTTTTTCTTGCATCAGGCACATAGGTATCAAAATAATCAATACCCTCATTTTGCCTAAACCTTTTAGCTATTAATTTGGCTTTAAAAGTTTGGATATCGTCATCGGTGTGGTATTTCCTCCTAAATACCCACTTACACCTAATTGGCTTAGACCCCGGTGGGAGGTATACCAATTGTCAAGTGTTGCTGGAAAGAATAGCATCCATCTCATCATTGATGGCTTCTTTCCAAAATGCACTATCTCTTGATTATATGACTTCGATATAATTCTTAGGATCATCCTCAACAAGAAGTACAATTGGAATTTTCCTAATGACTTATTTATTTCCTTCTACCATGTAGAAATAAATTCGTTGAGAATCTATCTCATCCAATCCTAGATTTTTCTCTTTTCTAACCTTTTGACTTCTTCTAAGTTCAATGGGTTGCTCTACAATCCTTTGAGTGTTCTCCTCTTAAGAATCATTCTTGGATGTAGATGCTTGGGAATTTTTCTCATATAATAAATTATCCTTTAGAGATGTAGAAGATTGAGAATTGTCACACAACATATTCTCAAAAAATTCAACTTCTCTAAATTATATTACAACATTAGACTCTAGATCTAATAGCCTATAAGCTTTACTATTGTTGACATAACCTACAAAAACACAATTTATGGCTCTTGAACCTAACTTTGTAATATTAAATTCGTTTTTCTTTGTAAAATGCAAGACACCACCACATTTTGAAGTACCCCATGTTGGGTTTTCTTCCTTTTCATAACTCATATGGAGATATCTCATTTTTCTTCATTGGTATTCGATTAAGAATGTGATAAGTAGTTAACAACGCTTCACCCTATAAGTTAAAATTCAACTTAGAAAATACCAACATAGATTTTATCATCTCTAGATAAGTTCTATTTTCCTTTCAGCAACATCATTATGTTGTGGTATATATGGTGTGGTGAACTCATGAATTATGTAATTTTCTTCACAAAATGCATTAAACTCAATAGAGAAGTACTCACATCCTCTATCACTTCTTAGCACCTTAATATTTTTATTAAGTTGATTTTCAATTTATAAACTTTAAAAGCATCAAAAGTCTACTATTTATGCTTTAAAAGAAACGCATAGGTATATCTACTAAAATCATCAATAAAAGTAAGAAAATACATTTACCACCTCTAGTTAAAACGCCATTTGATTCACAAAGAAAACTATGGATTAAATCAAATAAATTAGATGATCTTTCTACACTAAGAAATGATTTATTTATCATTTTAGCTTTAACACATGTTTCACATTTTCCATAGTCTTTAATATTGCATGCAATCATACCACATTTAACTACTTTTTCATAGTTGAGAAACCTATATGTGATAGTCTAAGATGTCATAAAAATAAAGAATCATACTCAACAATATAAGCAGAATTAACATCTTTATTGATAAGATTGAAAGTTACATCATTGGTGCACAACTTGACCATACCCTCACAAGAGCACCCATTCCCCCAAAATACATTTGATTTGGTAAAGTATAAGTTTACTGGACTAAAAAACGACTTTAATGCTGGGTTTTCCTAGCAAATCTCCACTCACCAAGTTTCTACTCATTTCGGGAACATAAAACATATTCACTAATGTGACTTTCTTTCCGGATGTGAAGAAGACTTCAATAGTACATTTGCCAAGTACCTTGGATTTGCCCTCATTGACCATTTGTATCTCATGGTTGTCCTTTGACTCTTCAAAGGTCTGAACAATGATTTGTTATAAGTGACATGGACGGTGGCACGTGTGTCATACCACTATCCATTCACTTTACCTTGGACCGCATTCACCTCATTAAGGGTAGCAACACTATTTTCCTATTCGGTTGCATTTACCTTAGGTCCTCGTTGGTCTTTTTTATTCCTACACTCTCTAGCATAGTGACAATTTTTCTCACACACAAAGCAAAGACCTTTCTCGCCCTTAAACTTGTTTGGGTTGGTTTTTGGACCCAAAGGATTCTCCACACCCTTTTTTCCTTTCCCTTTCTTTTTGGGATGTTTTGGTTGTGACACCACATTTGCTTTGGAAGTCTATCCATTCGACCCCTCCACAAGTTTGTCTCTACATATTGATTCCCCCTCGATTCGAATATGCTTTTGGATTTCCTCCAAAGAATAATCCTTATTTTTATGAAGGATTCTTTTCCTATTGCTCCTCCTAATTGGTGGTAATTTTTCCACCATTGCACCAACTTGAAAGGCATCGGGAAGCTCAATCTTTAGCACTATAAATTTGTTAACAATAATTTGAAGCTCATGAATTTGAGGAAGAATTGGCTTTTCACCAAAAAATTTGAAATCAAAGTATTGAGAAATCAAAAACTTTTTGGTACCTTCCTCTTCTGCCTTGAACGTAGCCTCAAGAGCATTTCATATCTCCTTTATCGATTTGGTTTCGGTATAGAGATCATAGAGCCTATAAGATAGGGCATTGAGGATATGACCCCTACATAAGAGATTGTCCTCCTTCCTCTTGCTTCTAGCCTTCTTCACCTCGGGTGTGTCCTTGTCAGTTGGCTCCAGGAGACGTTTTAAGGTGGACTCAAGGAAGTAGGCAATCTTGAGGCTGGTCAAGAGGAATCTCACCTTGTCTTGCCACCTAGTGAAATTGGATCCATCAAACCTATCCAACCTCACTAGGTATTGGTTCATGATCTTCATGGTCTCTCGTTCCATTGAAACAAACAAATGAATAAGTTTTGAATGTTAGAGAAATAATATGTTCCAATAGAAATAATGGAGACCTAATACAACTCTAGACAATAAAATGCAATAGAAAAAAATGATAGATAAAATAAGTGTTACAACTCAATTGCAAAAGATACAAATAAATAGAAAAATGATGATGTAGGAGAAGAAGGATACAACTCAAAGCATAAATATTACAAGTAAATATAAATAGAAGATGATAGATATATATAGAAAATACAACTCAAAGCATAAACAATACAAATAAATAAGTAAACTAGAAGAAAGAAACAAGAACAAAAGAAATGGAAGAACAAAGCATAAATAGAAACTTTAACACTCACACAACCTTAAGTGTACAGTACTGTGAATCACCAACTTGAACAAGGTTCAAGACATTTGTCTAAAAGCTTATTTCTCCCTATTCTCTAAGCACTGAGGGAACTCTCACAAATTTGGAAATAACTCTATGGAATTATCAAGCATTTGATTAGTTTATAGCCAAGTGCTCTAGTGGATACAAATGGTGTGACTTGCAAGTGAACACAAGACTCTTATTTATAGAGTTTTTGGATCACCTTTTGATTTTCAAACTCCACCAACTCTTTGGTTGTTACAGAGCATCAATTGGATGTTCATGGTGTTAAATGGAAGATTTGAGAGTTATATGAGTTGTTTGAACCGTTTGGAAAGGTTTCAAACAATTCAAAATTTGAGCTGTTTACATACCAGGCAATGCATGTATCGCCTGGTGTGTAATTTCACATACTAGGACATGCGATGCATCACCTCACAATGGGCGACACAATGCATGTCCCTCTGTTTTGCTCACTCTTTTTGGCACCCAAAATTGCCAAAAAAAACCATCCAAATCAATTCCAAATGATTTTGTAACTTCCACACTCTTTATGGTAGTTAAAATCACACCTTAACAGCTATAAAATGTTATAGCTTTATGAAAATCAAATTCAAAGTGTGTAACTCCAATTTGCACACTTAAATGTGGTGATTTTTTGGGAGTTACAAAATTGTAACCATATTTTGTACACCCAACTATATGTTACAAGATTTGACAAATAGATTTGTCACACCTTTAATTTATTTGTCACATTTATTTAATCAACATTATATTATTAAAATAAAATAACATACTGATATTTTACACTTGTTGTAATCTTGAACCTTTAATATTTTATGGTTTATATGTTTTAGCATATAACAACCACAAATTGAAAGAACTTCACTTTTTTTTCTTGTCTCAATTCTCACTTTTTAGTTTTATGCATATTTGTCAATATTGTTTTTATTTTTTATGATTGATAATTTTATGAATTTTTAAGGATTTTTTGGCATATATCTCTAAAGTTTAACTTATTTGTAAACTTTTTTCTTATAATACTAAGGTAGTTAGCAAAATGATAGATTTTAATGATAAAAATAATTTTGATAAATTGTTAATAAGTTCTTGGTCAATGTATAATTTCCGTAACAAGACAAGTGAGCAGCAAAATATTGCTTGCAAGTATCAGTTACGTACTCTTTTTCTTGCAAATAAACGAACTAAAAATGGTGGCAACGTCTCATACATCAATAGGAACGTTCAACACACCTATGAATCTTACTCAACTAATTGCGACTATTATGTCTTTTTCTCGTTGGTTTATCTATTAATTTATTTTTTGTTCTATTGGGTTTCAAAAGCAAAGCAATGAAATCCAAGCGAAAAAACCAACAAAAATGAATCCAACTTGCACCTTTTTATCCAATTAAATTAATTTTTCTTTCTCGTTTGGGGGTTTGGTCCAGGCTAATAAGTCATGGCTGTGTTGACTCTAATGTGTATTATTTAATGAAAAAGAAACGTGGAATGGAACAATTACATTAAAATAGTTATTTATGAAATACTTGACTATAAAGGAACCCCCAGAGGCTGTTGTCTATGGCGGCTTCTAAGTCACCCTAACAGATCCTTTCAAAGAACAAAAAAAGCTGACCGAATCATTAGGTGCCAATACTCTATGGCTAACATGGAAGATTCACCAAAGGTGGACATTTTTTTTTTAATTGTTATCAAGTGGAATACGAACCCTTTTAGTTTTAACCAACATGGCATTAGATGGCAAGTGTTCTAGCCAGCCAATAGAAGATAAGAATTTAACAAGTGACTTTCCTTGAATGAGTTCTGTTCAGCTGTTGTACTCCTCTTATTCATTATTTCCATAAATTAAAAACGAAAGAATGTTTTTTTCTTTTAAAAAGAAAAAGATTCAGTGGCGTTCTCAAGTTCTCAGTTGTGTATGGTTTAAAGAATCTACTAGTACCACGACAATTTTAATGGACATCTCAGCAATTTACTAGTATCAATACCAACTTAAGGATACATATCTGGAGAACCTTACCAACATGCGACTACTGATAAACATAATTGTTGATAACTTCACAACCAAATTGTGCTACCAAACCAATAATAGTATCTAATTACTTTATGTATTGAGATAATTTAGTTGAAGTTTGTTCAGCCATAAGCCTTGAAAGGCCAAAATCTCATCTCTTATATTGTTTGACCATTTTCCCAAATCTCAAAAGAGGTTAATACTTGTCAGTCTCTTATCAAATCAGTTTACGTGATTTTGGGTGCAAACCCATATTTTCATGCCTATGTTATGTAACCTCTATCATACTTCCACACTAAGTGAAGAAATAAATAGAGGTTGAAACCCATTTATTAGAACAAAATAATGAAATATCAATCTAAAATACATCCTACCCAAAAAAAATGCTTATCAATCAAATCAATAATTATATCTATTTATGATATTGCCATGACTGAAAATGAATGCATGCTTGGATTTGAATCAAGAAATTTCAAATTACCAGCTTCAATAACAATACAATGAAACTGATAAATTAACCCAAATTTTCAATATCTACCACTAAATATATATATGTGATATTGTCCCATTTCAACAATTGAGGTCATTACAGCCTAGCAAATCTCTCATCCTCTGCCTCTCTCAAAGTATCATCAGCTTATATATTACAGAATTAATTTAAACAAAAAAAAAAAAAAAGAGAGAAAAGATTAGATTGTATATAGCGAACTAAAGAAATCTACAAACCCATCCATCACGAAGAATTGTTCGAACGCCGAACACTAATTTGGGCCGGAAGGGGTCGACCCGTACCAGTTCCACCGCAGCTGCTACACGCCATCCGACCCGACCCGGAACAGGTCCGACAACCGACGTCGCCGTCGGACCATTTCGAGCAAAAGCAGGAAACCCGTCCGGTTCCATTGCAACTGGGACACCTCGGAAATGAGCCGCCGGCCATGGGGTTCTGGTCCATCACCGATTTGACCAAAGCCGCTCCGGCCAACACGCTAAGCCCGGTAGCCAACTGAGTCAACACAATCGGACCCATTATCAATCGATCGATGAGAAGGACGAGATTTTCGGAGAGAGAGAGAGAGAGATATAGCTAACTCTCAAAGCAATAAACGAAGAAGAAAGATAGAGAGAGAAGAGCCCAGAAAAAAAATGTAGAAAAAGATTTTTTATTTAATATTTATTGAGTGGAAGCGAAAATATATAAATAAGATTTAAAAAAAAAAAGATTGAGACAATAAAAGTGGTGGTGGAATTGTACACGTAGACGCGTGCATTGGTGGCATGGTATTCTAACTAAGAGGGTCGGAGATTTTGGAATGTAGTAGTGTAGACAGTCGTAGTAGGAAAGAAAAGAAGAGCTTTGTTTTAGCCTCTTGTATTGGACGGTCCTGATTCAATCTTCATCAACCCAATAAATATGTAAATAATATTTTATATTTTACTCGTACGGAGTCTTGTAACTGTGTGGTGTTGTCTTGAAATATCTTTTGAGTGACAAAAGTGAAGTGGATATGGATTTTCATACCATTTTCATATCTTATCCTATTAGGCTTTTTTTTTCAAGTAAGAAAAATGATAAATCGGTGTAATTTGAAAAAATAAGGGACAATGAATTATAGCCCAGAACATGTTTTTGTCCAACCCACATGTTCATATTTTGTCCCTAAAGAGATTTTTTTATATGATTTTTGAGAAAAATTCTTTAGATGGATGGAGTGGAGTCTATATTTACTTTTTCAAACCCATGTTTATTTCATGCGCCCCCAAAAATGAAGTGATCACCGTTTTGACTCATCTTATATGCAATTGGAAATGGTCGTAGAAGCTTTATGTACTAATTGGAAACCCGTGTTCGTTTAATGCCACTTTGCGTTTCAGTTTTGGACTTTTCAACGTAAACATATTTGTTTTGGTTTTGGACTTGAGAAATCTACCAAACGACACACATATTATAAGATTAATGATACATTCCAACACAAATAAGTCATTTTAATTTACTAACTCATCTTAAATAAATGTAACTAGTTGAAAAAACTTGATTAATAGTGTTTGCCTAAGCTTTTTGTTTTGATTTTGTCAGCTATGTAAAATGTGTAATTTATATTTTGTATTTGGATAACTATTAATAAAGATATTTTTTTAATGAAAATTACTTTCAAAGTGTTTTGATTTCAATTAAGAAATATCTTTTATGAGTAAATTTGGAATTATGAAAATTATTTTAATTTAAAAAATTATCTCTCAAAATCCCTTTTAGGAATACTTTTGAATTTTTTTATTTTTTTATTTTTTTATCCAAACATCTTTAAAATGACTTTTTTTAATTCTATAAGCTAAAAAAAGAGCTTAAAAAAGCTTAGCCTAACTGTGTGAAATGCTTAGTGTAAATTTTGTGTGCAAATATCATTACTTGCACTACACTTTGTACAACCACAGCATCTAAAGTAAGTCAAACAGATCATACAAGATATAAATCAGAATAAAAATTCTATTATTTTTTTAAAGACTTCATAGTACATAGTGTTAACTTTCTTCCCAAAACTGTTGATCTATCAAGACCTATATTTTTTATAAGACAAAACAACAAAACTTAAAATACTTCTCTAATATTAATGTTGATTCTTGAAGTCTGGATATAGTCTAAGAAACAGTTATCTTCCTTTGAGAAGTGCAATTCAAGAGCCGAAATCTCAGCGTTTTCTTCGTCTGTAAAGATTCGCGGCACACCTGCAAGACAAGAACCCAGACTCTTAATATCATATGAGTTAGTTATGAGGAGAAAATGATGCACACGGAAAGTAATCATCATTCTTCTTTCAGGCTCTTAGCAAAAAATCTCAATATTTGGATACCAAAAAAACTATAGCAATTACTAAGTATGTGGACAGTGGACAGAAACCTCAAACTTCGTAGAAGCAAAGTTCATGCCTGATCATTTGACTTCAGTAAGTAATCATGCATCATGTAAAACACTACTAGGTATTTATTATGTTCTGTTACAATAGTAAAACCTTTTATGCACTTCCAAACAACATTGTTCTTCTTCAAAAAGATACTGTTGATTATTCATAAAGGATCTTCCATCATCAAAAATTAGCTATCTTAATCGCAGAAAACAATTTTATTATTTGCAGTGTTTCACTATTCTCTCAACCTACATCATCACCCTATTTCATTGAAAACATTAAAATCAAGTTTCTGACTGGATACCAAAAAGTATGGCAAGTTGAAGATTTGCCCTTACCATGATAACATTCTCTTGCTTCTCCGGCCATAAGAACAACATCACCACTTCGGAGGAACATTGCTACAGGAGGATCCTCTTTACACTTTCCTCCCAAAAGGAAAATTGCTTTGCAGCCCAAACTGAGGAATAATAAAAGATATAATCAGTTGAGAGACATTTTCGCACTATCTACTAAAAAATATGCATTAATGAACCAGAAAAACAGATAGTTACAAACGTAGAAACATACCTCAGGCTTACTATAGGTTTACTCCAATCCTTTTCCATGTCATCAAGGTGGCCTCCAAGCGTATCACCTTAAGAAAAATCAACAAACCAAAGTGAATTTGAGATTACATTTAACTCTAGACCATCAAGTCATGAAGATCAAAAGATTTCAAAAGTATAACAACTTCAAGTTAGGAAATCATAAGATTGAGTAATCTGTCCTCTTATGGTACAATCCTTCTGTTAATAGGGGTAATTTACAACCCTTTTCACAGGTTTGTTTGATGAATCGTGCTTGACTAATCCTATGTCATTTCTCTTGATAAATTTCCCTTTATTTTAAATTTGTTCTCAATTAAAAAGAAAGAAAGATTACAGTATCCAAAGATACCGAATGTACCTAAACCAAAGTAGTTCACAATTGCAGCTTCTGGTTTAAATTCTTCACCAGGCGGCATTGCAGGCGCAGCCAATCTTTTAGCCAGTCCACAAAGTGCATCAGGGATTTTGTTATGTGGAAGAGACACATCATAGTTTCGCTACAACACGAAACAACAAGATGCCCATTACAAAAAGAACTTGAAACAATCTTAAGGATTCAATGATAAACACAGAAACTTATGTCGATTGATGCATAAAACACAGCAAAAGATCAAGCTTTCCTCAAACATAACAAGATGGGCATTCCTATATTTACAACTACAAACATGGTAAAGTAAAAGGTTGAACTTTTTTTTAGGAGTGTCACCTGCCTTTGACCACTCAAATTGCAGGCCTAGGGTGCTCCAACGCAGCTTCCTTAGAAGAACAGAAGCTGAAATTGTTTTGCAACCCTTTCCTATTGAAGAAACTTCTTGTTCCTCAACAAGTTTCCATCGTTTAGGATCCAAACTAGAGTCCATACTAGGAGGAGAAGAAGAAGCCAATTCTTCAACCAAAACTTTCTTCTCTTTTGCTGCAACAAATAAATCATTCATAGGCCCATAAAAGGGATTGTGATTAGTTCTATTTGGAGGCTGAGGAAAACTGATCAAACTCTCCTTAATCCACTTGCATTGTTCTTCTACACTCAAAGCTCCAGGAATGAAATAAAACCCTTCAGAAAAAAACAAATGAAATAAATTAACTTCTATTCATTCTTAATTATACATTCATAGGTCATAAACGTTTGATTTATACCAGGACAATTTTCCAAGCAGAACATTTGGTGACCGGAATGGTTTTCGAGAGTGACAATTCCGGCAGGAATCTGACAGTTCGAATTGAAAGATTGCAGAATGGATTTGAAATCAAGGACCTCAGATAAATCCACCCCTCTGGGTACTTTTTTCCTGAAAGACAAATCATTATGGAATTGGAGAGAAGAATAATCGAATATGAAGTAATTAAAGTAAAGGGTAATGCTTACTTTTTGTTTTTGAGAGTTGAATCGTAGTAGAGCTTGTACTTCTTCTCCGCCCTTCTGAAAGCGGTTAGCTCCAACTCGTCGGAAACTTTATCAGATCCGTACATTTCGCCCTGTCGTTCTCGCCGGGAAGAACGACGAAACTGGAGAGGAATTTTTTCTTCTTTCTTTCAATTCGTTGGGTTTGATTTGGGGTTCGTTTCTTAGCGCCTTGGCCCCGCCCGGGTCTCGCAAATCTAGAGCTGTCGTTCAATGAAACGACATGTAGTTTATAACTAGTTGTAAAAACGACATGTCATTTATACTATGTAGAGTTATCTTACATAAGCCACATGTCAATGGTCAATTAGCATTTTGTCGCAAGATTAGTATAGAACAATGTTATAGGCCAAACACTATTTTAATTTAAATTATAATATATTAAATTGTCACAGTAATAATATGTAATATCTTTTTTTCAAATATATATATAATATGCAATGTGAGGTGGTGTTGGACACCATTAGTATCTCTTAACAATACGCATTAGTATAGGACAAATTAGTACACCACGTCATCGAATATCGTTTTGAGTAATAATATGTGCACACACATTTTATACCAAAACATTATACACACCTAAATAAAAAAATTTCCAACCATCTCTCATTGATTTAAGATTGGTCCTACAAAGTTAAAAAAAAATTGCCACATAATTATGTCTAATGTTTTTATAATAAAATGTTTGTTTACATATTATTACTCTATGATTTTTAATATAAAAAGGTTTGTTTGGCAACATGACTTTTTTTAAATACATATAGAAAAACATCAAAAAAACATTACCACAACACTCACCTATCAAATCTTTTATATAGGCACTATCTAAGGTAAATATTTGATAAAGATAATTTATTAATTAAATTAATTAAGGATAAATACTATTTTGGACCTCATATTTTGCAAAAGTTACCGATTGGACACTGTGTTTTGTTAAATGATAATTCGAATCCTACGTTTTACAAAACGGAACAAATTAATACACTTGACAGAATTTTGGTCAAAATATTTTATAATATGACTAAAATACCCCTGAGTCTTTTAATTAATGAATTAATTATATAATAAAAAATACATTTAAATAAAAAAATATATAAATTGATTTTAAAATAAAATATAATTAAAAAATATTTTTATCAATTAAAAATTAACATAAAGCATTATATATCATTAGAGAATATCGGGGGAATTTACCATTTTGTCATCGGGGACGTTTTTGGTACCCCGAGCCTTGGAGGTAAGTGACTTAGGATAAGCAAGATAAACATAAGAAACACTGAGAAGCTTGGCATAAACTGACCCTCTCCCTATCACTAGGTGTTTCTCTCTCTTTGGAAGCTTGAAGGCTGAAGGAAGTTCTAGAGGAAATTGAGCTGGGAAATTGAAGAGCAAGTGTGGCCTGAATTCAACCTTGAGGTAAGAAGCCTAATGTAATGCCCCAAATTTCCCAATAAGGTTTATGACCTTGATTAGGAGGCCGGGAGGGCCATAATTGATTTATCATGTTATTAAATGATTATATGCATGTGTTATGTGAATTATATTATTATATGATGATAAATGCATGCATATGAGTCCACATTTAATTATAGAGGTATTTTGGTAATTTGGCTCGTTAAGGGCGTGATTGTGTAATTTCATGCATGTGGGTGAATTATAAATAATACCACATTATATGTGGATTGGTTCGAGCCATTCGGCATGACGACGATCATGGAATGCAAGTTATCGGTCTAGTCATAACGGGGTTAGTTTCGGGGCTCGGGGTGAGTCTCGGGGTAATTTGGTGATTAGAACGTTGCCGGGAATTAAAGGGTAACAGGATATGAATTATTGATATTTGAGAATATTGAGAATAATGGGAATTGGAAGGTGTTAATTATAATTAACAAGATATGCGGGAAATGATGATTTTACCCTTGGGAGTCTTTAGAAACCTTTATTTGACCTAGGGGTATTTTAGTCTTTTCACCCTAGGATTGATATAAGCCACTAGAAGGCTATGGAATTGTAAAAAACAGAGCATCATCATCCTCATCTGTCTCCCTCACCCGTACACCATTTCTCATCTTTCTTTCTTTGGAATTTTTGAAGCCAACTTGAAGAAACAAGCTAGGAGATCAAAGGTGGGAGCTTAGAAACTTAGTTCATCCATTGAAGAGGAGGACTCAAATCCAACTTGAGGTAAGATTTCATCCATGAACTTAAGCTTTACCCTGTTTTTCTTATGGTTTTCAGTCAAAGGAATTTTAGGTGTTAATTGTGAGAATTCATGGAAGTTTTGTGTAAGATTGCTTGGGTTTTGATGAGGGTGTGATGTTGATGAGGCTTTGCTAGGGCTACTCTCTTATTTTTTCTTCATTTAGGCATCATGGAAATGTAACAGGATATGAAAGCTTTATAGTGATGGCCTGAGATGGAGAGGGATGTAATGGAATGCGTGGTAAAGTTCTTAACCTGTTAGCAGGTCAAGACAGAGTATCAGAAATCGGTGAGACCATTGTAGCATTTGAGTATTTTATATTGGAAACAAGAAAACATCGCGAAGGGTTTCGCGGTGGGATTACCCAGGTTAATGGGCCAGTATGAGTTGGCATTGGGTCATTATGGACCAGTATTCCAAGTGAGTTCATTCCTATCAGTAAGAACAAGTAACACAGCTGATCAGTAATCAGATTTTTATGTGAAAGAGATAGTATTCCTTCTTGAGAATTCAAGGTCTATCTTATCAGATGAAGACTCTATTGTTATCTCCAGGTCTTGGAGAGGTTATGGAAGGCGATAAGTATATAGATGGAATTCAGTACAGTTTATTATTCTCGAATTGATGGTAAATCAGAGAGAGAAAGAGAGTTATCCAGTATGGGGAAGGTACCTTATGAGATGAGGTATGTTGAGAATGCTTAGCATCAATTCATTGAAATAAGATGGGTGAGGTGATTCTGGATCATGTGATGGTTCAGGGGATCATTGAGATTATTAGAGGTTAGAGCTTGGATGCTCACCTTTAAGAGTATATGGAAAAGTGTTACTTAATTGAAAAGTAGGAACATGGAGTTCTAAGTAGATGATTGTATCTTCCTTAAAAGTATCACCATAGAAAGGGGTGAGGAGATGAGGTAAAGTTGAGCCCTAGATTGTAATGACAGTTTGAGTCATGGATAGGACTGGTCAGGTTGACTTTGGATCAGCCTTATCTTTGGCACCGTTAGTTGTATACAGTGTAGTATGTATTTCCATGCTGAGGACATGGGTTAAAGGAAACTCATGAGTTGAGTTATGAGAATCTGGAGATTTAGGCTAAGTTATCCTGTAAGGAATAGCCAGTCCAGATTTGAGACAGAAGGAATGAGGTTCTGAGGAACAAAGTTGTACATTGAGTCAAGGTATGTTACAGAGACAGTGAGGTCGAGGGAATGACCTGGGAAACTGGAATCAGTTGTGCGGAATTGATATTCCGGGCTGTTCAGATAAATTTCGAGGACGAAATTTCTGTAAGGAGGGGATAGTTGTAATGCCTCAAATTTCCTAATAAGGTTTAGGACCTTGATTAGGAGGCCGGGAGGGCCATAATTGATTTATCATGTTATTAAATGATTATATGCATGTTTATGTGAATTATATTATTATATGATGATAAATGCATGCATATGGGTCTACATTTAATTATAAGGGCATTTTGGTAATTTGGTCTGTTGAGGGTGTGATTGTGTATTTTCATGCATGTGGGTGAATTATAAATAATACCACATTATATGTGGATTAGTTCGAGCCATTCGGCATGAGACGATCATGGAATGCAGGTTATCGGTCTAGTCATAACGGGGTTAGTTTCGGGGCTCGGGGTGAGTCTTGGGGTAATTTGGTGATTAGAACGTTGTCGGGAATTAAAGGGTAACGGGATATGAATTATTGATATTTGAGAATATTGAGAATAACGGGAATTGGAGGGTGTTAATTATAATTAACGAGATAGGCGGGAAATGACGATTTTACCCTTGGGAGTCTTTAGAAACCTTTATTTGACCTAGGGGTATTTTAGTCTTTTCACCCTAGGATTTATATAAGCCATTAGAAGGCTGTGGAATTGTAAAAAACAGAGCATCATCATCCGCATCTCTCTCCCTCACCCGTACACCATTTCTACTCTTTCTTCCTTTGGAATTTTTGAAGCCAACTTGAAGAAACAAGCTAGGAGATCAAAGGTGGGAGCTTAGAAACTTAGTTCATGCATTGAAGAGGACTCAAATCCAACTTGAGGTAAGATTTCATCCATGAACTTAAGCTTTACCTTGTTTTTCTTATGGTTTTCAGTCAAATGAATTTGAGGTGTTAATTGTGAGAATTTATGGAAGTTTTGTGTAAGATTGCTTGGGTTTTGATGAGGGTGTGATGTAGATGAAGTTTAGGGATTGAATTTGATGTTTGGGTGATGCTTGGGATTGGTTTAGAGGCTTGGTTTCAGGGGGAAATCGCAAGGAGGGAAACCAGAAAAGTTTCTGGTCTGCTGATGGTGCCCCAGCGCTAGGCAGGGCAGGTTCTGGGCTTCTCTAACGTTGGGGCAGTGCCCCAACGCTAGTGCATTGTCTAGCAAGCCTATTTTAGGGCTTGGGATGACTTTTAAGGCTCGGGGGTTGGTTCCTTTACCCCGTTTGGGTGGATTGAGAGTCCCGAGAGTGTGGGATGGATCCCGGGAGTGAGGTTTTAGATTATAAACATTTTTATGACTTATTTTATTGATGTGATTCCATATTTGGTTATAAATAGGTGACCGCTAAAGGATTGATCGTTCTCAAGGGTTGTTCTTTTACTTATTCTTGCTCGAACCCGAGGTAAGAAAACTGCACCCCATATGTGACATGCATGGTTATTCTTGATGCATGTTGGATGTTTAAATGTGAACATTGATAGCATATTGAATGCTTAGCAATCTTGCTCACTTGTATATGGTTATTATTGAGGCATGTTTGATGTTTAAATGTGATGCATGTGATGCACGAGAAACATGTGATTAGGGCATGCCATGAATATTGAATATGAGACTGTTCAGAGCTTGAGTCTCTGTGTTTAAGCATGATTCCAATTATGCTAGCAATTGTTAAGTAAGCGTGATGAATGCCCTATATTTCGATATTTGACATATGATATATGTTTGATAGCATTGCTTACTTGTGTATGGCACTGACTGAATAATCATAATTGGCAAAGGTGTCAGTATCAACTGTGAAGTTGTGACTCATTAGTCAAGTTCGGCAGTGGTACTGGGCACTAGTCACACAATGCTGACTCATAAGTCAGGAACGACTTTAGCGTGTTCAATGCAAGCCAACAAAGATTAGATCTAATCGACATCTGCATTAAATGACTCAGAAGAGCGTTAATGTCGGACCGACCTTAAGTTTGATGAATACTATAAGCGCTTGTCTAGCCAAAGGCTAGTTACTTAGAGCCACAGTGACTATTTAGTCACATGGTTGTGGGTGTCGAGCCCCGTGTGACTTACCCATCAGTCACTCATCTGATCAGAGCCATTGCAGGAAAGCCCATGTGAGGGTTCCGTCACACGGCTATGGGCGTGAGCCCCATAGTGACTTGCTTGTCAGTCACTCATTATGGTTTAACTGAACCTCAAAGTGATATTCACTCATTTGCTCAAGGCTATAAGCTCTGTATGATCATGATGATCATCATTTGCATGGCTTTGGGTGCTGAGCCCCGTAGTGACTTGCTTGTCAGTGACTCAGTATGGTTTACCATAACCTCAAGTGTTAAATCACTCATCTGATTAGGATTGACTTGATAGTCATCCAATCAGGAGGGTAGGATTTCTCATCCTAGATTCCCCAGCATTATCTGAGTTTATTTGCATGCTTGAATAGAACTATATTTGCTAGGCATGCCAGATATAATTTGATGTCATGATATGATTGATCATGAGCATATTGAGTTTTCTTGCTGGGCTTTGGCTCACGGGTGCTATGTGGTGCAGGTAAAGGCAAAAGAAAGTTGGACCGTCCTTGAGTTGGAGAGCTTAGGTGACGATGTGTACATATGCAGCTGCTCGACCGCCACGGCCGAGGTTTGAAGGAGAGGAACTAGGGTTAAACCCTGTTTTGCCACTTAGATCGGCTGGTTGTAAATATTTTCTTGTAATAGGCCTTTAAATTATACTTTTGGGATCCCAATGTATACAGTAAATGTTCTAATGAAACGTTATATCTTAACCAAAATTTTTAATCCCTAAACTGCTAATCATACTTAGTTACATGATTATGGTCAAATGACTCGGTTAGCGAGTTTAGCACTGTTTGAAATACGCACCGTAACGGTCCCTAGAGTTTAAGGTGTTACACCTAATATTAAATTAACTAAGTTTTAGCTTAGTTTTGTTAGAGTTGTAAGTTTATGCATGTAAGCTGAATGATGGATCACTCTTGGTTATCTAGATGAGTTTTGGGATTATTTTTGTTAGGTTTTGTTGTTGGGACCTGTTATCCCCAAAAATTGGAGATCGATGACGTGGCAATAGAGGTGACAAGTGGCAGTACATGGTCCGTAAAAGACACATTAAATAGTCAATAAATACATTGACTCCTCAGAGTTGTGATAAAAATTTTACTGGCTTGAGAAGTGTCATGACCGACCAGGCATGACCTTGTTCGACCAGTCACGACATTACTGCCCAGGAGTGACATAGCTGCCACTTTGCTGCCCAGAGTGCCATGTTAGAGGAGAGACATGGCATGCTAGACCAGAATGCCATGTTAGAGGAGAGAAGTGCATGTCCTACCAGCACTTGCATATGTCCAGCATGCATGTGTCCGACCAGCACTTGCATGTCCTACCAGCAAGTGCATGTCCTACCAGCATGCACATGTCCGACCAGCAAGTATATATCCTACCAGCTAAGTGCGTGACTGTCCAGTAGAGGTGTGTTCGACCAGCTTGAAGGAGATATGGGTCGACCAGATAGAGGAGGACTAAGTCAAGGTTCCCAGAAACGACTTCAACAAGAACCGATCTTGGCACACGCGGGAATCTCTCATTCTTCCCACAAATATGGTGTTCTGTTATATTTTGAATATTTTTGTAATTTAAATATAATAAGAATAATAAAATATCTCGATTCTAGGGGATATCAGATGTATGATCCTAAGCCTATAAATACATGGCTTATGAGATCAGAAGGGGGCTTCTTCTTCTTTTGAGACTTTTGGGAAATTTTGGGTCTGAGTTTTCTAGAGAGAGAAAGTGCTTGTATCTGAAAGAATTCTTGTATTTTTGTAATCTGTACTGAAGAAACTCAGTTGGCTCAGTTCATCTAATCTTGAGTACAGATCTATAATCACAACTATAAGTGGATTAGGCTATTACCAACATATTGGGGCTGAACCACTATAAAAATTGCGTGTGTTATTTACTTTCTGTTCAAAACCGTCTGTGTCGTTTTATTTCTCTTGAAGGTTTGATCGTTTTTGACGTTCTCACGTCGTTGGCCAAAAACGCGGTCAACAGGACCATTTTGGGATTACTATAATGATTAAATTTAGTTGTGGGATTGATTTTGGGGTAAATTGGCTGGGTTGTGGTTGTGAAAATGGGGGATTTTTCTGGGTTCGAAGGGTCGGGCCACGGCGCACATAGGATGAAATGGGAGGCTGGTTTCTGGTTGAGGCGGGCCACGGCACAAGGCCTTGGGGCCGCGACACTTAGTGGGTTTTTGGACCCCGAGAAGGTTTTAGGCTCGAGAATCTAAAAGTTAAGGCTCGATATGGATTCTATTACCCGGATTGATAGAATTCAAGGTCTCGGAGATTAGAATTATAACCCAAAGTTATTTAATGGATTAGAACTTTAATGGATGGATGTTGTTGATACGTTGTGAGTAGGTTTTCAATGAGGCTCGGACTAGAGTATTGTGCTCGGGAAGCTTGGGACACAGGTAAGAAAACTGTTATACCTGTAGAGCAGGGCGTGGCCCTATAGTTTTTATTGTAGGGCACGACCCTATGTGATTATTGTGTAAGGCGTAGCCTTATTGTTTATGCTTGTATTTGTTTAGTTTATGCTATTTGTTGTATATCTATAAATGTACGGCAAGGGCCGGGAACGACGGAGGCAGAGAACGACATCAAGCACGTGGAGTGCAAGGCCAAGTACGGCAAGGGGCCAGGAGCGGTGTTAAGCACGTGGAGTGCAAGTCGCTAGGGTGAGACCCTATTGGATACCTAGGATATCCTCACGGTGTAGACCGTGAACCCAGGCCCTGGTAAAGCGCCTGGGACAGCATGACCATTATGTGTTTAGCTTCTTGGTGACTTTGTTATATGCTGATTGATAGTTGTGCATATGTTGATTTCTTGTGTGGAGTTTTCTTTCTGGACTTCGGCTCACGGGTGCTCTATGGTGCAGGTAAGGGCAAGGGAAAGATAGATCAAACATGAGTACGGAGAGCGTGGGGCGGTGTGTACATGTTCAGCCTGGCTGGCTGCCTCGACCACAGGTATTTTTGGGAGATGTTTTGTATTAAACCTAATTTTGTCGTTTACGACTTTAATCATACTTTGAGTTGTAAATGTTTCTAAACAGTATTTTGGGATCTCAAATGTATAACGCTTTATAATTTCAATGAATGATTGCGTTTTCAAGTTATATGACTTTTATTACAGTTTAGCTACACTTTTAACCTAAAACCTCAATTAGCGAGTTAATTGCATGTTTAAAACTCACCTAGTAATGACTCTAAGGAGGTAGGGCGTTACAGGTCGAAAAACATTGACTTATGAATCAAGGGCGGCAATAGTGCGTAGAGCGCTGATCGATAGGGTTAGATCTAATCAGGAGCGCATTATACGCTTGTCCGACCCAATGGTCGTAGAAAACTAAAGCGTCAGGTACGCTGGGCCAGCTTCAAGGCTGGTTATTCAGAGGATAGGACAATGGGCCTTGGGGTGACTTATTAGTCCCAGATCCTAGGGTGTTGAGCTCGGTGTGATTTGTTAGTCATGTACTTGGGCAACGGGTCCCAATACGATTCAGTTAATCATTTCATTAGGGCATTTGGTCCCATATGACGCAGTAGTCATTTATATGAATGGCATGCATGCATGAGTAGGGCTATTACCGCTGGGCATGTTTATTATGATTTGGAGATGTGTTATTAACTGCTTATGAGCATGTTTAAGTTTTCTTGCTGGGCCTTGGCTCGCGGGTGCTATGTGGTGTAGGTAAGGGGAAAGGAAAGCTAGACCAGCCATGAGTTAGAGAGCTTAGGTGGTGACGTGTACATATATGGCCGCTTGACCACCACGGCCAAGGTTTCTCAGAGACTTTTGCTGCTTAGGTCGGCAGGTTGTAACTTTTGAGTTGTAATGACCATTTTGGAACTATAAACAACTTTGTAAACGTTTATTATAGGATCCCATGTACAACTTAACATTTTAATGAAATATCCATTCCTTTTGACTAAATTCTTTAACCTTGGACCGTTAATCATATTTAGATGCATGTTTATGGCCTAATGACTCATTTAGCGAGTTAAGTACTATTTAAAATACACAGTGTAACAGTCTTGGCTAACCATGTTGGAAATTGTGCCATAAAAGCATATGTAGTAGACATTGTTTTAAGAAATAAATAAATAAATTGAATTTGTTATGCATATATTTTATGGACTATATTATTCTGTGATAATATTAAGTAAATATCAGAAAAATTCCTAAGTTCACATATGTGATCTCAACCATGTATTGGTATGGGAGGATTGTATTTAAGATAAATGAACTTAAATAGTTCGTAGTAAAATAAAGTTATGGAATCTTTAGATTAATTACTGCAAGTAAGGTCCACTAGTATTATCAATACATGTGATCTAGATCTGAATTACTAGTGTAGTAGGACACTTTAGTGGATGTACTTTATATATTAGAGAATATATAGAACTGGGCCAGATATGTTTATTAATACTTAGTTAAATACCGTTTCGAAGTATTAATTAAATGTATCAACTGATGATCATATACAAATAGATCTTAATCCTGAAGTTACTATGAACTCCTATTTATGTTATATGAGTTCTTTGATTCACTCGTTAGGGTTTGTCAGAATGATCAGGCTAGAAACTTTTGTTTTGGGAACTCATTAATGTAAATGACTGGGGACATAGTATACAGATATGGAATCTATACCTTCTCATAAGAGATTGAATAATGATTCTCTTAAGGGCTGACTTTTGGAACTGAAAGGTTATTGAGCTCAAATTCATAATTTAGTTATGAATTAACCTTCACTAGTAAAGTCAATGGTACTTAAGGAAACAAGATATAATTAAAAGGGTAAAACGATAATTTTATTCTCGCTTAATTATGAACAATTATTAGAGGGTTAATTTGTATGTAATGATTATATCAATGGACGCTTTATTGTTATAAAGTACTCACTAAATGAAATGTATATAATTACAAGAGTGCAATCTCATATTTATAGTGGAGTAATCATGAGATTAATAAATTCAGATTATTTAATTAAAGAGTTTAACTAATAATCACAAAGTTATTGGAGCTTGGAATTATAGGTCCATAGGTCCCCATAACGGCTCTATCAATACTATTCAACGCAAGAGTTGATATAAATG